>NC_135139.1:909090-1212121 GCF_051014445.1 Colletes latitarsis | reverse complement strand
ATATTTTAGAGGATAACACCGGTTAGGTCTGGGTTAGGTCTGGGTTATGCCCGCATCTGGCTCATGATTTTGCCTTCTTCGCATACTTGTTGGCCAGATCCTGGGCTTTTTTCGTGTTTGAATCACGTAGTAATGTGGTAACACACTGAAGCTGTCAATAAAACCTGGTTTCGATCAATATTTCAGAGGATAACACCGGTTAGGTCTGGGTTAGGTCTGGGATTTGCGCGCATCTGGCTTATACTTTCGCCTTTTTCGCAAACTTGTTGGCCAGATCCTGGGTATTCTCCGTGTTTGAATCACGTAGTAATGTGGTAACACACTGAAGCAGTCAATTAAACCTGGTTTCTATCAATATTTTAGAGGATAACACCGGTTAGGTCTGGGTTAGGTCCGGGATATGCCCGCATCTGGCTCATGATTTTGCCTTCTTCGCATACTTGTTGGCCAGATCCTGGGTTTTTTTCGTGTTTGAATCACGTAGTAATGTGGTAACACACTGAAGCTGTCAATTAAACCTGGTTTCGATCAATATTTTAGAGGATAACACCGGTTAGGTCTGGGTTAGGTCTGGGTTATGCCCGCATCTGGCTCATGATTTTGCCTTCTTCGCATACTTGTTGGCCAGATCCTGGGCTTTTTTCGTGTTTGAATCACGTAGTAATGTGGTAACACACTGAAGCTGTCAATAAAACCTGGTTTCGATCAATATTTCAGAGGATAACACCGGTTAGGTCTGGGTTAGGTCTGGGATTTGCGCGCATCTGGCTTATACTTTCGCCTTTTTCGCAAACTTGTTGGCCAGATCCTGGGTATTCTCCGTGTTTGAATCACGTAGTAATGTGGTAACACACTGAAGCAGTCAATTAAACCTGGTTTCTATCAATATTTTAGAGGATAACACCGGTTAGGTCTGGGTTAGGTCCGGGATATGCCCGCATCTGGCTCATGATTTTGCCTTCTTCGCATACTTGTTGGCCAGATCCTGGGTTTTTTTCGTGTTTGAATCACGTAGTAATGTGGTAACACACTGAAGCTGTCAATTAAACCTGGTTTCGATCAATATTTTAGAGGATAACACCGGTTAGGTCTGGGTTAGGTCTGGGTTATGCCCGCATCTGGCTCATGATTTTGCCTTCTTCGCATACTTGTTGGCCAGATCCTGGGTTTTTTTCGTGTTTGAATCACGTAGTAATGTGGTAACACACTGAAGCTGTCAATTAAACCTGGTTTCGATCAATATTTTAGAGGATAACACCGGTTAGGTCTGGGTTAGGTCTGGGATATGCGCGCATCTGGCTTATACTTTCACCTTTTTCGCAAACTTGTTGGCCAGATCCTGGGTTTTTTTCGTGTTTGAATCACGTAGTAATGTGGTAACACACTGAAGCTGTCAATTAAACCTGGTTTCGATCAATATTTTAGAGGATAACACCGGTTAGGTCTGGGATAGGTCCGGGATATGCCCGCATCTGGCTCATGATTTTGCCTTCTTCGCATACTTGTTGGCCAGATCCTGGGTTTTTTTCGTGTTTGAATCACGT
Organism: Colletes latitarsis; assembly: GCF_051014445.1. Lineage (NCBI taxonomy): Eukaryota > Metazoa > Arthropoda > Insecta > Hymenoptera > Colletidae > Colletes > Colletes latitarsis. The sequence goes on along the minus strand of NC_135139.1, from coordinate 1,210,577 downwards.
AGTAATGTGGTAACACACAGAAGCAGTCAATTAAACCTGGTTTCGATCAATATTTTAGAGGATAACACCGGTTAGGTCTGGGTTAGGTCTGGGTTATGCCCGCATCTGGCTCATGATTTTGCCTTCTTCGCTTACTTGTTGGCCAGATCCTGGGTTTTTTTCGTGTTTGAATCACGTAGTAATGTGGTAACACACTGAAGCAGTCAATAAAACCTGGTTTCGATCAATATTTTAGAGGATAACACCGGTTAGGTCTGGGTTAGGTCTGGGTTATGCCCGCATCTGGCTCATGATTTTGCCTTCTTCGCTTACTTGTTGGCCAGATCCTGGGTTTTTTTCGTGTTTGAATCACGTAGTAATGTGGTAACACACAGAAGCAGTCAATTAAACCTGGTTTCGATCAATATTTTAGAGGATAACACCGGTTAGGTCTGGGTTAAGTCTGGGTTATGCCCGCATCTGGCTCATGATTTTGCCTTCTTCGCATACTTGTTGGCCAGATCCTGGGTTTTTTTCGTGTTTGAATCACGTAGTAATGTGGTAACACACTGAAGCTGTCAATTAAACCTGGTTTCGATCAATATTTCAGAGGATAACACCGGCTAGGTCTGGGTTAGGTCTGGGTTATGCCCGCATCTGGCTCATGATTTTGCCTTCTTCGCATACTTGTTGGCCAGATCCTGGGTTTTTTTCGTGTTTGAATCACGTAGTAATGTGGTAACACACTGAAGCTGTCAATTAAACCTGGTTTCGATCAATATTTTAGAGGATAACACCGGTTAGGTCTGGGTTAGGTCTGGGTTATGCCCGCATCTGGCTCATGATTTTGCCTTCTCCGCATACTTGTTGGCCAGATCCTGGGTTTTTTCCGTGTTTGAATCACGTAGAAATGTGGTAACACACTGAAGCAGTCAATTAAACCTGATTTCGATCAATATTTCAGAGTATAACACCGGTTAGGTCTGGGTTAAGTCTGGGTTATGCCCGCATCTGGCTCATGATTTTGCCTTCTTCACATACTTGTTGGCCAGATCCTGGGTTTTTTTCGTGTTTGAATCACGTAGTAATGTGGTCATACAGTGAAGCAGTCAATAAAACCTGGTTTCGATCGATATTTTAGAGGATTACACCGGTTAGGTCTGGGTTAGGTCCGGGAAATGCCCGCATCTGGCTCATGATTTTGCCTTCTTCGCATACTTGTTGGCCAGATCCTGGGTTTTTTTCGTGTTTGAATCACGTAGTAATGTGGTAACACACTGAAGCTGTCAATTAAACCTGGTTTCGATCAATATTTTAGAGGATAACACCGGTTAGGTCTGGGTTAGGTCTGGGTTATGCCCGCATCTGGCTCATGATTTTGCCTTCTTCGCATACTTGTTGGCCAGATCCTGGGTTTTTTTCGTGTTTGAATCACGTAGTAATGTGGTAACACACTGAAGCTGTCAATTAAACCTGGTTTCGATCAATATTTTAGAGGATAACACCGGTTAGGTCTGGGTTAGGTCTGGGATATGCGCGCATCTGGCTTATACTTTCACCTTTATCGCAAACTTGTTGGCCAGATCCTGGGTTTTTTCCGTGTTTGATCACGTAGTGATGTGGTAACACACTGAAGCAGTCAATAAAACCTGGTTTCAATCAATATTTTATAGGATAACACCGGTTAGGTCTGGGTTAGGTCTGGGATTTGCGCGCATCTGGCTTATACTTTCGCCTTTTTCGCAAACTTGTTGGCCAGATCCTGGGTATTTTCCGTGTTTGAATCACGTAGTAATGTGGTAACACACTGAAGCAGTCAATTAAACCTGGTTTCGATCAATATTTCAGAGGATAACACCGGCTAGGTCTGGGTTAGGTCTGGGTTATGCCCGCATCTGGCTCATGATTTTGCCTTCTTCGCATACTTGTTGGCCAGATCCTGGGTTTTTTTCGTGTTTGAATCACGTAGTAATGTGGTAATACACTGAAGCAGTCAATTAAACCTGGTTTCGATCAATATTTTATAGGATAACACCGGTTAGGTCTGGGTTAGGTCTGGGATATGCCCGCATCTGGCTCATGATTTTGCCTTCTTCGCATACTTGTTGGCCAGATCCTGGGTTTTTTTCGTGTTTGAATCACGTAGTAATGTGGTAACACACTGAAGCTGTCAATTAAACCTGGTTTCGATCAATATTTTAGAGGATAACACCGGTTAGGTCTGGGTTAGGTCTGGGTTATGCCCGCATCTGGCTCATGATTTTGCCTTCTTCGCATACTTGTTGGCCAGATCCTGGGCTTTTTTCGTGTTTGAATCACGTAGTAATGTGGTAACACACTGAAGCTGTCAATAAAACCTGGTTTCGATCAATATTTCAGAGGATAACACCGGTTAGGTCTGGGTTAGGTCTGGGATTTGCGCGCATCTGGCTTATACTTTCGCCTTTTTCGCAAACTTGTTGGCCAGATCCTGGGTATTCTCCGTGTTTGAATCACGTAGTAATGTGGTAACACACTGAAGCAGTCAATTAAACCTGGTTTCTATCAATATTTTAGAGGATAACACCGGTTAGGTCTGGGTTAGGTCCGGGATATGCCCGCATCTGGCTCATGATTTTGCCTTCTTCGCATACTTGTTGGCCAGATCCTGGGTTTTTTTCGTGTTTGAATCACGTAGTAATGTGGTAACACACTGAAGCTGTCAATTAAACCTGGTTTCGATCAATATTTTAGAGGATAACACCGGTTAGGTCTGGGTTAGGTCTGGGTTATGCCCGCATCTGGCTCATGATTTTGCCTTCTTCGCATACTTGTTGGCCAGATCCTGGGTTTTTTTCGTGTTTGAATCACGTAGTAATGTGGTAACACACTGAAGCTGTCAATTAAACCTGGTTTCGATCAATATTTTAGAGGATAACACCGGTTAGGTCTGGGTTAGGTCTGGGATATGCGCGCATCTGGCTTATACTTTCACCTTTTTCGCAAACTTGTTGGCCAGATCCTGGGTTTTTTTCGTGTTTGAATCACGTAGTAATGTGGTAACACACTGAAGCTGTCAATTAAACCTGGTTTCGATCAATATTTTAGAGGATAACACCGGTTAGGTCTGGGATAGGTCCGGGATATGCCCGCATCTGGCTCATGATTTTGCCTTCTTCGCATACTTGTTGGCCAGATCCTGGGTTTTTTTCGTGTTTGAATCACGTAGTAATGTGGTAACACACAGAAGCAGTCAATTAAACCTGGTTTCGATCAATATTTTAGAGGATAACACCGGTTAGGTCTGGGTTAGGTCTGGGTTATGCCCGCATCTGGCTCATGATTTTGCCTTCTTCGCTTACTTGTTGGCCAGATCCTGGGTTTTTTTCGTGTTTGAATCACGTAGTAATGTGGTAACACACTGAAGCAGTCAATAAAACCTGGTTTCGATCAATATTTTAGAGGATAACACCGGTTAGGTCTGGGTTAGGTCTGGGTTATGCCCGCATCTGGCTCATGATTTTGCCTTCTTCGCTTACTTGTTGGCCAGATCCTGGGTTTTTTTCGTGTTTGAATCACGTAGTAATGTGGTAACACACAGAAGCAGTCAATTAAACCTGGTTTCGATCAATATTTTAGAGGATAACACCGGTTAGGTCTGGGTTAAGTCTGGGTTATGCCCGCATCTGGCTCATGATTTTGCCTTCTTCGCATACTTGTTGGCCAGATCCTGGGTTTTTTTCGTGTTTGAATCACGTAGTAATGTGGTAACACACTGAAGCTGTCAATTAAACCTGGTTTCGATCAATATTTCAGAGGATAACACCGGCTAGGTCTGGGTTAGGTCTGGGTTATGCCCGCATCTGGCTCATGATTTTGCCTTCTTCGCATACTTGTTGGCCAGATCCTGGGTTTTTTTCGTGTTTGAATCACGTAGTAATGTGGTAACACACTGAAGCTGTCAATTAAACCTGGTTTCGATCAATATTTTAGAGGATAACACCGGTTAGGTCTGGGTTAGGTCTGGGTTATGCCCGCATCTGGCTCATGATTTTGCCTTCTCCGCATACTTGTTGGCCAGATCCTGGGTTTTTTCCGTGTTTGAATCACGTAGAAATGTGGTAACACACTGAAGCAGTCAATTAAACCTGATTTCGATCAATATTTCAGAGTATAACACCGGTTAGGTCTGGGTTAAGTCTGGGTTATGCCCGCATCTGGCTCATGATTTTGCCTTCTTCACATACTTGTTGGCCAGATCCTGGGTTTTTTTCGTGTTTGAATCACGTAGTAATGTGGTCATACAGTGAAGCAGTCAATAAAACCTGGTTTCGATCGATATTTTAGAGGATTACACCGGTTAGGTCTGGGTTAGGTCCGGGAAATGCCCGCATCTGGCTCATGATTTTGCCTTCTTCGCATACTTGTTGGCCAGATCCTGGGTTTTTTTCGTGTTTGAATCACGTAGTAATGTGGTAACACACTGAAGCTGTCAATTAAACCTGGTTTCGATCAATATTTTAGAGGATAACACCGGTTAGGTCTGGGTTAGGTCTGGGTTATGCCCGCATCTGGCTCATGATTTTGCCTTCTTCGCATACTTGTTGGCCAGATCCTGGGTTTTTTTCGTGTTTGAATCACGTAGTAATGTGGTAACACACTGAAGCTGTCAATTAAACCTGGTTTCGATCAATATTTTAGAGGATAACACCGGTTAGGTCTGGGTTAGGTCTGGGATATGCGCGCATCTGGCTTATACTTTCACCTTTATCGCAAACTTGTTGGCCAGATCCTGGGTTTTTTCCGTGTTTGATCACGTAGTGATGTGGTAACACACTGAAGCAGTCAATAAAACCTGGTTTCAATCAATATTTTATAGGATAACACCGGTTAGGTCTGGGTTAGGTCTGGGATTTGCGCGCATCTGGCTTATACTTTCGCCTTTTTCGCAAACTTGTTGGCCAGATCCTGGGTATTTTCCGTGTTTGAATCACGTAGTAATGTGGTAACACACTGAAGCAGTCAATTAAACCTGGTTTCGATCAATATTTCAGAGGATAACACCGGCTAGGTCTGGGTTAGGTCTGGGTTATGCCCGCATCTGGCTCATGATTTTGCCTTCTTCGCATACTTGTTGGCCAGATCCTGGGTTTTTTTCGTGTTTGAATCACGTAGTAATGTGGTAATACACTGAAGCAGTCAATTAAACCTGGTTTCGATCAATATTTTATAGGATAACACCGGTTAGGTCTGGGTTAGGTCTGGGATATGCCCGCATCTGGCTCATGATTTTGCCTTCTTCGCATACTTGTTGGCCAGATCCTGGGTTTTTTTCGTGTTTGAATCACGTAGTAATGTGGTAACACACTGAAGCTGTCAATTAAACCTGGTTTCGATCAATATTTTAGAGGATAACACCGGTTAGGTCTGGGTTAGGTCTGGGTTATGCCCGCATCTGGCTCATGATTTTGCCTTCTTCGCATACTTGTTGGCCAGATCCTGGGCTTTTTCGTGTTTGAATCACGTAGTAATGTGGTAACACACTGAAGCTGTCAATTAAACCTGGTTTCGATCAATATTTCAGAGGATAACACCGGTTAGGTCTGGGTTAGGTCTGGGAAATGCGCGCATCTGGCTTATTCTTTCGCCTTCTTCGCATACTTCTTGGCCAGATCCTGGGTTTTTTCGTGTTTGAATCAGGTAGGAATGTGGTAACACACTGAAGCAGTCAATTAAACCTGGTTTCGATCAATATTTTAGAGGATAACACCGGTTAGGTCTGGGTTAGGTCCGGGATGTGCCCGCATCTGGCTCATGATTTTGCCTTCTTCGCATACTTGCTGGCCAGATCCTGGGTTTTTTTCGTGTTTGAATCACGTAGTAATGTGGTAACACACTGAAGCTGTCAATTAAACCTGGTTTCGATCAATATTTTAGAGGATAACACCGGTTAGGTCTGGGATATGCGCGCATCTGGCTTATACTTTCACCTTTTTCGCAAACTTGTTGGCCAGATCCTGGGTTTTTTTCGTGTTTGAATCACGTAGGAATGTGGTGACACACTGAAGCAGTCAATTAAACCTGGTTTCGATCAATATTTTAGAGGATAACACCGGTTAGGTCTGGGTTAGGTCTGGGTTATGCCCGCATCTGGCTCATGATTTTGCCTTCTTCGCATACTTGTTGGCCAGATCCTGGGGTTTTTTCGTGTTTGAATCACGTAGTAATGTGGTAACACACTGAAGCAGAAAATAAAACCTGGTTTCGATCAATATTTTAGAGGATAACACCGGTTAGGTCTGGGTTAGGTCCGGGATATGCCCGCATCTGGCTCATGATTTTGCCTTCTTCGCATACTTGTTGGCCAGATCCTGGGTTTTTTTCGTGTTTGAATCACGTAGTAATGTGGTAACACACTGAAGCTGTCAATTAAACCTGGTTTCGATCAATATTTTAGAGGATAACACCGGTTAGGTCTGGGTTAGGTCTGGGTTATGCCCGCATCTGGCTCATGATTTTGCCTTCTCCGCATACTTGTTGGCCAGATCCTGGGTTTTTACCGTGTTTGAATCACGTAGAAATGTGGTAACACACTGAAGCAGTCAATTAAACCTGGTTTCGATCAATATTTCAGAGGATAACACCGGTTAGGTCCGGGTTAAGTCTGGGTTATGCCCGCATCTGGCTCATGATTTTGCCTTCTTCGCATACTTGTTGGCCAGATCCTGGGTTTTTTTCGTGTTTGAATCACGTAGTAATGTGGTCATACACTGAAGCAGTCAATAAAACCTGGTTTCGATCAATATTTTAGAGGATAACACCGGTTAGGTCTGGGTTAGGTCCGGGAAATGCCCGCATCTGGCTCATGATTTTGCCTTCTTCGCATACTTGTTGGCCAGATCCTGGGTTTTTTTCGTGTTTGAATCACGTAGTAATGTGGTAACACACTGAAGCTGTCAATTAAACCTGGTTTCGATCAATATTTTAGAGGATAACACCGGTTAGGTCTGGGTTAGGTCTGGGTTATGCCCGCATCTGGCTCATGATTTTGCCTTCTTCGCATACTTGTTGGCCAGATCCTGGGTTTTTTTCGTGTTTGAATCACGTAGTAATGTGGTAACACACTGAAGCTGTCAATAAAACCTGGTTTCGATCAATATTTTAGAGGATAACACCGGTTAGGTCTGGGATATGCGCGCATCTGGCTTATACTTTCACCGTTTTCGCAAACTTGTTGGCCAGATCCTGGGTTTTTTTCGTGTTTGAATCACGTAGGAATGTGGTAACACACTGAAGCAGTCAATTAAACCTGGTTTCGATCAATATTTTAGAGGATAACACCGGTTAGGTCTGGGTTAGGTCTGGGAAATGCGCGCATCTGGCTTATACTTTCGCATTCTTCGCATACTTGTTGGTCAGATCCTGGGTTTTTTTCGTGTTTGAATCACGTAGGAATGTGGTAACACACTGAAGCAGTCAATTAAACCTGGTTTCGATCAATATTTTAGAGGATAACACCGGTTAGGTCTGGGATAGGTCCGGGATATGCCCGCATCTGGCTCATGATTTTGCCTTCTTCGCATACTTGTTGGCCAGATCCTGGGTTTTTTTCGTGGTTGAATCACGTAGTAATGTGGTAACACACTGAAGCAGTCAATTAAACCTGGTTTCGATCAATATTTTAGAGGATAACGCCGGTTAGGTCTGGGTTAGGTCTGGGAAATGCGCGCATCTGGCTTATACTTTCGCCTTCTTCGCATACTTGTTGGTCAGATCCTGGGTTTTTTTCGTGTTTGAATCACGTAGGAATGTGGTAACACACTGAAGCAGTCAATTAAACCTGGTTTCGATCAATATTTTAGAGGATAACACCGGTTAGGTCTGGGTTAGGTCCGGGATATGCCCGCATCTGGCTCATGATTTTGCCTTCTTCGCATACTTGTTGGCCAGATCCTGGGTTTTTTCCGTGTTTGAATCACGTAGTATTGTGGTAACACTCTGAAGCAGTCAATTAAATCTGGTTTCGATCAATATTTTTGAGGATAACACCGGTTAGGTCTGGGTTAGGTCTGGGTTATGCCCAGCATTAGGCTCATGATTTTGCCTTCTTCGCATACTTGTTGGCCAGATCCTGGGTTTTTTCCGTGTTTGAATCACGTAGTAATGTGGTAACACACTGAAGCAGTCAATTAAATCTGGTTTCGATCAATATTTTTGAGGATAACACCGGTTAGGTCTGGGTTAGGTCTGGGTTAGGTCTGGGTTAGGTCTGGGTTATGCCCGCATCTGGCTCATGGTTTTGCCTTCTTCGCATACTTGTTGGCCAGATCCTGGGTTTTTTTCGTGTTTGAATCACGTAGTAATGTGGTAACACACTGAAGCAGTCAATTAAATCTGGTTTCGATCAATATTTTAGAGGATAACACCGGTTAGGTCTGGGTTAGGTCTGGGTTATGCCCGCATCTGACTCATGATTTTGCCTTCTTCGCATACTTGTTGGCCAGATCCTGGGTTTTTTTCGTGTTTGAATCACGTAGTAATGTGGTAATACACTGAAGCAGTCAATAAAACCTGGTTTCGATCAATATTTTAGAGGATAACACCGGTTAGGTCTGGGATAGGTCTGGGTTATGCCCGCATCTAGCTCATGATTTTGCCTTCTTCGCATACTTGTTGGCCAGATCCTGGGTTTTTTTCGTGTTTGAATCACGTAGTAATGTGGTAACACACTGAAGCAGTCAATTAAACCTGGTTTCGATCAATATTTTAGAGGATAACACCGGTTAGGTCTGGGATAGGTCCGGGATATGCCCGCATCTGGCTCATGATTTTGCCTTCTTCGCATACTTGTTGGCCAGATCCTGGGTTTTTTTCGTGGTTGAATCATGTAGTAATGTGGTAACACACTGAAGCAGTCAATTAAACCTGGTTTCGATCAATATTATAGAGGATAACACCGGTTAGGTCTGGGTTAGGTCTGGGAAATGCGCGCATCTGGCTTATACTTTCGCCTTCTTCGCATACTTGTTGGTCAGATCCTGGGTTTTTTTCGTGTTTGAATCACGTAGGAATGTGGTAACACACTGAAGCAGTCAATTAAACCTGGTTTCGATCAATATTTTAGAGGATAACACCGGTTAGGTCTGGGATAGGTCCGGGATATGCCCGCATCTGCCTCATGATTTTGCCTTCTTCGCATACTTGTTGGCCAGATCCTACGTTTTTTTCGTGGTTGAATCACGTAGTAATGTGGTAACACACTGAAGCAGTCAATTAAACCTGGTTTCGATCAATATTTTAGAGGATAACGCCGGTTAGGTCTGGGTTAGGTCTGGGAAATGCGCGCATCTGGCTTATACTTTCATCTTCTTCGCATACTTCTTGGTCAGATCCTGGGGTTTTTTCGTGTTTGAATCACGTAGTAATGTGGTAACACACTGAAGCAGTCAATTAAACCTGGTTTCGATCAATATTTTAGAGGATAACACCGGTTAGGTCTGGGTTAGGTCTGGGTTATGCCCGCATCTAGCTCATAATTTTGCCTTCTTCGCATACTTGTTGCCCAGATCCTGGGGTTTTTTCGTGTTTGAATCACGTAGTAATGTGGTAACACACTGAAGCAGTCAATTAAACCTGGTTTCGATCAATATTTTAGAGGATAACACCGGTTAGGTCTGGGTTAGGTCCGGGATATGCCCGCATCTGGCTCATGATTTTGCCTTCTTCGCATACTTGTTGGCCAGATCCTGGGTTTTTTTCGTGTTTGAATCACGTAGTAATGTGGTAACACACTGAAGCTGTCAATTAAACCTGGTTTCGATCAATATTTTAGAGGATAACACCGGTTAGGTCTGGGTTAGGTCTGGGTTATGCCCGCATCTGGCTCATGATTTTGCCTTCTTCGCATACTTCTTGGTCAGATCCTGGGTTTTTTTCGTGTTTGAATCACGTAGTAATGTGGTAACACACAGAAGCAGTCAATTAAACCTGGTTTCGATCAATATTTTAGAGGATAACACCGGTTAGGTCTGGGTTAAGTCTGGGTTATGCCCGCATCTGGCTCATGATTTTGCCTTCTTCGCATACTTGTTGGCCAGATCCTGGGTTTTTTTCGTGTTTGAATCACGTAGTAATGTGGTAACACACTGAAGCTGTCAATTAAACCTGGTTTCGATCAATATTTCAGAGGATAACACCGGCTAGGTCTGGGTTAGGTCTGGGTTATGCCCGCATCTGGCTCATGATTTTGCCTTCTTCGCATACTTGTTGGCCAGATCCTGGGTTTTTTTCGTGTTTGAATCACGTAGTAATGTGGTAACACACTGAAGCTGTCAATTAAACCTGGTTTCGATCAATATTTTAGAGGATAACACCGGTTAGGTCTGGGTTAGGTCTGGGTTATGCCCGCATCTGGCTCATGATTTTGCCTTCTCCGCATACTTGTTGGCCAGATCCTGGGTTTTTTCCGTGTTTGAATCACGTAGAAATGTGGTAACACACTGAAGCAGTCAATTAAACCTGATTTCGATCAATATTTCAGAGTATAACACCGGTTAGGTCTGGGTTAAGTCTGGGTTATGCCCGCATCTGGCTCATGATTTTGCCTTCTTCACATACTTGTTGGCCAGATCCTGGGTTTTTTTCGTGTTTGAATCACGTAGTAATGTGGTCATACAGTGAAGCAGTCAATAAAACCTGGTTTCGATCGATATTTTAGAGGATTACACCGGTTAGGTCTGGGTTAGGTCCGGGAAATGCCCGCATCTGGCTCATGATTTTGCCTTCTTCGCATACTTGTTGGCCAGATCCTGGGTTTTTTTCGTGTTTGAATCACGTAGTAATGTGGTAACACACTGAAGCTGTCAATTAAACCTGGTTTCGATCAATATTTTAGAGGATAACACCGGTTAGGTCTGGGTTAGGTCTGGGTTATGCCCGCATCTGGCTCATGATTTTGCCTTCTTCGCATACTTGTTGGCCAGATCCTGGGTTTTTTTCGTGTTTGAATCACGTAGTAATGTGGTAACACACTGAAGCTGTCAATTAAACCTGGTTTCGATCAATATTTTAGAGGATAACACCGGTTAGGTCTGGGTTAGGTCTGGGATATGCGCGCATCTGGCTTATACTTTCACCTTTATCGCAAACTTGTTGGCCAGATCCTGGGTTTTTTCCGTGTTTGATCACGTAGTGATGTGGTAACACACTGAAGCAGTCAATAAAACCTGGTTTCAATCAATATTTTATAGGATAACACCGGTTAGGTCTGGGTTAGGTCTGGGATTTGCGCGCATCTGGCTTATACTTTCGCCTTTTTCGCAAACTTGTTGGCCAGATCCTGGGTATTTTCCGTGTTTGAATCACGTAGTAATGTGGTAACACACTGAAGCAGTCAATTAAACCTGGTTTCGATCAATATTTCAGAGGATAACACCGGCTAGGTCTGGGTTAGGTCTGGGTTATGCCCGCATCTGGCTCATGATTTTGCCTTCTTCGCATACTTGTTGGCCAGATCCTGGGTTTTTTTCGTGTTTGAATCACGTAGTAATGTGGTAATACACTGAAGCAGTCAATTAAACCTGGTTTCGATCAATATTTTATAGGATAACACCGGTTAGGTCTGGGTTAGGTCTGGGATATGCCCGCATCTGGCTCATGATTTTGCCTTCTTCGCATACTTGTTGGCCAGATCCTGGGTTTTTTTCGTGTTTGAATCACGTAGTAATGTGGTAACACACTGAAGCTGTCAATTAAACCTGGTTTCGATCAATATTTTAGAGGATAACACCGGTTAGGTCTGGGTTAGGTCTGGGTTATGCCCGCATCTGGCTCATGATTTTGCCTTCTTCGCATACTTGTTGGCCAGATCCTGGGCTTTTTCGTGTTTGAATCACGTAGTAATGTGGTAACACACTGAAGCTGTCAATTAAACCTGGTTTCGATCAATATTTCAGAGGATAACACCGGTTAGGTCTGGGTTAGGTCTGGGAAATGCGCGCATCTGGCTTATTCTTTCGCCTTCTTCGCATACTTCTTGGCCAGATCCTGGGTTTTTTCGTGTTTGAATCAGGTAGGAATGTGGTAACACACTGAAGCAGTCAATTAAACCTGGTTTCGATCAATATTTTAGAGGATAACACCGGTTAGGTCTGGGTTAGGTCCGGGATGTGCCCGCATCTGGCTCATGATTTTGCCTTCTTCGCATACTTGCTGGCCAGATCCTGGGTTTTTTTCGTGTTTGAATCACGTAGTAATGTGGTAACACACTGAAGCTGTCAATTAAACCTGGTTTCGATCAATATTTTAGAGGATAACACCGGTTAGGTCTGGGATATGCGCGCATCTGGCTTATACTTTCACCTTTTTCGCAAACTTGTTGGCCAGATCCTGGGTTTTTTTCGTGTTTGAATCACGTAGGAATGTGGTGACACACTGAAGCAGTCAATTAAACCTGGTTTCGATCAATATTTTAGAGGATAACACCGGTTAGGTCTGGGTTAGGTCTGGGTTATGCCCGCATCTGGCTCATGATTTTGCCTTCTTCGCATACTTGTTGGCCAGATCCTGGGGTTTTTTCGTGTTTGAATCACGTAGTAATGTGGTAACACACTGAAGCAGAAAATAAAACCTGGTTTCGATCAATATTTTAGAGGATAACACCGGTTAGGTCTGGGTTAGGTCCGGGATATGCCCGCATCTGGCTCATGATTTTGCCTTCTTCGCATACTTGTTGGCCAGATCCTGGGTTTTTTTCGTGTTTGAATCACGTAGTAATGTGGTAACACACTGAAGCTGTCAATTAAACCTGGTTTCGATCAATATTTTAGAGGATAACACCGGTTAGGTCTGGGTTAGGTCTGGGTTATGCCCGCATCTGGCTCATGATTTTGCCTTCTCCGCATACTTGTTGGCCAGATCCTGGGTTTTTACCGTGTTTGAATCACGTAGAAATGTGGTAACACACTGAAGCAGTCAATTAAACCTGGTTTCGATCAATATTTCAGAGGATAACACCGGTTAGGTCCGGGTTAAGTCTGGGTTATGCCCGCATCTGGCTCATGATTTTGCCTTCTTCGCATACTTGTTGGCCAGATCCTGGGTTTTTTTCGTGTTTGAATCACGTAGTAATGTGGTCATACACTGAAGCAGTCAATAAAACCTGGTTTCGATCAATATTTTAGAGGATAACACCGGTTAGGTCTGGGTTAGGTCCGGGAAATGCCCGCATCTGGCTCATGATTTTGCCTTCTTCGCATACTTGTTGGCCAGATCCTGGGTTTTTTTCGTGTTTGAATCACGTAGTAATGTGGTAACACACTGAAGCTGTCAATTAAACCTGGTTTCGATCAATATTTTAGAGGATAACACCGGTTAGGTCTGGGTTAGGTCTGGGTTATGCCCGCATCTGGCTCATGATTTTGCCTTCTTCGCATACTTGTTGGCCAGATCCTGGGTTTTTTTCGTGTTTGAATCACGTAGTAATGTGGTAACACACTGAAGCTGTCAATAAAACCTGGTTTCGATCAATATTTTAGAGGATAACACCGGTTAGGTCTGGGATATGCGCGCATCTGGCTTATACTTTCACCGTTTTCGCAAACTTGTTGGCCAGATCCTGGGTTTTTTTCGTGTTTGAATCACGTAGGAATGTGGTAACACACTGAAGCAGTCAATTAAACCTGGTTTCGATCAATATTTTAGAGGATAACACCGGTTAGGTCTGGGTTAGGTCTGGGAAATGCGCGCATCTGGCTTATACTTTCGCATTCTTCGCATACTTGTTGGTCAGATCCTGGGTTTTTTTCGTGTTTGAATCACGTAGGAATGTGGTAACACACTGAAGCAGTCAATTAAACCTGGTTTCGATCAATATTTTAGAGGATAACACCGGTTAGGTCTGGGATAGGTCCGGGATATGCCCGCATCTGGCTCATGATTTTGCCTTCTTCGCATACTTGTTGGCCAGATCCTGGGTTTTTTTCGTGGTTGAATCACGTAGTAATGTGGTAACACACTGAAGCAGTCAATTAAACCTGGTTTCGATCAATATTTTAGAGGATAACGCCGGTTAGGTCTGGGTTAGGTCTGGGAAATGCGCGCATCTGGCTTATACTTTCGCCTTCTTCGCATACTTGTTGGTCAGATCCTGGGTTTTTTTCGTGTTTGAATCACGTAGGAATGTGGTAACACACTGAAGCAGTCAATTAAACCTGGTTTCGATCAATATTTTAGAGGATAACACCGGTTAGGTCTGGGTTAGGTCCGGGATATGCCCGCATCTGGCTCATGATTTTGCCTTCTTCGCATACTTGTTGGCCAGATCCTGGGTTTTTTCCGTGTTTGAATCACGTAGTATTGTGGTAACACTCTGAAGCAGTCAATTAAATCTGGTTTCGATCAATATTTTTGAGGATAACACCGGTTAGGTCTGGGTTAGGTCTGGGTTATGCCCAGCATTAGGCTCATGATTTTGCCTTCTTCGCATACTTGTTGGCCAGATCCTGGGTTTTTTCCGTGTTTGAATCACGTAGTAATGTGGTAACACACTGAAGCAGTCAATTAAATCTGGTTTCGATCAATATTTTTGAGGATAACACCGGTTAGGTCTGGGTTAGGTCTGGGTTAGGTCTGGGTTAGGTCTGGGTTATGCCCGCATCTGGCTCATGGTTTTGCCTTCTTCGCATACTTGTTGGCCAGATCCTGGGTTTTTTTCGTGTTTGAATCACGTAGTAATGTGGTAACACACTGAAGCAGTCAATTAAATCTGGTTTCGATCAATATTTTAGAGGATAACACCGGTTAGGTCTGGGTTAGGTCTGGGTTATGCCCGCATCTGACTCATGATTTTGCCTTCTTCGCATACTTGTTGGCCAGATCCTGGGTTTTTTTCGTGTTTGAATCACGTAGTAATGTGGTAATACACTGAAGCAGTCAATAAAACCTGGTTTCGATCAATATTTTAGAGGATAACACCGGTTAGGTCTGGGATAGGTCTGGGTTATGCCCGCATCTAGCTCATGATTTTGCCTTCTTCGCATACTTGTTGGCCAGATCCTGGGGTTTTTTCGTGTTTGAATCACGTAGTAATGTGGTACCACACTGAAGCAGTCAATTAAACCTGGTTTCGATCAATATTTTAGAGGATAACGCCGGTTAGGTCTGGGTTAGGTCTGGGTTATGCCCGCATCTGGCTCATGATTTTGCCTCCTTCGCATACTTGTTGGCCAGATCCTGGGTTTTTTCCGTGTTTGAATCACGTAGTAATGTGGTAACACACTGAAGTAGTCAATTAAACCTGGTTTCGATCAATATTTTAGAGGATAACACCGGTTAGGTCTGGGTTAGGTCTGGGATATGCCCGCATCTAGCTCATAATTTTGCCTTCTTCGCATACTTGTTGCCCAGATCCTGGGGTTTTTTCGTGTTTGAATCACGTAGTAATGTGGTAACACACTGAAGCAGTCAATTAAACCTGGTTTCGATCAATATTTTAGAGGATAACACCGGTTAGGTCTGGGATAGGTCCGGGATATGCCCGCATCTGGCTCATGATTTTGCCTTCTTCGCATACTTGTTGGCCAGATCCTGGGTTTTTTTCGTGGTTGAATCATGTAGTAATGTGGTAACACACTGAAGCAGTCAATTAAACCTGGTTTCGATCAATATTATAGAGGATAACACCGGTTAGGTCTGGGTTAGGTCTGGGAAATGCGCGCATCTGGCTTATACTTTCGCCTTCTTCGCATACTTGTTGGTCAGATCCTGGGTTTTTTTCGTGTTTGAATCACGTAGGAATGTGGTAACACACTGAAGCAGTCAATTAAACCTGGTTTCGATCAATATTTTAGAGGATAACACCGGTTAGGTCTGGGATAGGTCCGGGATATGCCCGCATCTGGCTCATGATTTTGCCTTCTTCGCATACTTGTTGGCCAGATCCTACGTTTTTTTCGTGGTTGAATCACGTAGTAATGTGGTAACACACTGAAGCAGTCAATTAAACCTGGTTTCGATCAATATTTTAGAGGATAACGCCGGTTAGGTCTGGGTTAGGTCTGGGAAATGCGCGCATCTGGCTTATACTTTCATCTTCTTCGCATACTTCTTGGTCAGATCCTGGGGTTTTTTCGTGTTTGAATCACGTAGTAATGTGGTAACACACTGAAGCAGTCAATTAAACCTGGTTTCGATCAATATTTTAGAGGATAACACCGGTTAGGTCTGGGTTAGGTCTGGGTTATGCCCGCATCTAGCTCATAATTTTGCCTTCTTCGCATACTTGTTGCCCAGATCCTGGGGTTTTTTCGTGTTTGAATCACGTAGTAATGTGGTAACACACTGAAGCAGTCAATTAAACCTGGTTTCGATCAATATTTTAGAGGATAACACCGGTTAGGTCTGGGTTAGGTCCGGGATATGCCCGCATCTGGCTCATGATTTTGCCTTCTTCGCATACTTGTTGGCCAGATCCTGGGTTTTTTTCGTGTTTGAATCACGTAGTAATGTGGTAACACACTGAAGCTGTCAATTAAACCTGGTTTCGATCAATATTTTAGAGGATAACACCGGTTAGGTCTGGGTTAGGTCTGGGTTATGCCCGCATCTGGCTCATGATTTTGCCTTCTCCGCATACTTGTTGGCCAGATCCTGGGTTTTTTCCGTGTTTGAATCACGTAGAAATGTGGTAACACACTGAAGCAGTCAATTAAACCTGGTTTCGATCAATATTTCAGAGGATAACACCGGTTAGGTCCGGGTTAAGTCTGGGTTATGCCCGCATCTGGCTCATGATTTTGCCTTCTTCGCATACTTGTTGGCCAGATCCTGGGTTTTTTTCGTGTTTGAATCACGTAGTAATGTGGTCATACACTGAAGCAGTCAATAAAACCTGGTTTCGATCAATATTTTAGAGGATAACACCGGTTAGGTCTGGGTTAGGTCCGGGAAATGCCCGCATCTGGCTCATGATTTTGCCTTCTTCGCATACTTGTTGGCCAGATCCTGGGTTTTTTTCGTGTTTGAATCACGTAGTAATGTGGTAACACACTGAAGCTGTCAATTAAACCTGGTTTCGATCAATATTTTAGAGGATAACACCGGTTAGGTCTGGGTTAGGTCTGGGTTATGCCCGCATCTGGCTCATGATTTTGCCTTCTTCGCATACTTGTTGGCCAGATCCTGGGTTTTTTTCGTGTTTGAATCACGTAGTAATGTGGTAACACACTGAAGCTGTCAATAAAACCTGGTTTCGATCAATATTTTAGAGGATAACACCGGTTAGGTCTGGGATATGCGCGCATCTGGCTTATACTTTCACCTTTTTCGCAAACTTGTTGGCCAGATCCTGGGTTTTTTTCGTGTTTGAATCACGTAGGAATGTGGTAACACACTGAAGCAGTCAATTAAACCTGGTTTCGATCAATATTTTAGAGGATAACACCGGTTAGGTCTGGGTTAGGTCTGGGTTATGCCCGCATCTGGCTCATGATTTTGCCTTCTTCGCATACTTGTTGGCCAGATCCTGGGTTTTTTTCGTGTTTGAATCACGTAGTAATGTGGTAACACACTGAAGCAGTCAATAAAACCTGGTTTCGATCAATATTTTAGAGGATAACACCGGTTAGGTCTGGGTTAGGTCCGGGATATGCCCGCATCTGGCTCATGATTTTGCCTTCTTCGCATACTTGTTGGCCAGATCCTGGGTTTTTTTCGTGTTTGAATCACGTAGTAATGTGGTAACACACTGAAGCTGTCAATTACACCTGGTTTCGATCAATATTTTAGAGGATAACACCGGTTAGGTCTGGGTTAGGTCTGGGTTATGCCCGCATCTGGCTCATGATTTTGCCTTCTCCGCATACTTGTTGGCCAGATCCTGGGTTTTTTCCGTGTTTGAATCACGTAGAAATGTGGTAACACACTGAAGCAGTCAATTAAACCTGGTTTCGATCAATATTTTAGAGGATAACACCGGTTAGGTCTGGGTTAAGTTGGGTTATGCCCGCATCTAGCTCATAATTTTGCCTTCTTCGCATACTTGTTGCCCAGATCCTGGGGTTTTTTCGTGTTTGAATCACGTAGTAATGTGGTAACACACTGAAGCAGTCAATTAAACCTGCTTTCGATCAATATTTTAGAGGATAACACCGGTTAGGTCTGGGATAGGTCCGGGATATGCCCGCATCTGGCTCATGATTTTGCCTTCTTCGCATACTTGTTGGCCAGATCCTGGGTTTTTCTCGTGGTTGAATCTCGTAGTAATGTGGTAACACACTGAAGCAGTCAATTAAACCTGGTTTCGATCTGTATTATAGAGGATAACGCCGGTTAGGTCTGGGTTAGGTCTGGGAAATGCGCGCATCTGGCTTATACTTTCGCATTCTTCGCATACTTGTTGGTCAGATCCTGGGTTTTTTTCGTGTTTGAATCACGTAGGAATGTGGTAACACACTGAAGCAGTCAATTAAACCTGGTTTCGATCAATATTTTAGAGGATAACACCGGTTAGGTCTGGGATAGGTCCGGGATATGCCCGCATCTGGCTCATGATTTTGCCTTCTTCGCATACTTGTTGGCCAGATCCTGGGTTTTTTTCGTGGTTGAATCACGTAGTAATGTGGTAACACACTGAAGCAGTCAATTAAACCTGGTTTCGATCAATATTTTAGAGGATAACGCCGGTTAGGTCTGGGTTAGGTCTGGGAAATGCGCGCATCTGGCTTATACTTTCGCCTTCTTCGCATACTTGTTGGTCAGATCCTGGGTTTTTTTCGTGTTTGAATCACGTAGGAATGTGGTAACACACTGAAGCAGTCAATTAAACCTGGTTTCGATCAATATTTTAGAGGATAACACCGGTTAGGTCTGGGTTAGGTCCGGGATATGCCCGCATCTGGCTCATGATTTTGCCTTCTTCGCATACTTGTTGGCCAGATCCTGGGTTTTTTCCGTGTTTGAATCACGTAGTATTGTGGTAACACTCTGAAGCAGTCAATTAAATCTGGTTTCGATCAATATTTTTGAGGATAACACCGGTTAGGTCTAGGTTAGGTCTGGGTTATGCCCAGCATTAGGCTCATGATTTTGCCTTCTTCGCATACTTGTTGGCCAGATCCTGGGTTTTTTCCGTGTTTGAATCACGTAGTAATGTGGTAACACACTGAAGCAGTCAATTAAATCTGGTTTCGATCAATATTTTTGAGGATAACACCGGTTAGGTCTGGGTTAGGTCTGGGTTAGGTCTGGGTTAGGTCTGGGTTATGCCCGCATCTGGCTCATGGTTTTGCCTTCTTCGCATACTTGTTGGCCAGATCCTGGGTTTTTTTCGTGTTTGAATCACGTAGTAATGTGGTAACACACTGAAGCAGTCAATTAAATCTGGTTTCGATCAATATTTTAGAGGATAACACCGGTTAGGTCTGGGTTAGGTCTGGGTTATGCCCGCATCTGACTCATGATTTTGCCTTCTTCGCATACTTGTTGGCCAGATCCTGGGTTTTTTTCGTGTTTGAATCACGTAGTAATGTGGTAATACACTGAAGCAGTCAATAAAACCTGGTTTCGATCAATATTTTAGAGGATAACACCGGTTAGGTCTGGGATAGGTCTGGGTTATGCCCGCATCTAGCTCATGATTTTGCCTTCTTCGCATACTTGTTGGCCAGATCCTGGGGTTTTTTCGTGTTTGAATCACGTAGTAATGTGGTACCACACTGAAGCAGTCAATTAAACCTGGTTTCGATCAATATTTTAGAGGATAACGCCGGTTAGGTCTGGGTTAGGTCTGGGTTATGCCCGCATCTGGCTCATGATTTTGCCTCCTTCGCATACTTGTTGGCCAGATCCTGGGTTTTTTCCGTGTTTGAATCACGTAGTAATGTGGTAACACACTGAAGTAGTCAATTAAACCTGGTTTCGATCAATATTTTAGAGGATAACACCGGTTAGGTCTGGGTTAGGTCTGGGTTATGCCCGCATCTAGCTCATAATTTTGCCTTCTTCGCATACTTGTTGCCCAGATCCTGGGGTTTTTTCGTGTTTGAATCACGTAGTAATGTGGTAACACACTGAAGCAGTCAATTAAACCTGGTTTCGATCAATATTTTAGAGGATAACACCGGTTAGGTCTGGGATAGGTCCGGGATATGCCCGCATCTGGCTCATGATTTTGCCTTCTTCGCATACTTGTTGGCCAGATCCTGGGTTTTTTTCGTGGTTGAATCATGTAGTAATGTGGTAACACACTGAAGCAGTCAATTAAACCTGGTTTCGATCAATATTATAGAGAATAACACCGGTTAGGTCTGGGTTAGGTCTGGGAAATGCGCGCATCTGGCTTATACTTTCGCCTTCTTCGCATACTTGTTGGTCAGATCCTGGGTTTTTTTCGTGTTTGAATCACGTAGGAATGTGGTAACACACTGAAGCAGTCAATTAAACCTGGTTTCGATCAATATTTTAGAGGATAACACCGGTTAGGTCTGGGATAGGTCCGGGATATGCCCGCATCTGGCTCATGATTTTGCCTTCTTCGCATACTTGTTGGCCAGATCCTGGGTTTTTTTCGTGGTTGAATCACGTAGTAATGTGGTAACACACTGAAGCAGTCAATTAAACCTGGTTTCGATCAATATTTTAGAGGATAACGCCGGTTAGGTCTGGGTTAGGTCTGGGAAATGCGCGCATCTGGCTTATACTTTCATCTTCTTCGCATACTTCTTGGTCAGATCCTGGGGTTTTTTCGTGTTTGAATCACGTAGTAATGTGGTAACACACTGAAGCAGTCAATTAAACCTGGTTTCGATCAATATTTTAGAGGATAACACCGGTTAGGTCTGGGTTAGGTCTGGGTTATGCCCGCATCTAGCTCATAATTTTGCCTTCTTCGCATACTTGTTGCCCAGATCCTGGGGTTTTTTCGTGTTTGAATCACGTAGTAATGTGGTAACACACTGAAGCAGTCAATTAAACCTGGTTTCGATCAATATTTTAGAGGATAACACCGGTTAGGTCTGGGATAGGTCCGGGATATGCCCGCATCTGGCTCATGATTTTGCCTTCTTCGCATACTTGTTGGCCAGATCCTGGGTTTTTTCCGTGTTTGAATCACGTAGTATTGTGGTAACACTCTGAAGCAGTCAATTAAATCTGGTTTCGATCAATATTTTTGAGGATAACACCGGTTAGGTCTGGGTTAGGTCTGGGTTATGCCCGCATCTGGCTCATGATTTTGCCTTCTTCGCATACTTGTTGGCCAGATCCTGGGTTTTTTCCGTGTTTGAATCACGTAGTAATGTGGTAACACACTGAAGCAGTCAATTAAATCTGGTTTCGATCAATATTTTTGAGGATAACACCGATTAGGTCTGGGTTAGGTCTGGGTTAGGTCTGGGTTAGGTCTGGGTTAGGTCTGGGTTATGCCCGCATCTGGCTCATGGTTTTGCCTTCTTCGCATACTTGTTGGCCAGATCCTGGGTTTTTTTCGTGTTTGAATCACGTAGTAATGTGGTAACACACTGAAGCAGTCAATTAAATCTGGTTTCGATCAATATTTTAGAGGATAACACCGGTTAGGTCTGGGTTAGGTCTGGGTTATGCCCGCATCTGGCTCATGTTTTTGCCTTCTTCGCATACTTGTTGGCCAGATCCTGGGTTTTTTTCGTGTTTGAATCACGTAGTAATGTGGTAATACACTGAAGCAGTCAATAAAACCTGGTTTCGATCAATATTTTAGAGGATAACACCGGTTAGGTCTGGGATAGGTCTGGGTTATGCCCGCATCTAGCTCATGATTTTGCCTTCGTCGCATACTTGTTGGCCAGATCCTGGGGGTTTTTCGTGTTTGAATCACGTAGTAATGTGGTAACACACTGAAGCAGTCAATTAAACCTGGTTTCGATCAATATTTTAGAGGATAACACCGGTTAGGTCTGGGTTAGGTCTGGGATATGCGCGCATCTGGCTTATACTTTCACCTTTTTCGCAAACTTGTTGGCCAGATCCTGGGTTTTATCCGTGTTTGATCACGTAGTAATGTGGTAACACACTGAAGCAGTCAATAAAACCTGGTTTCGATCAATATTTTAGAGGATAACACCGGTTAGGTCTGGGTTAGGTCTGGGATTTGCGCGCATCAGGCTTATACTTTCGCCTTTTTCGCAAACTTGTTGGCCAGATCCTGGGTTTTTTTCGTGTTTGAATCACGTAGGAATGTGGCAACACACTGAAGCTGTCAATTAAACCTGGTTTCGATCAATATTTTAGAGGATAACACCGGTTAGGTCTGGGATAGGTCCCGGATATGCCCGCATCTGGCTTATACTTTCGCCTTTTTCGCAAACTTGTCGGCTAGATCCTGGGTTTTTTTCCGGTTTGAATAACGCAGTAATGTGGTACCACACTGAAGCAGTCAATTAAACCTGGTTTCGATCAATATTTTAGAGGATAACACCGGTTAGGTCTGGGTTAGGTCTGGGTTATGCCCGCATCTGGCACATGATTTTGCCTTCTTCGCATACTTGTTGGCCAGATCCTGGGTTTTTTTCGTGTTTGAATCACGTAGTAATGTGGTAATACACTGAAGCAGTCAATAAAACCTGGTTTCGATCAATATTTTAGAGGATAACACCGGTTAGGTCTGGGTTAGGTCCGGGATATGCCCGCATCTGGCTCATGATTTTGCCTCCTTCGCATACTTGTTTGCCAGATCCTGGGTTTTTTTCGTGGTTGAATCACGTAGTAATGTGGTAATACACTGAAGCAGTCAATAAAACCTGGTTTCGATCAATATTTTAGAGGATAACACCGGTTAGGTCTGGGTTAGGTCCGGGATATGCCCGCATCTGGCTCATGATTTTGCCTTCTTCGCATACTTGTTGGCCAGATCCTGGGTTTTTTCCGTGTTTGAATCACGTAGTATTGTGGTAACACTCTGAAGCAGTCAATTAAATCTGGTTTCGATCAATATTTTTGAGGATAACACCGGTTAGGTCTGGGTTAGGTCTGGGTTATGCCCGCATCTGGCTCATGATTTTGCCTTCTTCGCATACTTGTTGGCCAGATCCTGGGTTTTTTCCGTGTTTGAATCACGTAGTAATGTGGTAACACACTGAAGCAGTCAATTAAATCTGGTTTCGATCAATATTTTTGAGGATAACACCGGTTAGGTCTGGGTTAGGTCTGGGTTATGCCCGCATCTGGCTCATGATTTTGCCTTCTTCGCATACTTGTTGGCCAGATCCTGGGTTTTTTTCGTGTTTGAATCACGTAGTAATGTGGTAATACACTGAAGCAGTCAATAAAACCTGGTTTCGATCAATATTTTAGAGGATAACACCGGTTAGGTCTGGGATAGGTCTGGGTTATGCCCGCATCTAGCTCATGATTTTGCCTTCTTCGCATACTTGTTGGCCAGATCCTGGGGGTTTTTCGTGTTTGAATCACGTAGTAATGTGGTAACACACTGAAGCAGTCAATTAAACCTGGTTTCGATCAATATTTTAGAGGATAACACCGGTTAGGTCTGGGTTAGGTCTGGGATATGCGCGCATCTGGCTTATACTTTCACCTTTTTCGCAAACTTGTTGGCCAGATCCTGGGTTTTATCCGTGTTTGATCACGTAGTAATGTGGTAACACACTGAAGCAGTCAATAAAACCTGGTTTCGATCAATATTTTAGAGGATAACACCGGTTAGGTCTGGGTTAGGTCTGGGATTTGCGCGCATCAGGCTTATACTTTCGCCTTTTTCGCAAACTTGTTGGCCAGATCCTGGGTTTTTTTCGTGTTTGAATCACGTAGGAATGTGGTAACACACTGAAGCTGTCAATTAAACCTGGTTTCGATCAATATTTTGGAGGATAACACCGGTTAGGTCTGGGATAGGTCCCGGATATGCCCGCATCTGTCTTATACTTTCGCCTTTTTCGCAAACTTGTCGGCTAGATCCTGGGTTTTTTTCCGGTTTGAATAACGCAGTAATGTGGTACCACACTGAAGCAGTCAATTAAACCTGGTTTCGATCAATATTTTAGAGGATAACACCGGTTAGGTCTGGGTTAGGTCTGGGTTATGCCCGCATCTGGCACATGATTTTGCCTTCTTCGCATACTTGTTGGCCAGATCCTGGGTTTTTTTCGTGTTTGAATCACGTAGTAATGTGGTAATACACTGAAGCAGTCAATAAAACCTGGTTTCGATCAATATTTTAGAGGATAACACCGGTTAGGTCTGGGTTAGGTCCGGGATATGCCCGCATCTGGCTCATGATTTTGCCTCCTTCGCATACTTGTTTGCCAGATCCTGGGTTTTTTTCGTGGTTGAATCACGTAGTAATGTGGTAACACACTGAAGCAGTCAATTAAACCTGGTTTCGATCAATATTTTAGAGGATAACGCCGGTTAGGTCTGGGTTAGGTCTGGGAAATGCGCGCATCTGGCTTATACTTTCGCCTTCTTCGCATACTTGTTGGTCAGATCCTGGGTTTTTTTCGTGTTTGAATCACGTAGGAATGTGGTAACACACTGAAGCAGTCAATTAAACCTGGTTTCGATCAATATTTTAGAGGATAACACCGGTTAGGTCTGGGTTAGGTCCGGGATATGACCGCATCTGGCTCATGATTTTGCCTTCTTCGAATACTTGTTGGCCAGATCCTGGGTTTTTTCCGTGTTTGAATCACGTAGTATTGTGGTAACACTCTGAAGCAGTCAATTAAATCTGGTTTCGATCAATATTTTTGAGGATAACACCGGTTAGGTCTGGGTTAGGTCCGGGTTATGCCCGCATCTGGCTCATGATTTTGCCTTCTTCGCATACTTGTTGGCCAGATCCTGGGTCTTTTCGTGTTTGAATCACGTAGTAATGTGGTAACACACTGAAGCAGTCAATTAAATTCTGGTTTCGATCAATATTTTAGAGGATAACACCGGTTAGGTCTGGGTTAGGTCTGGCTTATGCCCGCATCTGGCTCATGATTTTGCCTTCTTCGCATACTTGTTGGCCAGATCCTGGGTTTTTTCCATGTTTGAATCACGTAGTAATGTGGTAACACACTGAAGCAGTCAATTAAATCTGGTTTCGATCAATATTTTTGAGGATAACACCGGTTAGGTCTGGGTTAGGTCTGGGTTATGCCCGCATCTGGCTCATGGTTTTGCCTTCTTCGCATACTTGTTGGCCAGATCCTGGGTTTTTTTCGTGTTTGAATCACGTAGTAATGTGGTAACACACTGAAGCAGTCAATTAAATCTGGTTTCGATCAATATTTTAGAGGATAACACCGGTTAGGTCTGGGTTAGGTCTGGGTTATGCCCGCATCTGGCTCATGATTTTGCCTTCTTCGCATACTTGTTGGACAGATCCTGGGTCTTTTCGTGTTTGAATCACGTAGTAAAGTGGTAACACACTGAAGCAGTCAATTAAACCTGGTTTCGATCAATATTATAGAGGATAACGCCGGTTAGGTCTGGGTTAGGTCTGGGAAATGCGCGCATCTGGCTTATACTTTCGCGTTCTTCGCATACTTGTTGGTCAGATCCTGGGTTTTTTTCGTGTTTGAATCACGTAGGAATGTGGTAACACACTGAAGCAGTCAATTAAACCTGGTTTCGATCAATCTTTTAGAGGATAACACCGGTTAGGTCTGGGATAGGTCCGGGATATGCGCGCATCTGGCTTATACTTTCACCTTTTTCGCAAACTTGTTGGCCAGATCCTGGGTTTTATCCGTGTTTGATCACGTAGTAATGTGGTAACACACTGAAGCAGTCAATAAAACCTGGTTTCGATCAATATTTTAGAGGATAACACCGGTTAGGTCTGGGTTAGGTCTGGGATATGCGCGCATCTGGCTTATACTTTCACCTTTTTCGCAAACTTGTTGGCCAGATCCTGGGTTTTATCCGTGTTTGATCACGTAGTAATGTGGTAACACACTGAAGCAGTCAATAAAACCTGGTTTCGATCAATATTTTAGAGGATAACACCGGTTAGGTCTGGGATAGGTCCGGGATATGCGCGCATCTGGCTTATACTTTCACCTTTTTCGCATACTTGTTGGTCAGATCCTGGGTTTTTTTCGTGTTTGAATCACGTAGGAATGTGGTAACACACTGAAGCAGTCAATTAAACCTGGTTTCGATCAATATTTTAGAGGATAACACCGGTTAGGTCTGGGTTAGGTCCGGGATATGCCCGCATCTGGCTCATGATTTTGCCTTCTTCGCATACTTGTTGGCCAGATCCTGGGTTTTTTTCGTGTTTGAATCACGTAGTATTGTGGTAACACTCTGAAGCAGTCAATTAAACCTGGTTTCGATCAATATTTTAGAGGATAACACCGGTTAGGTCTGGGTTAGGTCTGGGATATGCGCGCATCTGGCTTATACTTTCACCTTTTTCGCAAACTTGTTGGCCAGATCCTGGGTTTTATCCGTGTTGGATCACGTAGTAATGTGGTAACACACTGAAGCAGTCAATAAAACCTGGTTTCGATCAATATTTTAGAGGATAACACCGGTTAGGTCTGGGATAGGTCCGGGATATGCGCGCATCTGGCTTATACTTTCACCTTTTTCGCAAACTTGTTGGCCAGATCCTGGGTTTTATCCGTGTTTGATCACGTAGTAATGTGGTAACACACTGAAGCAGTCAATAAAACCTGGTTTCGATCAATATTTTAGAGGATAACACCGGTTAGGTCTGGGAAATGCGCGCATCTGGCTTATACTTTCGCCTTCTTCGCATACTTGTTGGTCAGATCCTGAGTTTTTTTCGTGTTTGAATCACGTAGGAATGTGGTAACACACTGAAGCAGTCAATTAAACCTGGTTTCGATCAATATTTTAGAGGATAACACCGGTTAGGTCTGGGTTAGGTTCGGGATATGCCCGCATCTGGCTCATGATTTTGCCTTCTTCGCATACTTGTTGGCCAGATCCTGGGTTTTTTTCGTGTTTGAATCACGTAGTATTGTGGTAACACTCTGAAGCAGTCAATTAAACCTGGTTTCGATCAATATTTTAGAGGATAACACCGGTTAGGTCTGGGTTAGGTCTGGGATATGCGCGCATCTGGCTTATACTTTCACCTTTTTCGCAAACTTGTTGGCCAGATCCTGGGTTTTATCCGTGTTTGATCACGTAGTAATGTGGTAACACACTGAAGCAGTCAATAAAACCTGGTTTCGATCAATATTTTAGAGGATAACACCGGTTAGGTCTGGGTTATGTCTGGGATTTGCGCGCATCTGGCTTATACTTTCGCCTTTTTCGCAAACTTGTTGGCCAGATCCTGGGTTTTTTTCGTGTTTGAATCACGTAGGAATGTGGTAACACACTGAAGCTGTCAATTAAACCTGGTTTCGATCAATATTTTAGAGGATAACACCGGTTAGGTCTGGGATAGGTCCGGGATATGCCCGCATCTGGCTCATGATTTTGCCTTCTTCGCATACTTGTTGGCCAGATCCTGGGTTTTTTTCGTGTTTGAATCACGTAGTAATGTGGTAATACACTGAAGCAGTCAATAAAACCTGGTTTCGATCAATATTTTAGAGGATAACACCGGTTAGGTCTGGGTTAGGTCTGGGTTATGCCCGCATCTAGCTCATGATTTTGCCTTCTTCGCATACTTGTTGCCCAGATCCTGGGGTTTTTTCGTGTTTGAATCACGTAGTAATGTGGTAACACACTGAAGCAGTCAATTAAACCTGGTTTCGATCAATATTTTAGAGGATAACACCGGTTAGGTCTGGGATAGGTCCGGGATATGCCCGCATCTGGCTCATGATTTTGCCTTCTTCGCATACTTGTTGGCCAGATCCTGGGTTTTTTTCGTGGTTGAATCACGTAGTAATGTGGTAACACACTGAAGCAGTCAATTAAACCTGGTTTCGATCAATATTATAGAGGATAACGCCGGTTAGGTCTGGGTTAGGTCTGGGAAATGCGCGCATCTGGCTTATACTTTCGCCTTCTTCGCATACTTGTTGGTCAGATCCTGGGTTTTTTTCGTGTTTGAATCACGTAGGAACGTGGTTACACACTGAAGCAGTCAATTAAACCTGGTTTCGATCAATATTTTAGAGGATAACACCGGTTAGGTCTGGGATAGGTCCGGGATATGCCCGCATCTGGCTCTTGATTTTGCCTTCTTCGCATACTTGTTGGCCAGATCCTGGGTTTTTTCGTGGTTGAATCACGTAGTAATGTGGTAACACACTGAAGCAGTCAATTAAACCTGGTTTCGATCAATATTTTAGAGGATAACGCCGGTTAGGTCTGGGTTAGGTCTGGGAAATGCGCGCATCTGGCTTATACTTTCGCCTTCTTCGCATACTTGTTGGTCAGATCCTGGGTTTTTTTCGTGTTTGAATCACGTACGAATGTGGTAACACACTGAAGCAGTCAACTAAACCTGGTTTCGATCAATATTTTAGAGGATAACACCGGTTAGGTCTGGGTTAGGTCCGGGATATGACCGCATCTGGCTCATGATTTTGCCTTCTTCGCATACTTGTTGGCCAGATCCTGGGTTTTTTCCGTGCTTGAATCACGTAGTATTGTGGTACCACTCTGAAACAGTCAATTAAATCTGGTTTCGATCAATATTTTTGAGGATAACACCGGTTAGGTCTGGGTTAGGTCTGGGTTATGCCCGCATCTGGCTCATGATTTTGCCTTCCTCGCATACTTGTTGGCCAGATCCTGGGTTTTTTTCGTGTTCGAATCACGTAGTAATGTGGTAACACACTGAAGCAGTCAATTAAACCTGATTTCGATCAATATTTTAGAGGATAACACCGGTTAGGTCTGGGTTAGGTCTGGCTTATGCCCGCATCTGGCTCATGATTTTGCCTTCTTCGCATACTTGTTGGCCAGATCCTGGGTTTTTTCCGTGTTTGAATCACGTAGTAATGTGGTAACACACTGAAGCAGTCAATTAAATCTGGTTTCGATCAATATTTTTGAGGATAACACCGGTTAGGTCTGGGTTAGGTCTGGGTTATGCCCGCATCTGGCTCATGGTTTTGCCTTCTTCGCATACTTGTTGGCCAGATCCTGGGTTTTTTCCGTGTTTGAATCACGTAGTAATGTGGTAACACACTGAAGCAGTCAATTAAATCTGGTTTCGATCAATATTTTAGAGGATAACACCGGTTAGGTCTGGGTTAGGTCTGGGTTATGCCCGCATCTGGCTCATGATTTTGCCTTCTTCGCATACTTGTTGGCCAGATCCTGGGTTTTTTTCGTGTGTGAATCACGTAGTAATGTGGTAATACACTGAAGCAGTCAATAAAACCTGGTTTCGATCAATATTTTAGAGGATAACACCGGTTAGGTCTGGGATAGGTCTGGGTTATGGCCGCATCTAGCTCATGATTTTGCCTTCTTCGCATACTTGTTGCCCAGATCCTGGGGTTTTTTCGTGTTTGAATCACGTAGTAATGTGGTAACGCACTGAAGCAGTCAATTAAACCTGGTTTCGATCAATATTTTAGAGGATAACACCCGTTAGGTCTGGTATAGGTCCGGGATATGCCCGCATCTGGCTCATGATTTTGCCTTCTTCGCATACTTGTTGGCCAGATCCTGGGTTTTTTTCGTGTTTGAATCACGTAGTAATGTGGTAATACACTGAAGATGTCAATAAAACCTGGTTTCGATCAATATATTAGAGGATAACACCGGTTAGGTCTGGATTAGGTCTGGGTTATGCCCGCATCTAGCTCATGATTTTGCCTTCTTCGCATACTTGTTGGCCAGATCCTGGGGTTTTTTCGTGTTTGAATCACGTAGTCATGTGGTAACACACTGAAGCAGTCAATTAAACCTGGTTTCGATCAATACTTTAGAGGATAACACCGGTTAGGTCTGGGATAGGTCCGGGATATGCCCGCATCTGGCTTATACTTTCGCCTTTTTCGCAAACTTGTTGGCTAGATCCTGGGTTTTTTTCCGGTTTGAATCACGCAGTAATGTGGTACCACACTGAAGCAGTCAATTAAACCTGGTTTCGATCAATATTTTAGAGGATAACACCGGTTAGGTCTGGGTTAGGTCTGGGTTATGCCCGCATCTGGCTCATGATTTTGCCTTCATCGCATACTTGTTGGCCAGATCCTGGGTTTTTTCCGTGTTTGAATCACGTAGTAATGTGGTAACACACTGAAGCAGTCAATTAAATCTGGTTTCGATCAATATTTTTGAGGATAACACCGGTTAGGTCTGGGTTAGGTCTGGGTTATGCCCGCATCTGGCTCATGATTTTGCCTTCTTCGCATACTTGTTGACCAGATCCTGGGGTTTTTTCGTGTTTGAATCACGTAGTCATGTGGTAACACACTGAAGCAGTCAATTAAACCTGGTTTCGATCAATACTTTAGAGGATAACACCGGTTAGGTCTGGGATAGGTCCGGGATATGCCCGCATCTGGCTTATACTTTCGCCTTTTTCGCAAACTTGTTGGCTAGATCCTGGGTTTTTTTCCGGTTTGAATCACGCAGTAATGTGGTACCACACTGAAGCAGTCAATTAAACCTGGTTTCGATCAATATTTTAGAGGATAACACCGGTTAGGTCTGGGTTAGGTCTGGGTTATGCCCGCATCTGGCTCATGATTTTGCCTTCATCGCATACTTGTTGGCCAGATCCTGGGTTTTTTCCGTGTTTGAATCACGTAGTAATGTGGTAACACACTGAAGCAGTCAATTAAATCTGGTTTCGATCAATATTTTTGAGGATAACACCGGTTAGGTCTGGGTTAGGTCTGGGTTATGCCCGCATCTGGCTCATGATTTTGCCGTCTTCGCATACTTGTTGGCCAGATCCTGGGTTTTTTCCGTGTTTGAATCACGTAGTATTGTGGTAACACTCTGAAGCAGGCAATGAAATCTGGTTTCGATCAATATTTTTGAGGATAACACCGGTTAGGTCTGGGTTAGGTCTGGGTTATGCCCGCATCTGGCTCATGACTCTGCCTTCTTCGCATACTTGTTGGCCAGATCCTGCGTTTTTTTCGGGTTTGAATCACGTAGTAATGTGGTAACACACTGAAGCAGTCAATTAAATCTGGTTTCGATCAATATTTTAGAGGATAACACCGGTTAGGTCTGGGTTAGGTCTGGGTTATGCCCGCATCTGGCTCATGATTTTGCCTTCTTCGCATACTTGTTGACCAGATCCTGGGTTTTTTTCGTGTGTGAATCACGTAGTAATGTGGTAACACACTGAAGCAGTCAATTAAACCTGGTTTCGATCAATATTTTAGAGGATAACACCGGTTAGGTCTGGGATAGGTCCGGGATATGCCCGCATCTGGCTCATGATTTTGCCTTCTTCGCATACTTGTTGGCCAGATCCTGGGATTTTTTCGTGGTTGAATCACGTAGTAATGTGGTAACACACTGAAGCAGTCAATTAAACCTGGTTTCGATCAATATTTTAGAGGATAACACCGGTTAGGTCTGGGTTAGGTCTGGGTTATGCCCGCATCTGGCTCATGATTTTGCCTTCTTCGCATACTTGTTGGCCAGATCCTGGGTTTTTTTCGTGTTTGAATCACGTAGTAATGTGGTAATACACTGAAGATGTCAATAAAACCTGGTTTCGATCAATATATTAGAGGATAACACCGGTTAGGTCTGGATTAGGTCTGGGTTATGCCCGCATCTAGCTCATGATTTTGCCTTCTTCGCATACTTGTTGGCCAGATCCTGGGGTTTTTTCGTGTTTGAATCACGTAGTCATGTGGTAACACACTGAAGCAGTCAATTAAACCTGGTTTCGATCAATACTTTAGAGGATAACACCGGCTAGGTCTGGGATAGGTCCGGGATATGCCCGCATCTGGCTTATACTTTCGCCTTTTTCGCAAACTTGTTGGCTAGATCCTGGGTTTTTTTCCGGTTTGAATCACGCAGTAATGTGGTACCACACTGAAGCAGTCAATTAAACCTGGTTTCGATCAATATTTTAGAGGATAACACCGGTTAGGTCTGGGTTAGGTCTGGGTTATGCCCGCATCTGGCTCATGATTTTGCCTTCATCGCATACTTGTTGGCCAGATCCTGGGTTTTTTCCGTGTTTGAATCACGTAGTAATGTGGTAACACACTGAAGCAGTCAATTAAATCTGGTTTCGATCAATATTTTTGAGGATAACACCGGTTAGGTCTGGGTTAGGTCTGGGTTATGCCCGCATCTGGCTCATGATTTTGCCGTCTTCGCATACTTGTTGGCCAGATCCTGGGTTTTTTCCGTGTTTGAATCACGTAGTATTGTGGTAACACTCTGAAGCAGGCAATGAAATCTGGTTTCGATCAATATTTTTGAGGATAACACCGGTTAGGTCTGGGTTAGGTCTGGGTTATGCCCGCATCTGGCTCATGACTCTGCCTTCTTCGCATACTTGTTGGCCAGATCCTGCGTTTTTTTCGGGTTTGAATCACGTAGTAATGTGGTAACACACTGAAGCAGTCAATTAAATCTGGTTTCGATCAATATTTTAGAGGATAACACCGGTTAGGTCTGGGTTAGGTCTGGGTTATGCCCGCATCTGGCTCATGATTTTGCCTTCTTCGCATACTTCTTGACCAGATCCTGGGTTTTTTTCGTGTGTGAATCACGTAGTAATGTGGTAATACACTGAAGTAGTCAATAAAACCTGGTTTCGATCAATATTTTAGAGGATAACACCGGTTAGGTCTGGGATAGGTCTGGGTTATGCCCGCATCTAGCTCATGATTTTGCCTTTTTCGCAAACTTGTTGGCCAGATCCTGGGTTTTTTTCGTGTTTGAATCACGTAGGAATGTGGTAACACACTGAAGCTGTCAATTAAACCTGGTTTCGATCAATATTTTAGAGGATAACACCGGTTAGGTCTGGGATAGGTCCCGGATATGCCCGCATCTGGCTTATACTTTCGCCTTTTTCGCAAACTTGTTGGCTAGATCCTGGGTTTTTTTCCGGTTTGAATAACGCAGTAATGTGGTACCACACTGAAGCAGTCAATTAAACCTGGTTTCGATCAATATTTCAGAGGATAACACCGGTTAGGTCTGGGTTAGGTCCGGGATATGCCCGCATCTGGCTCATGATTTTGCCTTCTTCGCATACTTGTTGGCCAGATCCTGGGTTTTTTTCGTGTTTGAATAACGCAGTAATGTGGTACCACACTGAAGCAGTCAATTAAACCTGGTTTCGATCAATATTTCAGAGGATAACACCGGTTAGGTCTGGGTTAGGTCCGGGATATGCCCGCATCTGGCTCATGATTTTGCCTTCTTCGCATACTTGTTGGCCAGATCCTGGGTTTTTTTCGTGGTTGAATCACGTAGTAATGTGGTAACACACTGAAGCAGTCAATTAAACCTGGTTTCGATCAATATTTTAGAGGATAACACCGGTTAGGTCTGGGATAGGTCCGGGATATGCCCGCATCTGGCTCATGATTTTGCCTTCTTCGCATACTTGTTGGCCAGGTCCTGGGATTTTTTCGTGGTTGAATCACGTAGTAATGTGGTAACACACTGAAGCAGTCAATTAAACCTGGTTTCGATCAATATTTTAGAGGATAACACCGGTTAGGTCTGGGTTAGGTCTGGGTTATGCCCGCATCTGGCTCATGATTTTGCCTTCTTGGCATACTTGTTGGCCAGATCCTGGGTTTTTTCCGTGTTTGAATCACGTAGTATTGTGGTAACACTCTGAAGCAGTCAATTAAATCTGGTTTCGATCAATATTTTTGAGGATAACACCGGTTAGGTCTGGGTTAGGTCTGGGTTATGCCCGCATCTGGCTCATGATTTTGCCTTCTTCGCATACTTGTTGGCCAGATCCTGGGTTTTTTTCGTGTTTGAATCACGTAGTAATGTGGTAATACACTGAAGCAGTCAATAAAACCTGGTTTCGATCAATATTTTAGAGGATAACACCGGTTAGGTCTGGGATAGGTCTGGGTTATGCCCGCATCTAGCTCATGATTTTGCCTTCTTCGCATACTTGTTGGCCAGATCCTGGGGTTTTTTCGTGTTTGAATCACGTAGTAATGTGGTAACACACTGAAGCAGTCAATTAAACCTGGTTTCGATCAATATTTTAGAGGATAACACCGGTTAGGTCTGGGTTAGGTCTGGGATATGCGCGCATCTGGCTTATACTTTCGCCTTTTTCGCAAACTTGTTGGCCAGATCCTGGGTTTTTTTCGTGTTTGAATCACGTAGGAATGTGGTAACACACTGGAGCTGTCAATTAAACCTGGTTTCGATCAATATTTTAGAGGATAACACCGGTTAGGTCTGGGATAGGTCCCGGATATGCCCGCATCTGGCTTATACTTTCGCCTTTTTCGCAAACTTGTTGGCTAGATCCTGGGTTTTTTTCCGGTTTGAATAACGCAGTAATGTGGTACCACACTGAAGCAGTCAATTAAACCTGGTTTCGATCAATATTTCAGAGGATAACACCGGTTAGGTCTGGGTTAGGTCCGGGATATGCCCGCATCTGGCTCATGATTTTGCCTTCTTCGCATACTTGTTGGCCAGATCCTGGGTTTTTTTCGTGTTTGAGTCACGTAGTAATGTGGTAACACACTGAAGCAGTCAATTAAACCTGGTTTCGATCAATATTTGAGAGGATAACGCCGGTTAGGTCTGGGTTAGGTCTGGGTTATGCCCGCATCTGCCTCATGATTTTGCCTTCTTCGCATACTTGTTGGCCAGATCCTGGGTTTTTTTCGTGTTTGAATCACGTAGTAATGTGGTAACACACTGAAGCAGTCAATAAAACCTGGTTTCGATCAATATTTTAGAGGATAACACCGGTTAGGTCTGGGTTAGGTCTGGGATATGCGCGCATCTGGCTTATACTTTCGCCTTTTTCGCAAACTTGATGGCTAGATCCTGGGTTTTTTTCCGGTTTGAATCACGTAGTAATATGGTAATACACTGAAGCAGTCAATAAAACCTGGTTTCGATCAATATTCTAGAGGATAACACCGGTTAGGTCTGGGTTAGGTCTGGGTTATGCCCGCATCTAGCTCATGATTTTGCCTTCTTCGCATACTTGTTGGCCAGATCCTGGGGTTTTTTCGTGTTTGAATCACGTAGTAATGTGGTAACACACTGAAGGAGTTAATTAAACCTGGTTTCGATCAATATTTTAGAGGATAACACCGGTTAGGTCTGGGATAGGTCCGGGATATGCCCGCATCTGGCTCATGATTTTGCCTTCTTCGCATACTTGTTGGCCAGATCCTGGGTTTTTTTCGTGTTTGAATCACGTAGTAATGTGGTAACACACTGAAGCTGTCAATTAAACCTGGTTTCGATCAATATTTTAGAGGATAACACCGGTTAGGTCTGGGTTAGGTCTGGGTTATGCCCGCATCTAGCTCATGATTTTGCCTTCTTCGCATACTTGTAGGCCAGATCCTGGGGATTTTTCGTGTTTGAATCACGTAGTAATGTGGTAACACACTGAAGCAGTCAATTAAACCTGGTTTCGATCAATATTTTAGAGGATAACACCGGTTAGGTCTGGGATAGGTCCGGGATATGCCCGCATCTGGCTCATGATTTTGCCTTCTTCGCATACTTGTTGGCCAGATCCTGGGGTTTTTTCGTGTTTGAATCACGTAGTAATGTGGTAACACACTGAAGCAGTCAATTAAACCTGGTTTCGATCAATATTTTAGAGGATAACACCGGTTAGGTCTGGGATAGGTCCGGGATATGCCCGCATCTGGCTCATGATTTTGCCTTCTTCGCATACTTGTTGGCCAGATCCTGGGATTTTTTCGTGGTTGAATCACGTAGTAATGTGGTAACACACTGAAGCAGTCAATTAAACCTGGTTTCGATCAATATTTTAGAGGATAACACCGGTTAGGTCTGGGTTAGGTCTGGGTTATGCGCGCATCTGGCTCATGATTTTGCCTTCTTCGCATACTTGTTGGCCAGATCCTGGGTTTTTTTCGTGTTTGAATCACGTAGTAATGTGGTAATACACTGAAGATGTCAATAAAACCTGGTTTCGATCAATATATTAGAGGATAACACCGGTTAGGTCTGGATTAGGTCTGGGTTATGCCCGCATCTAGCTCATGATTTTGCCTTCTTCGCATACTTGTTGTCCAGATCCTGGGGTTTTTTCGTGTTTGAATCACGTAGTCATGTGGTAACACACTGAAGCAGTCAATTAAACCTGGTTTCGATCAATACTTTAGAGGATAACACCGGTTAGGTCTGGGATAGGTCCGGGATATGCCCGCATCTGGCTCATGATTTTGCCTTCTTCGCATACTTGTTGGTCAGATCCTGGGTTTTTTTCGAGTTTGAATCACGTAGGAATGTGGTAACACACTGAAGCAGTCAATTAAACCTGGTTTCGATCAATATTTTAGAGGATAACACCGGTTAGGTCTGGGTTAGGTCCCGGATATGCCCGCATCTGGCTCATGATTTTGCCTTCTTCGCATACTTGTTGGCCAGACCCTGGGTTTTTGTCGTGGTTGAATCACGTAGTAATGCGGTAACACACTGAAGCAGTCAATTAAACCTGGTTTCGATCAATGTTTTAGAGGATAACGCCGGTTAGGTCTGGGTTAGGTCTGGGATTTGCGCGCATCTGGCTTATACTTTCGCCATTTTCGCAAACATGTTGGCCAGATCCTGGGTTTTTTTCGTGGTTGAATCACGTAGTAATGTGGTAACACACTGAAGCAGTCAATTAAACCTGGTTTCGATCAATATTTTAGAGGATAACGCCGGTTAGGTCTGCGTTAGGTCTGGGAAATGCGCGCATCTGGCTTATACTTTCGCCTTCGTCGCATACTTGTTGGTCAGATCCTGGGGTTTTTTCGTGTTTGAATCACGTAGTAATGTGGTAACGCACTGAAGCAGTCAATTAAACCTGGTTTCGATCAATATTTTAGAGGATAACACCGGTTAGGTCTGGGATAGGTCCGGGATATGCCCGCATCTGGCTCATGATTTTGCCTTCTTCGCATACTTGTTGGCCAGATCCTGGGATTTTTTCGTGGTTGTATCACGTAGTAATGTGGTAACACACTGAAGCAGTCAATTAAACCTGGTTTCGATCAATATTTTAGAGGATAACACCGGTTAGGTCTGGGTTAGGTCTGGGTTATGCGCGCATCTGGCTCATGATTTTGCCTTCTTCGCATACTTGTTGGCCAGATCCTGGGTTTTTTTCGTGTTTGAATCACGTAGTAATGTGGTAATACACTGAAGATGTCAATAAAACCTGGTTTCGATCAATATATTAGAGGATAACACCGGTTAGGTCTGGATTAGGTCTGGGTTATGCCCGCATCTAGCTCATGATTTTGCCTTCTTCGCATACTTGTTGTCCAGATCCTGGGGTTTTTTCGTGTTTGAATCACGTAGTCATGTGGTAACACACTGAAGCAGTCAATTAAACCTGGTTTCGATCAATACTTTAGAGGATAACACCGGTTAGGTCTGGGATAGGTCCGGGATATGCCCGCATCTGGCTCATGATTTTGCCTTCTTCGCATACTTGTTGGTCAGATCCTGGGTTTTTTTCGAGTTTGAATCACGTAGGAATGTGGTAACACACTGAAGCAGTCAATTAAACCTGGTTTCGATCAATATTTTAGAGGATAACACCGGTTAGGTCTGGGTTAGGTCCCGGATATGCCCGCATCTGGCTCATGATTTTGCCTTCTTCGCATACTTGTTGGCCAGATCCTGGGTTTTTTTCGTGTTTGAATCACGTAGTAATGTGGTAACACACTGAAGCAGTCAATAAAACCTGGTTTCGATCAATATTTTAGAGGATAACACCGGTTAGGTCTGGGTTAGGTCTGGGTTATGCCCGCATCTGGCTCATGATTTTGCCTTCTTCGCGTACTTGTTGGCCAGATCCTGGGTATTTTCCGTGTTTGAATCACGTAGCAATGTTGTAACACACTGAAGCAGTCAATTAAACCTGGTTTCGATCAATATTTCAGAGGATAACACCGGTTAGGTCTGGGTTAGGTCTGGGTTATGCCCGCATCTGGCTCATGATTTTGCCTTCTTCGCATACTTGTTGGCCAGACCCTGGGTTTTTGTCGTGGTTGAATCACGTAGTAATGCGGTAACACACTGAAGCAGTCAATTAAACCTGGTTTCGATCAATGTTTTAGAGGATAACGCCGGTTAGGTCTGGGTTAGGTCTGGGATTTGCGCGCATCTGGCTTATACTTTCGCCATTTTCGCAAACATGTTGGCCAGATCCTGG
The DNA here is from genome assembly GCF_051014445.1 of Colletes latitarsis. NCBI lineage: Eukaryota > Metazoa > Arthropoda > Insecta > Hymenoptera > Colletidae > Colletes > Colletes latitarsis. Next base: position 1,172,350 of record NC_135139.1, on the reverse strand, counting down.
GTTTTTTTCGTGGTTGAATCACGTAGTAATGTGGTAACACACTGAAGCAGTCAATTAAACCTGGTTTCGATCAATATTTTAGAGGATAACGCCGGTTAGGTCTGCGTTAGGTCTGGGAAATGCGCGCATCTGGCTTATACTTTCGCCTTCGTCGCATACTTGTTGGTCAGATCCTGGGTTTTTTTCGTGTTTGAATCACGTAGGAATGTGGTAACACACTGAAGCAGTCAATTAAACCTGGTTTCGATCAATATTTTAGAGGATAACACCGGTTAGGTCGGGGTTAGGTCCGGGATATGCCCCCATCTGGCTCATGATTTTGCCTTCTTCGCATACTTGTTGGCCAGATCCTGGGTTTTTTTCGTGTTTGAATCACGTAGTAATGTGGTAATACACTGAAGCAGTCAATAAAACCTGGTTTCGATCAATATTTTAGAGGATAACACCGGTTAGGTCTGGGATAGGTCTGGGTTATGCCCGCATCTAGCTCATGATTTTGCCTTCTTCGCATACTTGTTGGCCAGATCCTGGGGTTTTTTCGTGTTTGAATCACGTAGTAATGTGGTAACACACTGAAGCAGTCAATTAAACCTGGTTTCGATCAATATTTTAGAGGATAACACCGGTTAGGTCTGGGTTAGGTCTGGGATATGCGCGCATCTGGCTTATACTTTCGCCTTTTTCGCAAACTTGTTGGCCAGATCCTGGGTTTTTTTCGTGTTTGAATCACGTAGGAATGTGGTAACACACTGAAGCTGTCAATTAAACCTGGTTTCGATCAATATTTTAGAGGATAACACCGGTTAGGTCTGGGATAGGTCCCGGATATGCCCGCATCTGGCTTATACTTTCGCCTTTTTCGCAAACTTGTTGGCTAGATCCTGGGTTTTTTTCCGGTTTGAATAACGCAGTAATGTGGTACCACACTGAAGCAGTCAATTAAACCTGGTTTCGATCAATATTTCAGAGGATAACACCGGTTAGGTCTGGGTTAGGTCCGGGATATGCCCGCATCTGGCTCATGATTTTGCCTTCTTCGCATACTTGTTGGCCAGATCCTGGGTTTTTTTCGTGTTTGAGTCACGTAGTAATGTGGTAACACACTGAAGCAGTCAATTAAACCTGGTTTCGATCAATATTTGAGAGGATAACGCCGGTTAGGTCTGGGTTAGGTCTGGGTTATGCCCGCATCTGCCTCATGATTTTGCCTTCTTCGCATACTTGTTGGCCAGATCCTGGGTTTTTTTCGTGTTTGAATCACGTAGTAATGTGGTAACACACTGAAGCAGTCAATAAAACCTGGTTTCGATCAATATTTTAGAGGATAACACCGGTTAGGTCTGGGTTAGGTCTGGGATATGCGCGCATCTGGCTTATACTTTCGCCTTTTTCGCAAACTTGATGGCTAGATCCTGGGTTTTTTTCCGGTTTGAATCACGTAGTAATATGGTAATACACTGAAGCAGTCAATAAAACCTGGTTTCGATCAATATTCTAGAGGATAACACCGGTTAGGTCTGGGTTAGGTCTGGGTTATGCCCGCATCTAGCTCATGATTTTGCCTTCTTCGCATACTTGTTGGCCAGATCCTGGGGTTTTTTCGTGTTTGAATCACGTAGTAATGTGGTAACACACTGAAGGAGTTAATTAAACCTGGTTTCGATCAATATTTTAGAGGATAACACCGGTTAGGTCTGGGATAGGTCCGGGATATGCCCGCATCTGGCTCATGATTTTGCCTTCTTCGCATACTTGTTGGCCAGATCCTGGGTTTTTTTCGTGTTTGAATCACGTAGTAATGTGGTAACACACTGAAGCAGTCAATTAAACCTGGTTTCGATCAATATTTTAGAGGATAACACCGGTTAGGTCTGGGATAGGTCCGGGATATGCCCGCATCTGGCTCATGATTTTGCCTTCTTCGCATACTTGTTGGCCAGATCCTGGGTTTTTTTCGTGTTTGAATCACGTAGTAATGTGGTAACACACTGAAGCTGTCAATTAAACCTGGTTTCGATCAATATTTTAGAGGATAACACCGGTTAGGTCTGGGTTAGGTCTGGGTTATGCCCGCATCTAGCTCATGATTTTGCCTTCTTCGCATACTTGTAGGCCAGATCCTGGGGATTTTTCGTGTTTGAATCACGTAGTAATGTGGTAACACACTGAAGCAGTCAATTAAACCTGGTTTCGATCAATATTTTAGAGGATAACACCGGTTAGGTCTGGGATAGGTCCGGGATATGCCCGCATCTGGCTCATGATTTTGCCTTCTTCGCATACTTGTTGGCCAGATCCTGGGTTTTTTTCGTGTTTGAATCACGTAGTAATGTGGTAACACACTGAAGCAGTCAATTAAACCTGGTTTCGATCAATATTTTAGAGGATAACGCCGGTTAGGTCTGGGTTAGGTCTGGGAAATGCGCGCATCTGGCTTATACTTTCGCCTTCTTCGCATACTTGTTGGCCAGATCCTGGGGTTTTTCCGTGTTTGAATCACGTAGTAATGTGGTAATACACTGAAGCAGTCAATAAAACCTAGTTTCGATCAATATTTTAGAGGATAACACCGGTTAGGTCTGGGTTAGGTCTGGGTTATGCCCGCATCTAGCTCATGATTTTGCGTTCTTCGCATACTTGTTGGCCAGATCCTGGGGTTTTTTCGTGTTTGAATCACGTAGTAATGTGGTAACACACTGAAGCAGTCAATTAAACCTGGTTTCGATCAATATTTTAGAGGATAACACCGGTTAGGTCTGGGATAGGTCCGGGATATGCCCGCATCTGGCTCATGATTTTGCCTTCTTCGCATACTTGTTGGCCAGATCCTGGGATTTTTTCGTGGTTGAATCACGTAGTAATGTGGTAACACACTGAAGCAGTCAATTAAACCTGGTTTCGATCAATATTTTAGAGGATAACACCGGTTAGGTCAGGGTTAGGTCTGGGTTATGCGCGCATCTGGCTCATGATTTTGCCTTCTTCGCATACTTGTTGGCCAGATCCTGGGTTTTTTTCGTGTTTGAATCACGTAGTAATGTGGTAATACACTGAAGATGTCAATAAAACCTGGTTTCGATCAATATATTAGAGGATAACACCGGTTAGGTCTGGATTAGGTCTGGGTTATGCCCGCATCTAGCTCATGATTTTGCCTTCTTCGCATACTTGTTGTCCAGATCCTGGGGTTTTTTCGTGTTTGAATCACGTAGTCATGTGGTAACACACTGAAGCAGTCAATTAAACCTGGTTTCGATCAATACTTTAGAGGATAACACCGGTTAGGTCTGGGATAGGTCCAGGATATGCCCGCATCTGGCTCATGATTTTGCCTTCTTCGCATACTTGTTGGTCAGATCCTGGGTTTTTTTCGAGTTTGAATCACGTAGGAATGTGGTAACACACTGAAGCAGTCAATTAAACCTGGTTTCGATCAATATTTTAGAGGATAACACCGGTTAGGTCTGGGTTAGGTCCCGGATATGCCCGCATCTGGCTCATGATTTTGCCTTCTTCGCATACTTGTTGGCCAGATCCTGGGTTTTTTTCGTGTTTGAATCACGTAGTAATGTGGTAACACACTGAAGCAGTCAATAAAACCTGGTTTCGATCAATATTTTAGAGGATAACACCGGTTAGGTCTGGGTTAGGTCTGGGTTATGCCCGCATCTGGCTCATGATTTTGCCTTCTTCGCATACTTGTTGGCCAGATCCTGGATATTTTCCGTGTTTGAATCACGTAGTAATGTGGTAACACACTGAAGCAGTCTATTAAACCTGGTTTCGATCAATATTATAGAGGATAACACCGGTTAGGTCTGGGTTAGGTCTGGGATTTGCGCGCATCTGGCTTATACTTTCGCCATTTTCGCGAACATGTTGGCCAGATCCTGGGTATTTTCCGTTTTTGAATCACGTAGCAATGTGGTAACACACTGAAGCAGTCAATTAAACGTGGTTTCGATCAATATTTCAGAGGATAACACCGGTTAGGTCTGGGTTAGGTCTGGGTTATGCCCGCATCTGGCTCATGATTTTGCCTTCTTCGCATACTTGTTGGCCAGACCCTGGGTTTTTGTCGTGGTTGAATCACGTAGTAATGCGGTAACACACTGAAGCAGTCAATTAAACCTGGTTTCGATCAATGTTTTAGAGGATAACGCCGGTTAGGTCTGGGTTAGGTCTGGGATTTGCGCGCATCTGGCTTATACTTTCGCCATTTTCGCAAACATGTTGGCCAGATCCTGGGTTTTTTTCGTGGTTGAATCACGTAGTAATGTGGTAACACACTGAAGCAGTCAATTAAGCCTGGTTTCGATCAATATTTTAGAGGATAACGCCGCTTAGGTCTGCGTTAGGTCTGGGAAATGCGCGCATCTGGCTTATACTTTCGCCTTCGTCGCATACTTGTTGGTCAGATCCTGGGTTTTTTTCGTGTTTGAATCACGTAGGAATGTGGTAACACACTGAAGCAGTCAATTAAACCTGGTTTCGATCAATATTTTAGAGGATAACACCGGTTAGGTCGGGGTTAGGTCCGGGATATGCCCCCATCTGGCTCATGATTTTGCCTTCTTCGCATACTTGTTGGCCAGATCCTGGGTTTTTTTCGTGTTTGAATCACGTAGTAATGTGGTAATACACTGAAGCAGTCAATAAAACCTGGTTTCGATCAATATTTTAGAGGATAACACCGGTTAGGTCTGGGATAGGTCTGGGTTATGCCCGCATCTAGCTCATGATTTTGCCTTCCTCGCATACTTGTTGGCCAGATCCTGGGGTTTTTTCGTGTTTGAATCACGTAGTAATGTGGTAACACACTGAAGCAGTCAATTAAACCTGGTTTCGATCAATATTTTAGAGGATAACACCGGTTAGGTCTGGGTTAGGTCTGGGATATGCGCGCATCTGGCTTATACTTTCACCTTTTTCGCAAACTTGTTGGCCAGATCCTGGGTTTTTTCCGTGTTTGATCACGTAGTAATGTGGTAACACACTGAAGCAGTCAATAAAACCTGGTTTCGATCAATATTTTAGAGGATAACACCGGTTAGGTCTGGGTTAGGTCTGGGATTTGCGCGCATCTGGCTTATACTTTCGCCTTTTTCGCAAACTTGTTGGCCAGATCCTGGGTTTTTTTCGTGTTTGAATCACGTAGGAATGTGGTAACACACTGAAGCTGTCAATTAAACCTGGTTTCGATCAATATTTTAGAGGATAACACCGGTTAGGTCTGGGATAGGTCCCGGATATGCCCGCATCTGGCTTATACTTTCGCCTTTTTAGCAAACTTGTTAGCTAGATCCTGGGTTTTTTTCCGGTTTGAATAACGCAGTAATGTGGTACCACACTGAAGCAGTCAATTAAACCAGGTTTCGATCAATATTTCAGAGGATAACACCGGATAGGTCTGGGTTAGGTCCGGGATATGCCCGCATCTGGCTCATGATTTTGCCTTCTTCGCATACTTGTTGGCCAGATCCTGGGTTTTTTTCGTGTTTGAATCACGTAGTAATGTGGTAACACACTGAAGCAGTCAATTAAACCTGGTTTCGATCAATATTTGAGAGGATAACGCCGGTTAGGTCTGGGTTAGGTCTGGGTTATGCCCGCATCTGGCTCATGATTTTGCCTTCTTCGCATACTTGTTGGCCAGATCCTGGGTTTTTTTCGTGTTTGAATCACGTAGTAATGTGGTAACACACTGAAGCAGTCAATAAAACCTGGTTTCGATCAATATTTTAGAGGATAACACCGGTTAGGTCTGGGTTAGGTCTGGGATATGCGCGCATCTGGCTTATACTTTCGCCTTTTTCGCAAACTTGATGGCTAGATCCTGGGTTTTTTTCGGGTTTGAATAACGCAGTAATGTGGTACCACACTGAAGCAGTCAATTAAACCTGGTTTCGATCAATATTTTAGAGGATAACGCCGGTTAGGTCTGGGTTAGGTCTGGGTTATGCCCGCATCTGGCTCATGATTTTGCCTTCTTCGCATACTTGTTGGCCAGATCCTGGGTTTTTTTCGTGGTTGAATCACGTAGTAATGTGGTAACACACTGAAGCAGTCAATTAAACCTGGTTTCGATCAATATTATAGAGGATAACGCCGGTTAGGTCTGGGTTAGGTCTGGGTTATGCCCGCATCTAGCTCATGATTTTGCCTTCTTCGCATACTTGTTGCCCAGATCCTGGGGTTTTTTCGTGTTTGAATCACGTAGTAATGTGGTAACGCACTGAAGCAGTCAATTAAACCAGGTTTCGATCAATATTTTAGAGGATAACACCGGTTAGGTCTGGGATAGGTCCGGGATATGCCCGCATCTGGCTCATGATTTTGCCTTCTTCGCATACTTGTTGGCCAGATCCTGGGTTTTTTTCGTGGTTGAATCACGTAGTAATGTGGTAACACACTGAAGCAGTCAATTAAACCTGGTTTCGATCAATATTATAGTGGATAACGCCGGTTAGGTCTGGGTTAGGTCTGGGAAATGCGCGCATCTAGCTCATGATTTTGCGTTCTTCGCATACTTGTTGGCCAGATCCTGGGGTTTTTTCGTGTTTGAATCACGTAGTAATGTGGTAACACACTGAAGCAGTCAATTAAACCTGGTTTCGATCAATATTTTAGAGGATAACACCGGTTAGGTCTGGGATAGGTCCGGGATATGCCCGCATCTGGCTCATGATTTTGCCTTCTTCGCATACTTGTTGGCCAGATCCTGGGATTTTTTCGTGGTTGAATCACGTAGTAATGTGGTAACACACTGAAGCAGTCAATTAAACCTGGTTTCGATCAATATTTTAGAGGATAACACCGGTTAGGTCTGGGTTAGGTCTGGGTTATGCGCGCATCTGGCTCATGATTTTGCCTTCTTCGCATACTTGTTGGCCAGATCCTGGGTTTTTTTCGTGTTTGAATCACGTAGTAATGTGGTAATACACTGAAGATGTCAATAAAACCTGGTTTCGATCAATATATTAGAGGATAACACCGGTTAGGTCTGGATTAGGTCTGGGTTATGCCCGCATCTAGCTCATGATTTTGCCTTCTTCGCATACTTGTTGTCCAGATCCTGGGGTTTTTTCGTGTTTGAATCACGTAGTCATGTGGTAACACACTGAAGCAGTCAATTAAACCTGGTTTCGATCAATACTTTAGAGGATAACACCGGTTAGGTCTGGGATAGGTCCGGGATATGCCCGCATCTGGCTCATGATTTTGCCTTCTTCGCATACTTGTTGGTCAGATCCTGGGTTTTTTTCGAGTTTGAATCACGTAGGAATGTGGTAACACACTGAAGCAGTCAATTAAACCTGGTTTCGATCAATATTTTAGAGGATAACACCGGTTAGGTCTGGGTTAGGTCCCGGATATGCCCGCATCTGGCTCATGATTTTGCCTTCTTCGCATACTTGTTGGCCAGATCCTGGGTTTTTTTCGTGTTTGAATCACGTAGTAATGTGGTAATACACTGAAGATGTCAATAAAACCTGGTTTCGATCAATATATTAGAGGATAACACCGGTTAGGTCTGGATTAGGTCTGGGTTATGCCCGCATCTAGCTCATGATTTTGCCTTCTTCGCATACTTGTTGTCCAGATCCTGGGGTTTTTTCGTGTTTGAATCACGTAGTCATGTGGTAACACACTGAAGCAGTCAATTAAACCTGGTTTCGATCAATACTTTAGAGGATAACACCGGTTAGGTCTGGGATAGGTCCGGGATATGCCCGCATCTGGCTCATGATTTTGCCTTCTTCGCATACTTGTTGGTCAGATCCTGGGTTTTTTTCGAGTTTGAATCACGTAGGAATGTGGTAACACACTGAAGCAGTCAATTAAACCTGGTTTCGATCAATATTTTAGAGGATAACACCGGTTAGGTCTGGGTTAGGTCCCGGATATGCCCGCATCTGGCTCATGATTTTGCCTTCTTCGCATACTTGTTGGCCAGATCCTGGGTTTTTTTCGTGTTTGAATCACGTAGTAATGTGGTAACACACTGAAGCAGTCAATAAAACCTGGTTTCGATCAATATTTTAGAGGATAACACCGGTTAGGTCTGGGTTAGGTCTGGGTTATGCCCGCATCTGGCTCATGATTTTGCCTTCTTCGCATACTTGTTGGCCAGATCCTGGGTATTTTCCGTGTTTGAATCACGTAGTAATGTGGTAACACACTGAAGCAGTCTATTAAACCTGGTTTCGATCAATATTATAGAGGATAACACCGGTTAGGTCTGGGTTAGGTCTGGGATTTGCGCGCATCTGGCTTATACTTTCGCCATTTTCGCAAACATGTTGGCCAGATCCTGGGTATTTTCCGTTTTTGAATCACGTAGCAATGTGGTAACACACTGAAGCAGTCAATTAAACCTGGTTTCGATCAATATTTCAGAGGATAACACCGGTTAGGTCTGGGTTAGGTCTGGGTTATGGCCGCATCTGGCTCATGATTTTGCCTTCTTCGCATACTTGTTGGCCAGACCCTGGGTTTTTGTCGTGGTTGAATCACGTAGTAATGCGGTAACACACTGAAGCAGTCAATTAAACCTGGTTTCGATCAATGTTTTAGAGGATAACGCCGGTTAGGTCTGGGTTAGGTCTGGGATTTGCGCGCATCTGGCTTATACTTTCGCCATTTTCGCAAACATGTTGGCCAGATCCTGGGTTTTTTTCGTGGTTGAATCACGTAGTAATGTGGTAACACACTGAAGCAGTCAATTAAACCTGGTTTCGATCAATATTTTAGAGGATAACGCCGGTTAGGTCTGCGTTAGGTCTGGGAAATGCGCGCATCTGGCTTATACTTTCGCCTTCGTCGCATACTTGTTGGTCAGATCCTGGGTTTTTTTCGTGTTTGAATCACGTAGGAATGTGGTAACACACTGAAGCAGTCAATTAAACCTGGTTTCGATCAATATTTTAGAGGATAACACCGGTTAGGTCTGGGATAGGTCCGGGATATGCCCGCATCTGGCTCATGATTTTGCCTTCTTCGCATACTTGTTGGCCAGATCCTGGGATTTTTTCGTGGTTGAATCACGTAGTAATGTGGTAACACACTGAAGCAGTCAATTAAACCTGGTTTCGATCAATATTTTAGAGGATAACACCGGTTAGGTCTGGGTTAGGTCTGGGTTATGCGCGCATCTGGCTCATGATTTTGCCTTCTTCGCATACTTGTTGGCCAGATCCTGGGTTTTTTTCGTGTTTGAATCACGTAGTAATGTGGTAATACACTGAAGATGTCAATAAAACCTGGTTTCGATCAATATATTAGAGGATAACACCGGTTAGGTCTGGATTAGGTCTGGGTTATGCCCGCATCTAGCTCATGATTTTGCCTTCTTCGCATACTTGTTGTCCAGATCCTGGGGTTTTTTCGTGTTTGAATCACGTAGTCATGTGGTAACACACTGAAGCAGTCAATTAAACCTGGTTTCGATCAATACTTTAGAGGATAACACCGGTTAGGTCTGGGATAGGTCCGGGATATGCCCGCATCTGGCTCATGATTTTGCCTTCTTCGCATACTTGTTGGTCAGATCCTGGGTTTTTTTCGAGTTTGAATCACGTAGGAATGTGGTAACACACTGAAGCAGTCAATTAAACCTGGTTTCGATCAATATTTTAGAGGATAACACCGGTTAGGTCTGGGTTAGGTCCCGGATATGCCCGCATCTGGCTCATGATTTTGCCTTCTTCGCATACTTGTTGGCCAGATCCTGGGTTTTTTTCGTGTTTGAATCACGTAGTAATGTGGTAATACACTGAAGATGTCAATAAAACCTGGTTTCGATCAATATATTAGAGGATAACACCGGTTAGGTCTGGATTAGGTCTGGGTTATGCCCGCATCTAGCTCATGATTTTGCCTTCTTCGCATACTTGTTGTCCAGATCCTGGGGTTTTTTCGTGTTTGAATCACGTAGTCATGTGGTAACACACTGAAGCAGTCAATTAAACCTGGTTTCGATCAATACTTTAGAGGATAACACCGGTTAGGTCTGGGATAGGTCCGGGATATGCCCGCATCTGGCTCATGATTTTGCCTTCTTCGCATACTTGTTGGTCAGATCCTGGGTTTTTTTCGAGTTTGAATCACGTAGGAATGTGGTAACACACTGAAGCAGTCAATTAAACCTGGTTTCGATCAATATTTTAGAGGATAACACCGGTTAGGTCTGGGTTAGGTCCCGGATATGCCCGCATCTGGCTCATGATTTTGCCTTCTTCGCATACTTGTTGGCCAGATCCTGGGTTTTTTTCGTGTTTGAATCACGTAGTAATGTGGTAATACACTGAAGATGTCAATAAAACCTGGTTTCGATCAATATATTAGAGGATAACACCGGTTAGGTCTGGATTAGGTCTGGGTTATGCCCGCATCTAGCTCATGATTTTGCCTTCTTCGCATACTTGTTGTCCAGATCCTGGGGTTTTTTCGTGTTTGAATCACGTAGTCATGTGGTAACACACTGAAGCAGTCAATTAAACCTGGTTTCGATCAATACTTTAGAGGATAACACCGGTTAGGTCTGGGATAGGTCCGGGATATGCCCGCATCTGGCTCATGATTTTGCCTTCTTCGCATACTTGTTGGTCAGATCCTGGGTTTTTTTCGAGTTTGAATCACGTAGGAATGTGGTAACACACTGAAGCAGTCAATTAAACCTGGTTTCGATCAATATTTTAGAGGATAACACCGGTTAGGTCTGGGTTAGGTCCCGGATATGCCCGCATCTGGCTCATGATTTTGCCTTCTTCGCATACTTGTTGGCCAGATCCTGGGTTTTTTTCGTGTTTGAATCACGTAGTAATGTGGTAACACACTGAAGCAGTCAATAAAACCTGGTTTCGATCAATATTTTAGAGGATAACACCGGTTAGGTCTGGGTTAGGTCTGGGTTATGCCCGCATCTGGCTCATGATTTTGCCTTCTTCGCATACTTGTTGGCCAGATCCTGGGTATTTTCCGTGTTTGAATCACGTAGTAATGTGGTAACACACTGAAGCAGTCTATTAAACCTGGTTTCGATCAATATTATAGAGGATAACACCGGTTAGGTCTGGGTTAGGTCTGGGATTTGCGCGCATCTGGCTTATACTTTCGCCATTTTCGCAAACATGTTGGCCAGATCCTGGGTATTTTCCGTTTTTGAATCTCGTAGCAATGTGGTAACACACTGAAGCAGTCAATTAAACCTGGTTTCGATCAATATTTCAGAGGATAACACCGGTTAGGTCTGGGTTAGGTCTGGGTTATGGCCGCATCTGGCTCATGATTTTGCCTTCTTCGCATACTTGTTGGCCAGACCCTGGGTTTTTGTCGTGGTTGAATCACGTAGTAATGCGGTAACACACTGAAGCAGTCAATTAAACCTGGTTTCGATCAATGTTTTAGAGGATAACGCCGGTTAGGTCTGGGTTAGGTCTGGGATTTGCGCGCATCTGGCTTATACTTTCGCCATTTTCGCAAACATGTTGGCCAGATCCTGGGTTTTTTTCGTGGTTGAATCACGTAGTAATGTGGTAACACACTGAAGCAGTCAATTAAACCTGGTTTCGATCAATATTTTAGAGGATAACGCCGGTTAGGTCTGCGTTAGGTCTGGGAAATGCGCGCATCTGGCTTATACTTTCGCCTTCGTCGCATACTTGTTGGTCAGATCCTGGGTTTTTTTCGTGTTTGAATCACGTAGGAATGTGGTAACACACTGAAGCAGTCAATTAAACCTGGTTTCGATCAATATTTTAGAGGATAACACCGGTTAGGTCGGGGTTAGGTCCGGGATATGCCCCCATCTGGCTCATGATTTTGCCTTCTTCGCATACTTGTTGGCCAGATCCTGGGTTTTTTTCGCGTTTGAATAAGGTAGTAATGTGGTAATACACTGAAGCAGTCAATAAAACCTGGTTTCGATCAATATTTTAGAGGATAACACCGGTTAGGTCTGGGATAGGTCTGGGTTATGCCCGCATCTAGCTCATGATTTTGCCTTCCTCGCATACTTGTTGGCCAGATCCTGGGGTTTTTTCGTGTTTGAATCACGTAGTAATGTGGTAACACACTGAAGCAGTCAATTAAACCTGGTTTCGATCAATATTTTAGAGGATAACACCGGTTAGGTCTGGGATATGCGCGCATCTGGCTTATACTTTCACCTTTTTCGCAAACTTGTTGGCCAGATCCTGGGTTTTTTCCGTGTTTGATCACGTAGTAATGTGGTAACACACTGAAGCAGTCAATAAAACCTGGTTTCGATCAATATTTTAGAGGATAACACCGGTTAGGTCTGGGTTAGGTCTGGGATTTGCGCGCATCTGGCTTATACTTTCGCCTTTTTCGCAAACTTGTTGGCCAGATCCTGGGTTTTTTTCGTGTTTGAATCACGTAGGAATGTGGTAACACACTGAAGCTGTCAATTAAACCTGGTTTCGATCAATATTTTAGAGGATAACACCGGTTAGGTCTGGGATAGGTCCCGGATATGCCCGCATCTGGCTTATACTTTCGCCTTTTTCGCAAACTTGTTGGCTAGATCCTGGGTTTTTTTCCGGTTTGAATAACGCAGTAATGTGGTACCACACTGAAGCAGTCAATTAAACCTGGTTTCGATCAATATTTCAGAGGATAACACCGGATAGGTCTGGGTTAGGTCCGGGATATGCCCGCATCTGGCTCATGATTTTGCCTTCTTCGCATACTTGTTGGCCAGATCCTGGGTTTTTTTCGTGTTTGAATCACGTAGTAATGTGGTAACACACTGAAGCAGTCAATTAAACCTGGTTTCGATCAATATTTGAGAGGATAACGCCGGTTAGGTCTGGGTTAGGTCTGGGTTATGCCCGCATCTGGCTCATGATTTTGCCTTCTTCGCATACTTGTTGGCCAGATCCTGGGTTTTTTTCGTGGTTGAATCACGTAGTAATGTGGTAACACACTGAAGCAGTCAATTAAACCTGGTTTCGATCAATATTTTAGAGGATAACGCCGGTTAGGTCTGCGTTAGGTCTGGGAAATGCGCGCATCTGGCTTATACTTTCGCCTTCGTCGCATACTTGTTGGTCAGATCCTGGGTTTTTTTCGTGTTTGAATCACGTAGGAATGTGGTAACACACTGAAGCAGTCAATTAAACCTGGTTTCGATCAATATTTTAGAGGATAACACCGGTTAGGTCTGGGATAGGTCTGGGTTATGCCCGCATCTAGCTCATGATTTTGCCTTCCTCGCATACTTGTTGGCCAGATCCTGGGGTTTTTTCGTGTTTGAATCACGTAGTAATGTGGTAACACACTGAAGCAGTCAATTAAACCTGGTTTCGATCAATATTTTAGAGGATAACACCGGTTAGGTCTGGGATATGCGCGCATCTGGCTTATACTTTCACCTTTTTCGCAAACTTGTTGGCCAGATCCTGGGTTTTTTCCGTGTTTGATCACGTAGTAATGTGGTAACACACTGAAGCAGTCAATAAAACCTGGTTTCGATCAATATTTTAGAGGATAACACCGGTTAGGTCTGGGTTAGGTCTGGGATTTGCACGCATCTGGCTTATACTTTCGCCTTTTTCGCAAACTTGTTGGCCAGATCCTGGGTTTTTTTCGTGTTTGAATCACGTAGGAATGTGGTAACACACTGAAGCTGTCAATTAAACCTGGTTTCGATCAATATTTTAGAGGATAACACCGGTTAGGTCTGGGATAGGTCCCGGATATGCCCGCATCTGGCTTATACTTTCGCCTTTTTCGCAAACTTGTTGGCTAGATCCTGGGTTTTTTTCCGGTTTGAATAACGCAGTAATGTGGTACCACACTGAAGCAGTCAATTAAACCTGGTTTCGATCAATATTTCAGAGGATAACACCGGATAGGTCTGGGTTAGGTCCGGGATATGCCCGCATCTGGCTCATGATTTTGCCTTCTTCGCATACTTGTTGGCCAGATCCTGGGTTTTTTCCGTGTTTGATCACGTAGTAATGTGGTAACACACTGAAGCAGTCAATAAAACCTGGTTTCGATCAATATTTTAGAGGATAACACCGGTTAGGTCTGGGTTAGGTCTGGGATTTGCACGCATCTGGCTTATACTTTCGCCTTTTTCGCAAACTTGTTGGCCAGATCCTGGGTTTTTTTCGTGTTTGAATCACGTAGGAATGTGGTAACACACTGAAGCTGTCAATTAAACCTGGTTTCGATCAATATTTTAGAGGATAACACCGGTTAGGTCTGGGATAGGTCCCGGATATGCCCGCATCTGGCTTATACTTTCGCCTTTTTCGCAAACTTGTTGGCTAGATCCTGGGTTTTTTTCCGGTTTGAATAACGCAGTAATGTGGTACCACACTGAAGCAGTCAATTAAACCTGGTTTCGATCAATATTTCAGAGGATAACACCGGATAGGTCTGGGTTAGGTCCGGGATATGCCCGCATCTGGCTCATGATTTTGCCTTCTTCGCATACTTGTTGGCCAGATCCTGGGTTTTTTTCGTGTTTGAATCACGTAGTAATGTGGTAACACACTGAAGCAGTCAATTAAACCTGGTTTCGATCAATATTTGAGAGGATAACGCCGGTTAGGTCTGGGTTAGGTCTGGGTTATGCCCGCATCTGGCTCATGATTTTGCCTTCTTCGCATACTTGTTGGCCAGATCCTGGGTTTTTTTCGTGTTTGAATCACGTAGTAATGTGGTAACACACTGAAGCAGTCAATAAAACCTGGTTTCGATCAATATTTTAGAGGATAACACCGGTTAGGTCTGGGTTAGGTCTGGGATATGCGCGCATCTGGCTTATACTTTCGCCTTTTTCGCAAACTTGATGGCTAGATCCTGGGTTTTTTTCGGGTTTGAATAACGCAGTAATGTGGTACCACACTGAAGCAGTCAATTAAACCTGGTTTCGATCAATATTTTAGAGGATAACGCCGGTTAGGTCTGGGTTAGGTCTGGGTTATGCCCGCATCTGGCTCATGATTTTGCCTTCTTCGCATACTTGTTGGCCAGATCCTGGGTTTTTTTCGTGGTTGAATCACGTAGTAATGTGGTAACACACTGAAGCAGTCAATTAAGCCTGGTTTCGATCAATATTATAGAGGATAACGCCGGTTAGGTCTGGGTTAGGTCTGGGTTATGCCCGCATCTAGCTCATGATTTTGCCTTCTTCGCATACTTGTTGCCCAGATCCTGGGGTTTTTTCGTGTTTGAATCACGTAGTAATGTCGTAACGCACTGAAGCAGTCAATTAAACCTGGTTTCGATCAATATTTTAGAGGATAACACCGATTAGGTCTGGGATAGGTCCGGGATATGCCCGCATCTGGCTCATGATTTTGCCTTCTTCGCATACTTGTTGGCCAGATCCTGGGTTTTTTTCGTGGTTGAATCACGTAGTAATGTGGTAACACACTGAAGCAGTCAATTAAACCTGGTTTCGATCAATATTATAGTGGATAACGCCGGTTAGGTCTGGGTTAGGTCTGGGAAATGCGCGCATCTAGCTCATGATTTTGCGTTCTTCGCATACTTGTTGGCCAGATCCTGGGGTTTTTTCGTGTTTGAATCACGTAGTAATGTGGTAACACACTGAAGCAGTCAATTAAACCTGGTTTCGATCAATATTTTAGAGGATAACACCGGTTAGGTCTGGGATAGGTCCGGGATATGCCCGCATCTGGCTCATGATTTTGCCTTCTTCGCATACTTGTTGGCCAGATCCTGGGATTTTTTCGTGGTTGAATCACGTAGTAATGTGGTAACACACTGAAGCAGTCAATTAAACCTGGTTTCGATCAATATTTTAGAGGATAACACCGGTTAGGTCTGGGTTAGGTCTGGGTTATGCGCGCATCTGGCTCATGATTTTGCCTTCTTCGCATACTTGTTGTCCAGATCCTGGGGTTTTTTCGTGTTTGAATCACGTAGTCATGTGGTAACACACTGAAGCAGTCAATTAAACCTGGTTTCGATCAATACTTTAGAGGATAACACCGGTTAGGTCTGGGATAGGTCCGGGATATGCCCGCATCTGGCTCATGATTTTGCCTTCTTCGCATACTTGTTGGTCAGATCCTGGGTTTTTTTCGAGTTTGAATCACGTAGGAATGTGGTAACACACTGAAGCAGTCAATTAAACCTGGTTTCGATCAATATTTTAGAGGATAACACCGGTTAGGTCTGGGTTAGGTCCCGGATATGCCCGCATCTGGCTCATGATTTTGCCTTCTTCGCATACTTGTTGGCCAGATCCTGGGTTTTTTTCGTGTTTGAATCACGTAGTAATGTGGTAACACACTGAAGCAGTCAATAAAACCTGGTTTCGATCAATATTTTAGAGGATAACACCGGTTAGGTCTGGGTTAGGTCTGGGTTATGCCCGCATCTGGCTCATGATTTTGCCTTCTTCGCATACTTGTTGGCCAGATCCTGGGTATTTTCCCTGTTTGAATCACGTAGTAATGTGGTAACACACTGAAGCAGTCTATTAAACCTGGTTTCGATCAATATTATAGAGGATAACACCGGTTAGGTCTGGGTTAGGTCTGGGATTTGCGCGCATCTGGCTTATACTTTCGCCATTTTCGCAAACATGTTGGCCAGATCCTGGGTATTTTCCGTTTTTGAATCACGTAGCAATGTGGTAACACACTGAAGCAGTCAATTAAACCTGGTTTCGATCAATATTTCAGAGGATAACACCGGTTAGGTCTGGGTTAGGTCTGGGTTATGCCCGCATCTGGCTCATGATTTTGCCTTCTTCGCATACTTGTTGGCCAGACCCTGGGTTTTTGTCGTGGTTGAATCACGTAGTAATGCGGTAACACACTGAAGCAGTCAATTAAACCTGGTTTCGATCAATGTTTTAGAGGATAACGCCGGTTAGGTCTGGGTTAGGTCTGGGATTTGCGCGCATCTGGCTTATACTTTCGCCATTTTCGCAAACATGTTGGCCAGATCCTGGGTTTTTTTCGTGGTTGAATCACGTAGTAATGTGGTAACACACTGAAGCAGTCAATTAAACCTGGTTTCGATCAATATTTTAGAGGATAACGCCGGTTAGGTCTGCGTTAGGTCTGGGAAATGCGCGCATCTGGCTTATACTTTCGCCTTCGTCGCATACTTGTTGGTCAGATCCTGGGTTTTTTTCGTGTTTGAATCACGTAGGAATGTGGTAACACACTGAAGCAGTCAATTAAACCTGGTTTCGATCAATATTTTAGAGGATAACACCGGTTAGGTCGGGGTTAGGTCCGGGATATGCCCCCATCTGGCTCATGATTTTGCCTTCTTCGCATACTTGTTGGCCAGATCCTGGGTTTTTTTCGTGTTTGAATCACGTAGTAATGTGGTAATACACTGAAGCAGTCAATAAAACCTGGTTTCGATCAATATTTTAGAGGATAACACCGGTTAGGTCTGGGATAGGTCTGGGTTATGCCCGCATCTAGCTCATGATTTTGCCTTCCTCGCATACTTGTTGGCCAGATCCTGGGGTTTTTTCGTGTTTGAATCACGTAGTAATGTGGTAACACACTGAAGCAGTCAATTAAACCTGGTTTCGATCAATATTTTAGAGGATAACACCGGTTAGGTCTGGGTTAGGTCTGGGATATGCGCGCATCTGGCTTATACTTTCACCTTTTTCGCAAACTTGTTGGCCAGATCCTGGGTTTTTTCCGTGTTTGATCACGTAGTAATGTGGTAACACACTGAAGCAGTCAATAAAACCTGGTTTCGATCAATATTTTAGAGGATAACACCGGTTAGGTCTGGGTTAGGTCTGGGATTTGCGCGCATCTGGCTTATACTTTCGCCTTTTTCGCAAACTTGTTGGCCAGATCCTGGGTTTTTTTCGTGTTTGAATCACGTAGGAATGTGGTAACACACTGAAGCTGTCAATTAAACCTGGTTTCGATCAATATTTTAGAGGATAACACCGGTTAGGTCTGGGATAGGTCCCGGATATGCCCGCATCTGGCTTATACTTTCGCCTTTTTCGCAAACTTGTTGGCTAGATCCTGGGTTTTTTTCCGGTTTGAATAACGCAGTAATGTGGTACCACACTGAAGCAGTCAATTAAACCTGGTTTCGATCAATATTTCAGAGGATAACACCGGATAGGTCTGGGTTAGGTCCGGGATATGCCCGCATCTGGCTCATGATTTTGCCTTCTTCGCATACTTGTTGGCCAGATCCTGGGTTTTTTTCGTGTTTGAATCACGTAGTAATGTGGTAACACACTGAAGCAGTCAATTAAACCTGGTTTCGATCAATATTTGAGAGGATAACGCCGGTTAGGTCTGGGTTAGGTCTGGGTTATGCCCGCATCTGGCTCATGATTTTGCCTTCTTCGCATACTTGTTGGCCAGATCCTGGGTTTTTTTCGTGTTTGAATCACGTAGTAATGTGGTAACACACTGAAGCAGTCAATAAAACCTGGTTTCGATCAATATTTTAGAGGATAACACCGGTTAGGTCTGGGTTAGGTCTGGGATATGCGCGCATCTGGCTTATACTTTCGCCTTTTTCGCAAACTTGATGGCTAGATCCTGGGTTTTTTTCGGGTTTGAATAACGCAGTAATGTGGTACCACACTGAAGCAGTCAATTAAACCTGGTTTCGATCAATATTTTAGAGGATAACGCCGGTTAGGTCTGGGTTAGGTCTGGGTTATGCCCGCATCTAGCTCATGATTTTGCCTTCTTCGCATACTTGTTGCCCAGATCCTGGGGTTTTTTCGTGTTTGAATCACGTAGTAATGTGGTAACGCACTGAAGCAGTCAATTAAACCTGGTGTCGATCAATATTTTAGAGGATAACACCGGTTAGGTCTGGGATAGGTCCGGGATATGCCCGCATCTGGCTCATGATTTTGCCTTCTTCGCATACTTGTTGGCCAGATCCTGGGTTTTTTTCGTGGTTGAATCACGTAGTAATGTGGTAACACACTGAAGCAGTCAATTAAACCTGGTTTCGATCAATATTTTTGAGGATAACACCGGTTAGGTCTGGGTTAGGTCTGGGTTATGCCCGCATCTGGCTCATGATTTTGCCTTCATCGCATACTTGTTGGCCAGATCCTGGGTTTTTTCCGTGTTTGAATCACGTAGTAATGTGGTAACACACTGAAGCAGTCAATTAAATCTGGTTTCGATCAATATTTTTGAGGATAACACCGGTTAGGTCTGGGTTAGGTCTGGGTTATGCCCGCATCTGGCTCATGGTTTTGCCTTCTTCGCATACTTGTTGGCCAGATCCTGGGTTTTTTTCGTGTTTGAATCACGTAGTAATGTGGTAACACACTGAAGCAGTCAATTAAATCTGGTTTCGATCAATATTTTAGAGGATAACACCGGTTAGGTCTGGGTTAGGTCTGGGTTATGCCCGCATCTGGCTCATGATTTTGCCTTCTTCGCATACTTGTTGGCCAGATCCTGGGTTTTTTTCGTGTTTGAATCACGTAGTAATGTGGTAATACACTGAAGCAGTCAATAAAACCTGGTTTCGATCAATATTTTAGCGGATAACCCCGGTTAGGTCTGGGATAGGTCTGGGTTATGCCCGCATCTAGCTCATGATTTTGCCTTCTTCGCATACTTGTTGGCCAGATCCTGGGGTTTTTTCGTGTTTGAATCACGTAGTAATGTGGTAACACACTGAAGCAGTCAATTAAACCTGGTTTCGATCAATATTTTAGAGGATAACACCGGTTAGGTCTGGGTTAGGTCTGGGATATGCGCGCATCTGGCTTATACTTTCACCTTTTTCGCAAACTTGTTGGCCAGATCCTGGGTTTTATCCGTGTTTGATCACGTAGTAATGTGGTAACACACTGAAGCAGTCAATAAAACCTGGTTTCGATCAATATTTTAGAGGATAACACCGGTTAGGTCTGGGTTAGGTCTGGGATTTGCGCGCATCTGGCTTATACTTTCGCCTTCTTCGCATACTTGTTGGCCAGATCCTGGGTTTTTTTCGTGTTTGAATCACGTAGTAATGTGGTAACACACTGAAGCAGTCAATTAAATCTGGTTTCGATCAATATTTTAGAGGATAACACCGGTTAGGTCTGGGTTAGGTCTGGGTTATGCCCGCATCTGGCTCATGATTTTGCCTTCTTCGCATACTTGTTGGCCAGATCCTGGGTTTTTTTCGTGTTAGAATCACGTAGTAATGTGGTAATACACTGAAGCAGTCAATAAAACCTGGTTTCGATCAATATTTTAGCGGATAACACCGGTTAGGTCTGGGATAGGTCTGGGTTATGCCCGCATCTAGCTCATGATTTTGCCTTCTTCGCATACTTGTTGGCCAGATCCTGGGGTTTTTTCGTGTTTGAATCACGTAGTAATGTGGTAACACACTGAAGCAGTCAATTAAACCTGGTTTCGATCAATATTTTAGAGGATAACACCGGTTAGGTCTGGGTTAGGTCTGGGATATGCGCGCATCTGGCTTATACTTTCACCTTTTTCGCAAACTTGTTGGCCAGATCCTGGGTTTTATCCGTGTTTGATCACGTAGTAATGTGGTAACACACTGAAGCAGTCAATAAAACCTGGTTTCGATCAATATTTTAGAGGATAACACCGGTTAGGTCTGGGTTAGGTCTGGGATTTGCGCGCATCTGGCTTATACTTTCGCCTTTTTCGCAAACTTGTTGGCCAGATCCTGGGTTTTTTTCGTGTTTGAATCACGTAGTAATGTGGTAACACACTGAAGCAGTCAATTAAACCTGGTTTCGATCAATATTTTTGAGGATAACACCGGTTAGGTCTGGGTTAGGTCTGGGTTATGCCCGCATCTGGCTCATGATTTTGCCTTCTTCGCATACTTGTTGGCCAGATCCTGGGTTTTTTCCGTGTTTGAATCACGTAGTATTGTGGTAACACTCTGAAGCAGGCAATTAAATCTGGTTTCGATCAATATTTTTGAGGATAACACCGGTTAGGTCTGGGTTAGGTCTGGGTTATGCCCGCATCTGGCTCATGACTTTGCCTTCGTCGCATACTTGTTGGTCAGATCCTGGGTTTTTTTCGTGTTTGAATCACGTAGGAATGTGGTAACACACTGAAGCAGTCAATTAAACCTGGTTTCGATCAATATTTTAGAGGATAACACCGGTTAGGTCGGGGTTAGGTCCGGGATATGCCCGCATCTGGCTCATGATTTTGCCTTCTTCGCATACTTGTTGGCCAGATCCTGGGGTTTTTTCGTGTTTGAATCACGTAGTAATGTGGTAACACACTGAAGCAGTCAATTAAACCTGGTTTCGATCAATATTTTAGAGGATAACACCGGTTAGGTCTGGGTTAGGTCTGGGATATGCGCGCATCTGGCTTATACTTTCACCTTTTTCGCAAACTTGTTGGCCAGATCCTGGGTTTTTTCCGTGTTTGATCACGTAGTAATGTGGTAACACACTGAAGCAGTCAATAAAACCTGGTTTCGATCAATATTTTAGAGGATAACACCGGTTAGGTCTGGGTTAGGTCTGGGATTTGCGCGCATCTGGCTTATACTTTCGCCTTTTTCGCAAACTTGTTGGCCAGATCCTGGGTTTTTTTCGTGTTTGAATCACGTAGGAATGTGGTAACACACTGAAGCTGTCAATTAAACCTGGTTTCGATCAATATTTTAGAGGATAACACCGGTTAGGTCTGGGATAGGTCCCGGATATGCCCGCATCTGGCTTATACTTTCGCCTTTTTCGCAAACTTGTTGGCTAGATCCTGGGTTTTTTTCCGGTTTGAATAACGCAGTAATGTGGTACCACACTGAAGCAGTCAATTAAACCTGGTTTCGATCAATATTTCAGAGGATAACACCGGTTAGGTCTGGGTTAGGTCCGGGATATGCCCGCATCTGGCTCATGATTTTGCCTTCTTCGCATACTTGTTGGCCAGATCCTGGGTTTTTTTCGTGTTTGAGTCACGTAGTAATGTGGTAACACACTGAAGCAGTCAATAAAACCTGGTTTCGATCAATATTTTAGAGGATAACACCGGTTAGGTCTGGGATAGGTCTGGGTTATGCCCGCATCTAGCTCATGATTTTGCCTTCTTCGCATACTTGTTGGCCAGATCCTGGGGTTTTTTCGTGTTTGAATCACGTAGTAATGTGGTAACACACTGAAGCAGTCAATTAAACCTGGTTTCGATCAATATTTTAGAGGATAACACCGGTTAGGTCTGGGTTAGGTCTGGGATATGCGCGCATCTGGCTTATACTTTCACCTTTTTCGCAAACTTGTTGGCCAGATCCTGGGTTTTTTCCGTGTTTGATCACGTAGTAATGTGGTAACACACTGAAGCAGTCAATAAAACCTGGTTTCGATCAATATTTTAGAGCATAACACCGGTTAGGTCTGGGTTAGGTCTGGGATTTGCGCGCATCTGGCTTATACTTTCGCCTTTTTCGCAAACTTGTTGGCCAGATCCTGGGTTTTTTTCGTGTTTGAATCACGTAGGAATGTGGTAACACACTGAAGCTGTCAATTAAACCTGGTTTCGATCAATATTTTAGAGGATAACACCGGTTAGGTCTGGGATAGGTCCCGGATATGCCCGCATCTGGCTTATAATTTCGCCTTTTTCGCAAACTTGTTGGCTAGATCCTGGGTTTTTTTCCGGTTTGAATAACGCAGTAATGTGGTACCACACTGAAGCAGTCAATTAAACCTGGTTTCGATCAATATTTCAGAGGATAACACCGGTTAGGTCTGGGTTAGGTCCGGGATATGCCCGCATCTGGCTCATGATTTTGCCTTCTTCGCATACTTGTTGGCCAGATCCTGGGTTTTTTTCGTGTTTGAGTCACGTAGTAATGTGGTAACACACTGAAGCAGTCAATTAAACCTGGTTTCGATCAATATTTGAGAGGATAACGCCGGTTAGGTCTGGGTTAGGTCTGGGTTATGCCCGCATCTGGCTCATGATTTTGCCTTCTTCGCATACTTGTTGGCCAGATCCTGGGTTTTTTTCGTGTTTGAATCACGTAGTAATGTGGTAACACACTGAAGCAGTCAATAAAACCTGGTTTCGATCAATATTTTAGAGGATAACACCGGTTAGGTCTGGGATAGGTCCCGGATATGCCCGCATCTGGCTTATACTTTCGCCTTTTTCGCAAACTTGTTGGCTAGATCCTGGGTTTTTTTCCGGTTTGAATAACGCAGTAATGTGGTACCACACTGAAGCAGTCAATTAAACCTGGTTTCGATCAATATTTTAGAGGATAACACCGGTTAGGTCTGGGATAGGTCCGGGATATGCCCGCATCTGGCTCATGATTTTGCCTTCTTCGCATACTTGTTGGCCAGATCCTGGGTTTTTTTCGTGTTTGAATCACGTAGTAATGTGGTAACACACTGAAGCTGTCAATTAAACCTGGTTTCGATCAATATTTTAGAGGATAACACCGGTTAGGTCTGGGTTAGGTCTGGGTTATGCCCGCATCTAGCTCATGATTTTGCCTTCTTCGCATACTTGTAGGCCAGATCCTGGGGATTTTTCGTGTTTGAATCACGTAGTAATGTGGTAACACACTGAAGCAGTCAATTAAACCTGGTTTCGATCAATATTTTAGAGGATAACACCGGTTAGGTCTGGGATAGGTCCGGGATATGCCCGCATCTGGCTCATGATTTTGCCTTCTTCGCATACTTGTTGGCCAGATCCTGGGTTTTTTTCGTGTTTGAATCACGTAGTAATGTGGTAACACACTGAAGCAGTCAATTAAACCTGGTTTCGATCAATATTTTAGAGGATAACGCCGGTTAGGTCTGGGTTAGGTCTGGGAAATGCGCGCATCTGGCTTATACTTTCGCCTTTTTCGCATACTTGTTGGCCAGATCCTGGGGTTTTTCCGTGTTTGAATCACGTAGTAATGTGGTAATACACTGAAGCAGTCAATAAAACCTAGTTTCGATCAATATTTTAGAGGATAACACCGGTTAGGTCTGGGTTAGGTCTGGGTTATGCCCGCATCTAGCTCATGATTTGGCGTTCTTCGCATACTTGTTGGCCAGATCCTGGGGTTTTTTCGTGTTTGAATCACGTAGTTAGGTGGTAACACACTGAAGCAGTCAATTAAACCTGGTTTCGATCAATATTTTAGAGGATAACACCGGTTAGGTCTGGGATAGGTCCGGGATATGCCCGCATCTGGCTCATGATTTTGCCTTCTTCGCATACTTGTTGGCCAGATCCTGGGATTTTTTCGTGGTTGAATCACGTAGTAATGTGGTAACACACTGAAGCAGTCAATTAAACCTGGTTTCGATCAATATTTTAGAGGATAACACCGGTTAGGTCTGGGTTAGGTCTGGGTTATGCCCGCATCTGGCTCATGATTTTGCCTTCTTCGCATACTTGTTGGCCAGATCCTGGGTTTTTTTCGTGTTTGAATCACGTAGTAATGTGGTAATAGACTGAAGATGTCAATAAAACCTGGTTTCGATCAATATATTAGAGGATAACACCGGTTAGGTCCGGATTAGGTCTGGGTTATGCCCGCATCTAGCTCATGATTTTGCCTTCTTCGCATACTTGTTGGCCAGATCCTGGGGTTTTTTCGTGTTTGAATCACGTAGTCATGTGGTAACACACTGAAGCAGTCAATTAAACCTGGTTTCGATCAATACTTTAGAGGATAACACCGGTTAGGTCTGGGATAGGTCCGGGATATGCCCGCATCTGGCTCATGATTTTGCCTTCTTCGCATACTTGTTGGTCAGATCCTGGGTTTTTTTCGAGTTTGAATCACGTAGGAATGTGGTAACACACTGAAGCAGTCAATTAAACCAGGTTTCGATCAATATTTCAGAGGATAACACCGGTTAGGTCTGGGTTAGGTCTGGGTTATGCCCGCATCTGGCTCATGATTTTGCCTTCTTCGCATACTTGTTGGCCAGACCCTGGGTTTTTGTCGTGGTTGAATCACGTAGTAATGCGGTAACACTCTGAAGCAGTCAATTAAACCTGGTTTCGATCAATGTTTTAGACGATAACGCCGGTTAGGTCTGGGTTAGGTCTGGGATTTGCGCGCATCTGGCTTATACTTTCGCCATTTTCGCAAACATGTTGGCCAGATCCTGGGTTTTTTTCGTGGTTGAATCACGTAGTAATGTGGTAACACACTGAAGCAGTCAATTAAACCTGGTTTCGATCAATATTTTAGAGGATAACGCCGGTTAGGTCTGCGTTAGGTCTGGGAAATGCGCGCATCTGGCTTATACTTTCGCCTTCGTCGCATACTTGTTGGTCAGATCCTGGGTTTTTTTCGTGTTTGAATCACGTAGGAATGTGGTAACACACTGAAGCAGTCAATTAAACCAGGTTTCGATCAATATTTTAGAGGATAACACCGGTTAGGTCGGGGTTAGGTCCGGGATATGCCCCCATCTGGCTCATGATTTTGCCTTCTTCGCATACTTGTTGGCCAGATCCTGGGTTTTTTTCGTGTTTGAATCACGTAGTAATGTGGTAATACACTGAAGCAGTCAATAAAACCTGGTTTCGATCAATATTTTAGAGGATAACACCGGTTAGGTCTGGGATAGGTCTGGGTTATGCCCGCATCTAGCTCATGATTTTGCCTTCCTCGCATACTTGTTGGCCAGATCCTGGGGTTTTTTCGTGTTTGAATCACGTAGTAATGTGGTAACACACTGAAGCAGTCAATTAAACCTGGTTTCGATCAATATTTTAGAGGATAACACCGGTTAGGTCTGGGTTAGGTCTGGGATATGCGCGCATCTGGCTTATACTTTCACCTTTTTCGCAAACTTGTTGGCCAGATCCTGGGTTTTTTCCGTGTTTGATCACGTAGTAATGTGGTAACACACTGAAGCAGTCAATAAAACCTGGTTTCGATCAATATTTTAGAGGATAACACCGGTTAGGTCTGGGTTAGGTCTGGGATTTGCGCGCATCTGGCTTATACTTTCGCCTTTTTCGCAAACTTGTTGGCCAGATCCTGGGTTTTTTTCGTGTTTGAATCACGTAGGAATGTGGTAACACACTGAAGCTGTCAATTAAACCTGGTTTCGATCAATATTTTAGAGGATAACACCGGTTAGGTCTGGGATAGGTCCCGGATATGCCCGCATCTGGCTTATACTTTCGCCTTTTTCGCAAACTTGTTGGCTAGATCCTGGGTTTTTTTCCGGTTTGAATAACGCAGTAATATGGTACCACACTGAAGCAGTCAATTAAACCTGGTTTCGATCAATATTTGAGAGGATAACGCCGGTTAGGTCTGGGTTAGGTCTGGGTTATGCCCGCATCTGGCTCATGATTTTGCCTTCTTCGCATACTTGTTGGCCAGATCCTGGGTTTTTTTCGTGTTTGAATCACGTAGTAATGTGGTAACACACTGAAGCAGTCAACAAACCTGGTTTCGATCAATATTTTAGAGGATAACACCGGTTAGGTCTGGGTTAGGTCTGGGATATGCGCGCATCTGGCTTATACTTTCGCCTTTTTCGCAAACTTGATGGCTAGATCCTGGGTTTTTTTCGGGTTTGAATAACGCAGTAATGTGGTACCACACTGAAGCAGTCAATTAAACCTGGTTTCGATCAATATTTTAGAGGATAACACCGGTTAGGTCTGGGTTAGGTCTGGGTTATGCCCGCATCTAGCTCATGATTTTGCCTTCTTCGCATACTTGTTGGCCAGATCCTGGGGATTTTTCGTGTTTGAATCACGTAGTAATGTGGTAACACACTGAAGCAGTCAATTAAACCTGGTTTCGATCAATATTTTAGAGGATAACACCGGTTAGGTCTGGGATAGGTCCGGGATATGCCCGCATCTGGCTCATGATTTTGCCTTCTTCGCATACTTGTTGGCCAGATCCTGGGTTTTTTTCGTGTTTGAATCACGTAGTAATGTGGTAACACACTGAAGAAGTCAATTATACCTGGTTTCGATCAATATTTTAGAGGATAACGCCGGTTAGGTCTGGGTTAGGTCTGGGAAATGCGCGCATCTGGCTTATACTTTCGCCTTCTTCTCATACTTGTTGGTCAGATCCTGGGTTTTTTTCGTGTTTGAATCACGTAGGAATGTGGTAACACACTGAAGCAGTCAATTAAACCTGGTTTCGATCAATATTTTAGAGGATAACACCGGTTAGGTCTGGGTTAGGTCTGGGATATGCGCGCATCTGGCTTATACTTTCGCCTTTTTCGCATACTTGTTGGCCAGGTCCTGGGTTTTTTTCGTGTTTGAATCACGTAGTAATGTGGTAACACTCCGAAGCAGTCAATTAAACCTGGTTTCGATCAATATTTCAGAGGATAACACCGGTTAGGTCTGGGTTAGGTCTGGGTTATGCCCGCATCTGGCTCATGATTTTGCCTTCTTCGCATACTTGTTGGCCAGATCCTGGGTTTTTTTCGTGTTTGAATCACGTAGTAATGTGGTAACACACTGAAGCAGTCAATAAAACCTGGTTTCGATCAATATTTTAGAGGATAACGCCGGTTAGGTCTGGGTTAGGTCTGGGTTATGCCCGCATCTGGCTCATGATTTTGCCTTCTTCGCATACTTGTTGGCCAGATCCTGTGGTTTTTTCGTGTTTGAATCACGTAGTAATGTGGTAACACACTGAAGCAGTCAATTAAACCTGGTTTCGATCAATATTTGAGAGGATAACACCGGTTAGGTCTGGGTTAGGTCCGGGATATGCCCTCATCTGGCTCATGATTTTGCCTTCTTCGCATACTTGTTGGCCAGATCCTGGTTTTTTTTCGTGTTTGAGTCACGTAGTAATGTGGTAACACACTGAAGCAGTCAATTAAACCTGGTTTCGATCAATATTTGAGAGGATAACGCCGGTTAGGTCTGGGTTAGGTCTGGGTTATGCCCTCATCTGGCTCATGATTTTGCCTTCTTCGCATACTTGTTGGCCAGATCCTGGTTTTTTTTCGTGTTTGAGTCACGTAGTAATGTGGTAACACACTGAAGCAGTCAATAAAACCTGGTTTCGATCAATATTTTAGAGGATAACACCGGTTAGGTCTGGGTTAGTTCTGGGATTTGCGCGCATCTGGCTTATACTTTCGCCTTTTTCGCAAACTTGTTGGCCAGATCCTGGGTTTTTTTCGTGTTTGAATCACGTAGGAATGTGGTAACACACTGAAGCTGTCAATTAAACCTGGTTTCGATCAATATTTTAGAGGATAACACCGGTTAGGTCTGGGATAGGTCCCGGATATGCCCGCATCTGGCTTATACTTTCGCCTTTTTCGCAAACTTGTTGGCTAGATCCTGGGTTTTTTTCCGGTTTGAATAACGCAGTAATGTGGTACCACACTGAAGCAGTCAATTAAACCTGGTTTCGATCAATATTTCAGAGGATAACACCGGATAGGTCTGGGTTAGGTCCGGGATATGCCCGCATCTGGCTCATGATTTTGCCTTCTTCGCATACTTGTTGGCCAGATCCTGGGTTTTTTTCGTGTTTGAATCACGTAGTAATGTGGTAACACACTGAAGCTGTCAATTAAACCTGGTTTCGATCAATATTTGAGAGGATAACGCCGGTTAGGTCTGGGTTAGGTCTGGGTTATGCCCGCATCTGGCTCATGATTTTGCCTTCTTCGCATACTTGTTGGCCAGATCCTGGGTTTTTTTCGTGGTTGAATCACGTAGTAATGTGGTAACACACTGAAGCAGTCAATTAAACCTGGTTTCGATCAATATTTTAGAGGATAACGCCGGTTAGGTCTGCGTTAGGTCTGGGAAATGCGCGCATCTGGCTTATACTTTCGCCTTCGTCGCATACTTGTTGGTCAGATCCTGGGTTTTTTTCGTGTTTGAATCACGTAGGAATGTGGTAACACACTGAAGCAGTCAATTAAACCTGGTTTCGATCAATATTTTAGAGGATAACACCGGTTAGGTCTGGGATAGGTCTGGGTTATGCCCGCATCTAGCTCATGATTTTGCCTTCCTCGCATACTTGTTGGCCAGATCCTGGGGTTTTTTCGTGTTTGAATCACGTAGTAATGTGGTAACACACTGAAGCAGTCAATTAAACCTGGTTTCGATCAATATTTTAGAGGATAACACCGGTTAGGTCTGGGATATGCGCGCATCTGGCTTATACTTTCACCTTTTTCGCAAACTTGTTGGCCAGATCCTGGGTTTTTTCCGTGTTTGATCACGTAGTAATGTGGTAACACACTGAAGCAGTCAATAAAACCTGGTTTCGATCAATATTTTAGAGGATAACACCGGTTAGGTCTGGGTTAGGTCTGGGATTTGCACGCATCTGGCTTATACTTTCGCCTTTTTCGCAAACTTGTTGGCCAGATCCTGGGTTTTTTTCGTGTTTGAATCACGTAGGAATGTGGTAACACACTGAAGCTGTCAATTAAACCTGGTTTCGATCAATATTTTAGAGGATAACACCGGTTAGGTCTGGGATAGGTCCCGGATATGCCCGCATCTGGCTTATACTTTCGCCTTTTTCGCAAACTTGTTGGCTAGATCCTGGGTTTTTTTCCGGTTTGAATAACGCAGTAATGTGGTACCACACTGAAGCAGTCAATTAAACCTGGTTTCGATCAATATTTCAGAGGATAACACCGGATAGGTCTGGGTTAGGTCCGGGATATGCCCGCATCTGGCTCATGATTTTGCCTTCTTCGCATACTTGTTGGCCAGATCCTGGGTTTTTTTCGTGTTTGAATCACGTAGTAATGTGGTAACACACTGAAGCAGTCAATTAAACCTGGTTTCGATCAATATTTGAGAGGATAACGCCGGTTAGGTCTGGGTTAGGTCTGGGTTATGCCCGCATCTGGCTCATGATTTTGCCTTCTTCGCATACTTGTTGGCCAGATCCTGGGTTTTTTTCGTGTTTGAATCACGTAGTAATGTGGTAACACACTGAAGCAGTCAATAAAACCTGGTTTCGATCAATATTTTAGAGGATAACACCGGTTAGGTCTGGGTTAGGTCTGGGATATGCGCGCATCTGGCTTATACTTTCGCCTTTTTCGCAAACTTGATGGCTAGATCCTGGGTTTTTTTCGGGTTTGAATAACGCAGTAATGTGGTACCACACTGAAGCAGTCAATTAAACCTGGTTTCGATCAATATTTTAGAGGATAACGCCGGTTAGGTCTGGGTTAGGTCTGGGTTATGCCCGCATCTGGCTCATGATTTTGCCTTCTTCGCATACTTGTTGGCCAGATCCTGGGTTTTTTTCGTGGTTGAATCACGTAGTAATGTGGTAACACACTGAAGCAGTCAATTAAGCCTGGTTTCGATCAATATTATAGAGGATAACGCCGGTTAGGTCTGGGTTAGGTCTGGGTTATGCCCGCATCTAGCTCATGATTTTGCCTTCTTCGCATACTTGTTGCCCAGATCCTGGGGTTTTTTCGTGTTTGAATCACGTAGTAATGTCGTAACGCACTGAAGCAGTCAATTAAACCTGGTTTCGATCAATATTTTAGAGGATAACACCGGTTAGGTCTGGGATAGGTCCGGGATATGCCCGCATCTGGCTCATGATTTTGCCTTCTTCGCATACTTGTTGGCCAGATCCTGGGTTTTTTTCGTGGTTGAATCACGTAGTAATGTGGTAACACACTGAAGCAGTCAATTAAACCTGGTTTCGATCAATATTATAGTGGATAACGCCGGTTAGGTCTGGGTTAGGTCTGGGAAATGCGCGCATCTAGCTCATGATTTTGCGTTCTTCGCATACTTGTTGGCCAGATCCTGGGGTTTTTTCGTGTTTGAATCACGTAGTAATGTGGTAACACACTGAAGCAGTCAATTAAACCTGGTTTCGATCAATATTTTAGAGGATAACACCGGTTAGGTCTGGGATAGGTCCGGGATATGCCCGCATCTGGCTCATGATTTTGCCTTCTTCGCATACTTGTTGGCCAGATCCTGGGATTTTTTCGTGGTTGAATCACGTAGTAATGTGGTAACACACTGAAGCAGTCAATTAAACCTGGTTTCGATCAATATTTTAGAGGATAACACCGGTTAGGTCTGGGTTAGGTCTGGGTTATGCGCGCATCTGGCTCATGATTTTGCCTTCTTCGCATACTTGTTGTCCAGATCCTGGGGTTTTTTCGTGTTTGAATCACGTAGTCATGTGGTAACACACTGAAGCAGTCAATTAAACCTGGTTTCGATCAATACTTTAGAGGATAACACCGGTTAGGTCTGGGATAGGTCCGGGATATGCCCGCATCTGGCTCATGATTTTGCCTTCTTCGCATACTTGTTGGTCAGATCCTGGGTTTTTTTCGAGTTTGAATCACGTAGGAATGTGGTAACACACTGAAGCAGTCAATTAAACCTGGTTTCGATCAATATTTTAGAGGATAACACCGGTTAGGTCTGGGTTAGGTCCCGGATATGCCCGCATCTGGCTCATGATTTTGCCTTCTTCGCATACTTGTTGGCCAGATCCTGGGTTTTTTTCGTGTTTGAATCACGTAGTAATGTGGTAACACACTGAAGCAGTCAATAAAACCTGGTTTCGATCAATATTTTAGAGGATAACACCGGTTAGGTCTGGGTTAGGTCTGGGTTATGCCCGCATCTGGCTCATGATTTTGCCTTCTTCGCATACTTGTTGGCCAGATCCTGGGTATTTTCCCTGTTTGAATCACGTAGTAATGTGGTAACACACTGAAGCAGTCTATTAAACCTGGTTTCGATCAATATTATAGAGGATAACACCGGTTAGGTCTGGGTTAGGTCTGGGATTTGCGCGCATCTGGCTTATACTTTCGCCATTTTCGCAAACATGTTGGCCAGATCCTGGGTATTTTCCGTTTTTGAATCACGTAGCAATGTGGTAACACACTGAAGCAGTCAATTAAACCTGGTTTCGATCAATATTTCAGAGGATAACACCGGTTAGGTCTGGGTTAGGTCTGGGTTATGCCCGCATCTGGCTCATGATTTTGCCTTCTTCGCATACTTGTTGGCCAGACCCTGGGTTTTTGTCGTGGTTGAATCACGTAGTAATGCGGTAACACACTGAAGCAGTCAATTAAACCTGGTTTCGATCAATGTTTTAGAGGATAACGCCGGTTAGGTCTGGGTTAGGTCTGGGATTTGCGCGCATCTGGCTTATACTTTCGCCATTTTCGCAAACATGTTGGCCAGATCCTGGGTTTTTTTCGTGGTTGAATCACGTAGTAATGTGGTAACACACTGAAGCAGTCAATTAAACCTGGTTTCGATCAATATTTTAGAGGATAACGCCGGTTAGGTCTGCGTTAGGTCTGGGAAATGCGCGCATCTGGCTTATACTTTCGCCTTCGTCGCATACTTGTTGGTCAGATCCTGGGTTTTTTTCGTGTTTGAATCACGTAGGAATGTGGTAACACACTGAAGCAGTCAATTAAACCTGGTTTCGATCAATATTTTAGAGGATAACACCGGTTAGGTCGGGGTTAGGTCCGGGATATGCCCCCATCTGGCTCATGATTTTGCCTTCTTCGCATACTTGTTGGCCAGATCCTGGGTTTTTTTCGTGTTTGAATCACGTAGTAATGTGGTAATACACTGAAGCAGTCAATAAAACCTGGTTTCGATCAATATTTTAGAGGATAACACCGGTTAGGTCTGGGATAGGTCTGGGTTATGCCCGCATCTAGCTCATGATTTTGCCTTCCTCGCATACTTGTTGGCCAGATCCTGGGGTTTTTTCGTGTTTGAATCACGTAGTAATGTGGTAACACACTGAAGCAGTCAATTAAACCTGGTTTCGATCAATATTTTAGAGGATAACACCGGTTAGGTCTGGGTTAGGTCTGGGATATGCGCGCATCTGGCTTATACTTTCACCTTTTTCGCAAACTTGTTGGCCAGATCCTGGGTTTTTTCCGTGTTTGATCACGTAGTAATGTGGTAACACACTGAAGCAGTCAATAAAACCTGGTTTCGATCAATATTTTAGAGGATAACACCGGTTAGGTCTGGGTTAGGTCTGGGATTTGCGCGCATCTGGCTTATACTTTCGCCTTTTTCGCAAACTTGTTGGCCAGATCCTGGGTTTTTTTCGTGTTTGAATCACGTAGGAATGTGGTAACACACTGAAGCTGTCAATTAAACCTGGTTTCGATCAATATTTTAGAGGATAACACCGGTTAGGTCTGGGATAGGTCCCGGATATGCCCGCATCTGGCTTATACTTTCGCCTTTTTCGCAAACTTGTTGGCTAGATCCTGGGTTTTCTTCCGGTTTGAATAACGCAGTAATGTGGTACCACACTGAAGCAGTCAATTAAACCTGGTTTCGATCAATATTTCAGAGGATAACACCGGATAGGTCTGGGTTAGGTCCGGGATATGCCCGCATCTGGCTCATGATTTTGCCTTCTTCGCATACTTGTTGGCCAGATCCTGGGTTTTTTTCGTGTTTGAATCACGTAGTAATGTGGTAACACACTGAAGCAGTCAATTAAACCTGGTTTCGATCAATATTTGAGAGGATAACGCCGGTTAGGTCTGGGTTAGGTCTGGGTTATGCCCGCATCTGGCTCATGATTTTGCCTTCTTCGCATACTTGTTGGCCAGATCCTGGGTTTTTTTCGTGTTTGAATCACGTAGTAATGTGGTAACACACTGAAGCAGTCAATAAAACCTGGTTTCGATCAATATTTTAGAGGATAACACCGGTTAGGTCTGGGTTAGGTCTGGGATATGCGCGCATCTGGCTTATACTTTCGCCTTTTTCGCAAACTTGATGGCTAGATCCTGGGTTTTTTTCGGGTTTGAATAACGCAGTAATGTGGTACCACACTGAAGCAGTCAATTAAACCTGGTTTCGATCAATATTTTAGAGGATAACGCCGGTTAGGTCTGGGTTAGGTCTGGGTTATGCCCGCATCTAGCTCATGATTTTGCCTTCTTCGCATACTTGTTGCCCAGATCCTGGGGTTTTTTCGTGTTTGAATCACGTAGTAATGTGGTAACGCACTGAAGCAGTCAATTAAACCTGGTGTCGATCAATATTTTAGAGGATAACACCGGTTAGGTCTGGGATAGGTCCGGGATATGCCCGCATCTGGCTCATGATTTTGCCTTCTTCGCATACTTGTTGGCCAGATCCTGGGTTTTTTTCGTGGTTGAATCACGTAGTAATGTGGTAACACACTGAAGCAGTCAATTAAACCTGGTTTCGATCAATATTTTTGAGGATAACACCGGTTAGGTCTGGGTTAGGTCTGGGTTATGCCCGCATCTGGCTCATGATTTTGCCTTCATCGCATACTTGTTGGCCAGATCCTGGGTTTTTTCCGTGTTTGAATCACGTAGTAATGTGGTAACACACTGAAGCAGTCAATTAAATCTGGTTTCGATCAATATTTTTGAGGATAACACCGGTTAGGTCTGGGTTAGGTCTGGGTTATGCCCGCATCTGGCTCATGGTTTTGCCTTCTTCGCATACTTGTTGGCCAGATCCTGGGTTTTTTTCGTGTTTGAATCACGTAGTAATGTGGTAACACACTGAAGCAGTCAATTAAATCTGTTTTCGATCAATATTTTAGAGGATAACACCGGTTAGGTCTGGGTTAGGTCTGGGTTATGCCCGCATCTGGCTCATGATTTTGCCTTCTTCGCATACTTGTTGGCCAGATCCTGGGTTTTTTTCGTGTTTGAATCACGTAGTAATGTGGTAATACACTGAAGCAGTCAATAAAACCTGGTTTCGATCAATATTTTAGCGGATAACACCGGTTAGGTCTGGGATAGGTCTGGGTTATGCCCGCATCTAGCTCATGATTTTGCCTTCTTCGCATACTTGTTGGCCAGATCCTGGGGTTTTTTCGTGTTTGAATCACGTAGTAATGTGGTAACACACTGAAGCAGTCAATTAAACCTGGTTTCGATCAATATTTTAGAGGATAACACCGGTTAGGTCTGGGTTAGGTCTGGGATATGCGCGCATCTGGCTTATACTTTCACCTTTTTCGCAAACTTGTTGGCCAGATCCTGGGTTTTATCCGTGTTTGATCACGTAGTAATGTGGTAACACACTGAAGCAGTCAATAAAACCTGGTTTCGATCAATATTTTAGAGGATAACACCGGTTAGGTCTGGGTTAGGTCTGGGATTTGCGCGCATCTGGCTTATACTTTCGCCTTCTTCGCATACTTGTTGGCCAGATCCTGGGTTTTTTTCGTGTTTGAATCACGTAGTAATGTGGTAACACACTGAAGCAGTCAATTAAATCTGGTTTCGATCAATATTTTAGAGGATAACACCGGTTAGGTCTGGGTTAGGTCTGGGTTATGCCCGCATCTGGCTCATGATTTTGCCTTCTTCGCATACTTGTTGGCCAGATCCTGGGTTTTTTTCGTGTTAGAATCACGTAGTAATGTGGTAATACACTGAAGCAGTCAATTAAATCTGGTTTCGATCAATATTTTAGAGGATAACACCGGTTAGGTCTGGGTTAGGTCTGGGTTATGCCCGCATCTGGCTCATGATTTTGCCTTCTTCGCATACTTGTTGGCCAGATCCTGGGTTTTTTTCGTGTTAGAATCACGTAGTAATGTGGTAATACACTGAAGCAGTCAATAAAACCTGGTTTCGATAAATATTTTAGCGGATAACACCGGTTAGGTCTGGGATAGGTCTGGGTTATGCCCGCATCTAGCTCATGATTTTGCCTTCTTCGCATACTTGTTGGCCAGATCCTGGGGTTTTTTCGTGTTTGAATCACGTAGTAATGTGGTAACACACTGAAGCAGTCAATTAAACCTGGTTTCGATCAATATTTTAGAGGATAACACCGGTTAGGTCTGGGTTAGGTCTGGGATATGCGCGCATCTGGCTTATACTTTCACCTTTTTCGCAAACTTGTTGGCCAGATCCTGGGTTTTATCCGTGTTTGATCACGTAGTAATGTGGTAACACACTGAAGCAGTCAATAAAACCTGGTTTCGATCAATATTTTAGAGGATAACACCGGTTAGGTCTGGGTTAGGTCTGGGATTTGCGCGCATCTGGCTTATACTTTCGCCTTTTTCGCAAACTTGTTGGCCAGATCCTGGGTTTTTTTCGTGTTTGAATCACGTAGTAATGTGGTAACACACTGAAACAGTCAATTAAACCTGGTTTCGATCAATATTTTTGAGGATAACACCGGTTAGGTCTGGGTTAGGTCTGGGTTATGCCCGCATCTGGCTCATGATTTTGCCTTCTTCGCATACTTGTTGGCCAGATCCTGGGTTTTTTCCGTGTTTGAATCACGTAGTATTGTGGTAACACTCTGAAGCAGGCAATTAAATCTGGTTTCGATCAATATTTTTGAGGATAACACCGGTTAGGTCTGGGTTAGGTCTGGGTTATGCCCGCATCTGGCTCATGACTTTGCCTTCGTCGCATACTTGTTGGTCAGATCCTGGGTTTTTTTCGTGTTTGAATCACGTAGGAATGTGGTAACACACTGAAGCAGTCAATTAAACCTGGTTTCGATCAATATTTTAGAGGATAACACCGGTTAGGTCGGGGTTAGGTCCGGGATATGCCCGCATCTGGCTCATGATTTTGCCTTCTTCGCATACTTGTTGGCCAGATCCTGGGGTTTTTTCGTGTTTGAATCACGTAGTAGTGTGGTAACACACTGAAGCAGTCAATTAAACCTGGTTTCGATCAATATTTTAGAGGATAACACCGGTTAGGTCTGGGTTAGGTCTGGGATATGCGCGCATCTGGCTTATACTTTCACCTTTTTCGCAAACTTGTTGGCCAGATCCTGGGTTTTTTCCGTGTTTGATCACGTAGTAATGTGGTAACACACTGAAGCAGTCAATAAAACCTGGTTTCGATCAATATTTTAGAGGATAACACCGGTTAGGTCTGGGTTAGGTCTGGGATTTGCGCGCATCTGGCTTATACTTTCGCCTTTTTCGCAAACTTGTTGGCCAGATCCTGGGTTTTTTTCGTGTTTGAATCACGTAGGAATGTGGTAACACACTGAAGCTGTCAATTAAACCTGGTTTCGATCAATATTTTAGAGGATAACACCGGTTAGGTCTGGGATAGGTCCCGGATATGCCCGCATCTGGCTTATACTTTCGCCTCTTTCGCAAACTTGTTGGCTAGATCCTGGGTTTTTTTCCGGTTTGAATAACGCAGTAATGTGGTACCACACTGAAGCAGTCAATTAAACCTGGTTTCGATCAATATTTCAGAGGATAACACCGGTTAGGTCTGGGTTAGGTCCGGGATATGCCCGCATCAGGCTCATGATTTTGCCTTCTTCGCATACTTGTTGGCCAGATCCTGGGTTTTTTTCGTGTTTGAGTCACGTAGTAATGTGGTAACACACTGAAGCAGTCAATAAAACCTGGTTTCGATCAATATTTTAGAGGATAACACCGGTTAGGTCTGGGATAGGTCTGGGTTATGCCCGCATCTAGCTCATGATTTTGCCTTCTTCGCATACTTGTTGGCCAGATCCTGGGGTTTTTTCGTGTTTGAATCACGTAGTAATGTGGTAACACACTGAAGCAGTCAATTAAACCTGGTTTCGATCAATATTTTAGAGGATAACACCGGTTAGGTCTGGGTTAGGTCTGGGATATGCGCGCATCTGGCTTATACTTTCACCTTTTTCGCAAACTTGTTGGCCAGATCCTGGGTTTTTTCCGTGTTTGATCACGTAGTAATGTGGTAACACACTGAAGCAGTCAATAAAACCTGGTTTCGATCAATATTTTAGAGCATAACACCGGTTAGGTCTGGGTTAGGTCTGGGATTTGCGCGCATCTGGCTTATACTTTCGCCTTTTTCGCAAACTTGTTGGCCAGATCCTGGGTTTTTTTCGTGTTTGAATCACGTAGGAATGTGGTAACACACTGAAGCTGTCAATTAAACCTGGTTTCGATCAATATTTTAGAGGATAACACCGGTTAGGTCTGGGATAGGTCCCGGATATGCTCGCATCTGGCTTATAATTTCGCCTTTTTCGCAAACTTGTTGGCTAGATCATGGGTTTTTTTCCGGTTTGAATAACGCAGTAATGTGGTACCACACTGAAGCAGTCAATTAAACCTGGTTTCGATCAATATTTCAGAGGATAACACCGGTTAGGTCTGGGTTAGGTCCGGGATATGCCCGCATCTGGCTCATGATTTTGCCTTCTTCGCATACTTGTTGGCCAGATCCTGGGTTTTTTTCGTGTTTGAGTCACGTAGTAATGTGGTAACACACTGAAGCAGTCAATTAAACCTGGTTTCGATCAATATTTGAGAGGATAACGCCGGTTAGGTCTGGGTTAGGTCTGGGTTATGCCCGCATCTGGCTCATGATTTTGCCTTCTTCGCATACTTGTTGGCCAGATCCTGGGTTTTTTTCGTGTTTGAATCACGTAGTAATGTGGTAACACACTGAAGCAGTCAATAAAACCTGGTTTCGATCAATATTTTAGAGGATAACACCGGTTAGGTCTGGGATAGGTCCCGGATATGCCCGCATCTGGCTTATACTTTCGCCTTTTTCGCAAACTTGTTGGCTAGATCCTGGGTTTTTTTCCGGTTTGAATAACGCAGTAATGTGGTACCACACTGAAGCAGTCAATTAAACCTGGTTTCGATCAATATTTCAGAGGATAACACCGGTTAGGTCTGGGTTAGGTCCGGGATATGCCCGCATCTGGCTCATGATTTTGCCTTCTTCGCATACTTGTTGGCCAGATCCTGGTTTTTTTTCGTGTTTGAGTCACGTAGTAATGTGGTAACACACTGAAGCAGTCAATTAAACCTGGTTTCGATCAATATTTGAGAGGATAACGCCGGTTAGGTCTGGGTTAGGTCTGGGTTATGCCCGCATCTGGCTCATGATTTTGCCTTCTTCGCATACTTGTTGGCCAGATCCTGGGTTTTTTTCCGGTTTGAATAACGCAGTAATGTGGTACCACACTGAAGCAGTCAATTAAACCTGGTTTCGATCAATATTTCAGAGGATAACACCGGTTAGGTCTGGGTTAGGTCCGGGATATGCCCGCATCTGGCTCATGATTTTGCCTTCTTCGCATACTTGTTGGCCAGATCCTGGGTTTTTTTCGTGTTTGATCACGTAGTAATGTGGTAACACACTGATGCAGTCAATAAAACCTGGTTTCGATCAATATTTTAGAGGATAACACCGGTTAGGTCTGGGTTAGGTCTGGGATTTGCGCGCATCTGGCTTATACTTTCGCCTTTTTCGCAAACTTGTTGGCCAGATCCTGGGTTTTTTTCGTGTTTGAATCACGTAGGAATGTGGTAACACACTGAAGCTGTCAATTAAACCTGGTTTCGATCAATATTTTAGAGGATAACACCGGTTAAGTCTGGGTTAGGTCCGGGATATGCCCTCATCTGGCTCATGATTTTGCCTTCTTCGCATACTTGTTGGCCAGATCCTGGTTTTTTTTCGTGTTTGAGTCACGTAGTAATGTGGTAACACACTGAAGCAGTCAATTAAACCTGGTTTCGATCAATATTTGAGAGGATAACGCCGGTTAGGTCTGGGTTAGGTCTGGGTTATGCCCGCATCTGGCTCATGATTTTGCCTTCTTCGCATACTTGTTGGCCAGATCCTGGGTTTTTTTCGTGTTTGAATCACGTAGTAATGTGGTAACACACTGAAGCAGTCAATAAAACCTGGTTTCGATCAATATTTTAGAGGATAACGCCGGTTAGGTCTGGGTTAGGTCTGGGTTATGCCCGCATCTGGCTCATGATTTTGCCTTCTTCGCATACTTGTTGGCCAGATCCTGGGGTTTTTTCGTGTTTGAATCACGTAGTAATGTGGTAACACACTGAAGCAGTTAATTAAAGCTGGTTTCGATCAATATTTTAGAGGATAACACCGGTTAGGTCTGGGATAGGTCCGGGATATGCCCGCATCAGGCTCATGATTTTGCCTTCTTCGCATACTTGTTGGCCAGATCCTGGGTTTTTTTCGTGTTTGAATCACGTAGTAATGTGGTAACACACTGAAGCAGTCAATTAAACCTGGTTTCGATCAATATTTTAGAGGATAACACCGGTTAGGTCTGGGATAGGTCCGGGATATGCCCGCATCTGGCTCATGATTTTGCCTTCTTCGCATACTTGTTGGCCAGATCCTGGGTTTTTTTCGTGTTTGAATCACGTAGTAATGTGGTAACACACTGAAGCTGTCAATTAAACCTGGTTTCGATCAATATTTTAGAGGATAACACCGGTTAGGTCTGGGTTAGGTCTGGGTTATGCCCGCATCTAGCTCATGATTTTGCCTTCTTCGCATACTTGTAGGCCAGATCCTGGGGATTTTTCGTGTTTGAATCACGTAGTAATGTGGTAACACACTGAAGCAGTCAATTAAACCTGGTTTCGATCAATATTTTAGAGGATAACACCGGTTAGGTCTGGGATAGGTCCGGGATATGCCCGCATCTGGCTCATGATTTTGCCTTCTTCGCATACTTGTTGGCCAGATCCTGGGTTTTTTTCGTGTTTGAATCACGTAGTAATGTGGTAACACACTGAAGCAGTCAATTAAACCTGGTTTCGATCAATATTTTAGAGGATAACGCCGGTTAGGTCTGGGTTAGGTCTGGGAAATGCGCGCATCTGGCTTATACTTTCGCCTTTTTCGCATACTTGTTGGCCAGATCCTGGGGTTTTTCCGTGTTTGAATCACGTAGTAATGTGGTAATACACTGAAGCAGTCAATAAAACCTAGTTTCGATCAATATTTTAGAGGATAACACCGGTTAGGTCTGGGTTAGGTCTGGGTTATGCCCGCATCTAGCTCATGATTTGGCGTTCTTCGCATACTTGTTGGCCAGATCCTGGGGTTTTTTCGTGTTTGAATCACGTAGTTAGGTGGTAACACACTGAAGCAGTCAATTAAACCTGGTTTCGATCAATATTTTAGAGGATAACACCGGTTAGGTCTGGGATAGGTCCGGGATATGCCCGCATCTGGCTCATGATTTTGCCTTCTTCGCATACTTGTTGGCCAGATCCTGGGATTTTTTCGTGGTTGAATCACGTAGTAATGTGGTAACACACTGAAGCAGTCAATTAAACCTGGTTTCGATCAATATTTTAGAGGATAACACCGGTTAGGTCTGGGTTAGGTCTGGGTTATGCCCGCATCTGGCTCATGATTTTGCCTTCTTCGCATACTTGTTGGCCAGATCCTGGGTTTTTTTCGTGTTTGAATCACGTAGTAATGTGGTAATAGACTGAAGATGTCAATAAAACCTGGTTTCGATCAATATATTAGAGGATAACACCGGTTAGGTCCGGATTAGGTCTGGGTTATGCCCGCATCTAGCTCATGATTTTGCCTTCTTCGCATACTTGTTGGCCAGATCCTGGGGTTTTTTCGTGTTTGAATCACGTAGTCATGTGGTAACACACTGAAGCAGTCAATTAAACCTGGTTTCGATCAATACTTTAGAGGATAACACCGGTTAGGTCTGGGATAGGTCCGGGATATGCCCGCATCTGGCTCATGATTTTGCCTTCTTCGCATACTTGTTGGTCAGATCCTGGGTTTTTTTCGAGTTTGAATCACGTAGGAATGTGGTAACACACTGAAGCAGTCAATTAAACCAGGTTTCGATCAATATTTCAGAGGATAACACCGGTTAGGTCTGGGTTAGGTCTGGGTTATGCCCGCATCTGGCTCATGATTTTGCCTTCTTCGCATACTTGTTGGCCAGACCCTGGGTTTTTGTCGTGGTTGAATCACGTAGTAATGCGGTAACACTCTGAAGCAGTCAATTAAACCTGGTTTCGATCAATGTTTTAGAGGATAACGCCGGTTAGGTCTGGGTTAGGTCTGGGATTTGCGCGCATCTGGCTTATACTTTCGCCATTTTCGCAAACATGTTGGCCAGATCCTGGGTTTTTTTCGTGGTTGAATCACGTAGTAATGTGGTAACACACTGAAGCAGTCAATTAAACCTGGTTTCGATCAATATTTTAGAGGATAACGCCGGTTAGGTCTGCGTTAGGTCTGGGAAATGCGCGCATCTGGCTTATACTTTCGCCTTCGTCGCATACTTGTTGGTCAGATCCTGGGTTTTTTTCGTGTTTGAATCACGTAGGAATGTGGTAACACACTGAAGCAGTCAATTAAACCAGGTTTCGATCAATATTTTAGAGGATAACACCGGTTAGGTCGGGGTTAGGTCCGGGATATGCCCCCATCTGGCTCATGATTTTGCCTTCTTCGCATACTTGTTGGCCAGATCCTGGGTTTTTTTCGTGTTTGAATCACGTAGTAATGTGGTAATACACTGAAGCAGTCAATAAAACCTGGTTTCGATCAATATTTTAGAGGATAACACCGGTTAGGTCTGGGATAGGTCTGGGTTATGCCCGCATCTAGCTCATGATTTTGCCTTCCTCGCATACTTGGTGGCCAGATCCTGGGGTTTTTTCGTGTTTGAATCACGTAGTAATGTGGTAACACACTGAAGCAGTCAATTAAACCTGGTTTCGATCAATATTTTAGAGGATAACACCGGTTAGGTCTGGGTTAGGTCTGGGATATGCGCGCATCTGGCTTATACTTTCACCTTTTTCGCAAACTTGTTGGCCAGATCCTGGGTTTTTTCCGTGTTTGATCACGTAGTAATGTGGTAACACACTGAAGCAGTCAATAAAACCTGGTTTCGATCAATATTTTAGAGGATAACACCGGTTAGGTCTGGGTTAGGTCTGGGATTTGCGCGCATCTGGCTTATACTTTCGCCTTTTTCGCAAACTTGTTGGCCAGATCCTGGGTTTTTTTCGTGTTTGAATCACGTAGGAATGTGGTAACACACTGAAGCTGTCAATTAAACCTGGTTTCGATCAATATTTTAGAGGATAACACCGGTTAGGTCTGGGATAGGTCCCGGATATGCCCGCATCTGGCTTATACTTTCGCCTTTTTCGCAAACTTGTTGGCTAGATCCTGGGTTTTTTTCCGGTTTGAATAACGCAGTAATGTGGTACCACACTGAAGCAGTCAATTAAACCTGGTTTCGATCAATATTTGAGAGGATAACGCCGGTTAGGTCTGGGTTAGGTCTGGGTTATGCCCGCATCTGGCTCATGATTTTGCCTTCTTCGCATACTTGTTGGCCAGATCCTGGGTTTTTTTCGTGTTTGAATCACGTAGTAATGTGGTAACACACTGAAGCAGTCAACAAACCTGGTTTCGATCAATATTTTAGAGGATAACACCGGTTAGGTCTGGGTTAGGTCTGGGATATGCGCGCATCTGGCTTATACTTTCGCCTTTTTCGCAAACTTGATGGCTAGATCCTGGGTTTTTTTCGGGTTTGAATAACGCAGTAATGTGGTACCACACTGAAGCAGTCAATTAAACCTGGTTTCGATCAATATTTTAGAGGATAACGCCGGTTAGGTCTGGGATAGGTCCGGGATATGCCCGCATCTGGCTCATGATTTTGCCTTTTTCGCATACTTGTTGGCCAGATCCTGGGTTTTTTTCGTGTTTGAATCACGTAGTAATGTGGTAACACACTGAAGCAGTCAATTAAACCTGGTTTCGATCAATATTTTAGAGGATAACACCGGTTAGGTCTGGGATAGGTCCGGGATATGCCCGCATCTGGCTCATGATTTTGCCTTCTTCGCATACTTGTTGGCCAGATCCTGGGTTTTTTTCGTGTTTGAATCACGTAGTAATGTGGTAACACACTGAAGCTGTCAATTAAACCTGGTTTCGATCAATATTTTAGAGGATAACACCGGTTAGGTCTGGGTTAGGTCTGGGTTATGCCCGCATCTAGCTCATGATTTTGCCTTCTTCGCATACTTGTTGGCCAGATCCTGGGGATTTTT
This sequence comes from Colletes latitarsis, assembly GCF_051014445.1. Taxonomy (NCBI): domain Eukaryota; kingdom Metazoa; phylum Arthropoda; class Insecta; order Hymenoptera; family Colletidae; genus Colletes; species Colletes latitarsis. Next base: position 1,128,499 of record NC_135139.1, on the reverse strand, counting down.
CGTGTTTGAATCACGTAGTAATGTGGTAACACACTGAAGCAGTCAATTAAACCTGGTTTCGATCAATATTTTAGAGGATAACACCGGTTAGGTCTGGGATAGGTCCGGGATATGCCCGCATCTGGCTCATGATTTTGCCTTCTTCGCATACTTGTTGGCCAGATCCTGGGTTTTTTTCGTGTTTGAATCACGTAGTAATGTGGTAACACACTGAAGAAGTCAATTATACCTGGTTTCGATCAATATTTTAGAGGATAACGCCGGTTAGGTCTGGGTTAGGTCTGGGAAATGCGCGCATCTGGCTTATACTTTCGCCTTCTTCTCATACTTGTTGGTCAGATCCTGGGTTTTTTTCGTGTTTGAATCACGTAGGAATGTGGTAACACACTGAAGCAGTCAATTAAACCTGGTTTCGATCAATATTTTAGAGGATAACACCGGTTAGGTCTGGGTTAGGTCCGGGATATGCCAGCATCTGGCTCATGATTTTGCCTTCTTCGCATACTTGTTGGCCAGATCCTGGGATTTTTCGTGTTTGAATCACGTAGTAATGTGGTAACACTCTGAAGCAGTCAATTAAACCTGGTTTCGATCAATATTTCAGAGGATAACACCGGTTAGGTCTGGGTTAGGTCTGGGATATGCGCGCATCTGGCTTATACTTTCGCCTTTTTCGCAAACTTGATGGCTAGATCCTGGGTTTTTTTCGCGTTTGAATCACGTAGTAATATGGTAATACACTGAAGCAGTCAATAAAACCTGGTTTCGATCAATATTTTAGAGGATAACACCGGTTAGGTCTGGGTTAGGTCTGGGTTATGCCCGCATCTGGCTCATGATTTTGCCTTCTTCGCATACTTGTTGGCCAGGTCCTGGGTTTTTTTCGTGTTTGAATCACGTAGTAATGTGGTAACACTCCGAAGCAGTCAATTAAACCTGGTTTCGATCAATATTTCAGAGGATAACACCGGTTAGGTCTGGGTTAGGTCTGGGTTATGCCCGCATCTGGCTCATGATTTTGCCTTCTTCGCATACTTGTTGGCCAGATCCTGGGTTTTTTTCGTGTTTGAATCACGTAGTAATGTGGTAACACACTGAAGCAGTCAATAAAACCTGGTTTCGATCAATATTTTAGAGGATAACGCCGGTTAGGTCTGGGTTAGGTCTGGGTTATGCCCGCATCTGGCTCATGATTTTGCCTTCTTCGCATACTTGTTGGCCAGATCCTGGGGTTTTTTCGTGTTTGAATCACGTAGTAATGTGGTAACACACTGAAGCAGTCAATTAAACCTGGTTTCGATCAATATTTGAGAGGATAACACCGGTTAGGTCTGGGTTAGGTCCGGGATATGCCCTCATCTGGCTCATGATTTTGCCTTCTTCGCATACTTGATGGCCAGATCCTGGTTTTTTTTCGTGTTTGAGTCACGTAGTAATGTGGTAACACACTGAAGCAGTCAATTAAACCTGGTTTCGATCAATATTTGAGAGGATAACGCCGGTTAGGTCTGGGTTAGGTCTGGGTTATGCCCGCATCTGGCTCATGATTTTGCCTTCTTCGCATACTTGTTGGCCAGATCCTGGGTTTTTTTCGTGTTTGAATCACGTAGTAATGTGGTAACACACTGAAGCAGTCAATAAAACCTGGTTTCGATCAATATTTTAGAGGATAACGCCGGTTAGGTCTGGGTTAGGTCTGGGTTATGCCCGCATCTGGCTCATGATTTTGCCTTCTTCGCATACTTGTTGGCCAGATTCTGGGGTTTTTTCGTGTTTGAATCACGTAGTAATGTGGTAACACACTGAAGCAGTTAATTAAACCTGGTTTCGATCAATATTTTAGAGGATAACACCGGTTAGGTCTGGGATAGGTCCGGGATATGCCCGCATCTGGCTCATGATTTTGCCTTCTTCGCATACTTGTTGGCCAGATCCTGGGTTTTTTTCGTGTTTGAATCACGTAGTAATGTGGTAACACACTGATGCAGTCAATTAAACCTGGTTTCGATCAATATTTTAGAGGATAACACCGGTTAGGTCTGGGATAGGTCCGGGATATGCCCGCATCTGGCTCATGATTTTGCCTTCTTCGCATACTTGTTGGCCAGATCCTGGGTTTTTTTCGTGTTTGAATCACGTAGTAATGTGGTAACACACTGAAGCTGTCAATTAAACCTGGTTTCGATCAATATTTTAGAGGATAACACCGGTTAGGTCTGGGTTAGGTCTGGGTTATGCCCGCATCTAGCTCATGATTTTGCCTTCTTCGCATACTTGTAGGCCAGATCCTGGGGATTTTTCGTGTTTGAATCACGTAGTAATGTGGTAACACACTGAAGCAGTCAATTAAACCTGGTTTCGATCAATATTTTAGAGGATAACACCGGTTAGGTCTGGGATAGGTCCGGGATATGCCCGCATCTGGCTCATGATTTTGCCTTCTTCGCATACTTGTTGGCCAGATCCTGGGTTTTTTTCGTGTTTGAATCACGTAGTAATATGGTAACACACTGAAGCAGTCAATTAAACCTGGTTTCGATCAATATTTTAGAGGATAACGCCGGTTAGGTCTGGGTTAGGTCTGGGAAATGCGCGCATCTGGCTTATACTTTCGCCTTTTTCGCATACTTGTTGGCCAGATCCTGGGGTTTTTCCGTGTTTGAATCACGTAGTAATGTGGTAATACACTGAAGCAGTCAATAAAACCTAGTTTCGATCAATATTTTAGAGGATAACACCGGTTAGGTCTGGGTTAGGTCTGGGTTATGCCCGCATCTAGCTCATGATTTTGCGTTCTTCGCATACTTGTTGGCCAGATCCTGGGGTTTTTTCGTGTTTGAATCACGTAGTTAGGTGGTAACACACTGAAGCAGTCAATTAAACCTGGTTTCGATCAATATTTTAGAGGATAACACCGGTTAGGTCTGGGATAGGTCCGGGATATGCCCGCATCTGGCTCATGATTTTGCCTTCTTCGCATACTTGTTGGCCAGATCCTGGGATTTTTTCGTGGTTGAATCACGTAGTAATGTGGTAACACACTGAAGCAGTCAATTAAACCTGGTTTCGATCAATATTTTAGAGGATAACACCGGTTAGGTCTGGGTTAGGTCTGGGTTATGCCCGCATCTGGCTCATGATTTTGCCTTCTTCGCATACTTGTTGGCCAGATCCTGGGTTTTTTTCGTGTTTGAATCACGTAGTAATGTGGTAATAGACTGAAGATGTCAATAAAACCTGGTTTCGATCAATATATTAGAGGATAACACCGGTTAGGTCTGGATTAGGTCTGGGTTATGCCCGCATCTAGCTCATGATTTTGCCTTCTTCGCATACTTGTTGGCCAGATCCTGGGGTTTTTTCGTGTTTGAATCACGTAGTCATGTGGTAACACACTGAAGCAGTCAATTAAACCTGGTTTCGATCAATACTTTAGAGGATAACACCGGTTAGGTCTGGGATAGGTCCGGGATATGCCCGCATCTGGCTCATGATTTTGCCTTCTTCGCATACTTGTTGGTCAGATCCTGGGTTTTTTTCGAGTTTGAATCACGTAGGAATGTGGTAACACACTGAAGCAGTCAATTAAACCTGGTTTCGATCAATATTTAAGAGGATAACACCGGTTAGGTCAGGGTTAGGTCTGGGTTATGCCCGCATCTGGCTCATGATTTTGCCTTCTTCGCATACTTGTTGGCCAGACCCTGGGTTTTTGTCGTGGTTGAAACACGTAGTAATGCGGTAACACTCTGAAGCAGTCAATTAAACCTGGTTTCGATCAATGTTTTAGAGGATAACGCCGGTTAGGTCTGGGTTAGGTCTGGGATTTGCGCGCATCTGGCTTATACTTTCGCCATTTTCGCAAACATGTTGGCCAGATCCTGGGTTTTTTTCGTGGTTGAATCACGTAGTAATGTCGTAACACACTGAAGCAGTCAATTAAACCTGGTTTCGATCAATATTTTAGAGGATAACGCCGGTTAGGTCTGCGTTAGGTCTGGGAAATGCGCGCATCTGGCTTATACTTTCGCCTTCGTCGCATACTTGTTGGTCAGATCCTGGGTTTTTTTCGTGTTTGAATCACGTAGGAATGTGGTAACACACTGAAGCAGTCAATTAAACCTGGTTTCGATCAATATTTTAGAGGATAACACCGGTTAGGTCGGGGTTAGGTCCGGGATATGCCCCCATCTGGCTCATGATTTTGCCTTCTTCGCATACTTGTTGGCCAGATCCTGGGTTTTTTTCGTGTTTGAATCACGTAGTAATGTGGTAATACACTGAAGCAGTCAATAAAACCTGGTTTCGATCAATATTTTAGAGGATAACACCGGTTAGGTCTGGGATAGGTCTGGGTTATGCTCGCATCTAGCTCATGATTTTGCCTTCCTCGCATACTTGTTGGCCAGATCCTGGGGTTTTTTCGTGTTTGAATCACGTAGTAATGTGGTAACACACTGAAGCAGTCAATTAAACCTGGTTTCGATCAATATTTTAGAGGATAACACCGGTTAGGTCTGGGTTAGGTCTGGGATATGCGCGCATCTGGCTTATACTTTCACCTTTTTCGCAAACTTGTTGGCCAGATCCTGGGTTTTTTCCGTGTTTGATCACGTAGTAATGTGGTAACACACTGAAGCAGTCAATAAAACCTGGTTTCGATCAATATTTTAGAGGATAACACCGGTTAGGTCTGGGTTAGGTCTGGGATTTGCGCGCATCTGGCTTATACTTTCGCCTTTTTCGCAAACTTGTTGGCCAGATCCTGGGTTTTTTTCCGGTTTGAATAACGCAGTAATGTGGTACCACACTGAAGCAGTCAATTAAACCTGGTTTCGATCAATATTTGAGAGGATAACGTCGGTTAGGTCTGGGTTAGGTCTGGGTTATGCCCGCATCTGGCTCATGATTTTGCCTTCTTCGCATACTTGTTGGCCAGATCCTGGGTTTTTTTCGTGTTTGAATCACGTAGTAATGAGGTAACACACTGAAGCAGTCAACAAACCTGGTTTCGATCAATATTTTAGAGGATAACACCGGTTAGGTCTGGGTTAGGTCTGGGATATGCGCGCATCTGGCTTATACTTTCGCCTTTTTCGCAAACTTGATGGCTAGATCCTGGGTTTTTTTCGGGTTTGAATAACGCAGTAATGTGGTACCACACTGAAGCAGTCAATTAAACCTGGTTTCGATCAATATTTTAGAGGATAACGCCGGTTAGGTCTGGGATAGGTCCGGGATATGCCCGCATCTGGCTCATGATTTTGCCTTCTTCGCATACTTGTTGGCCAGATCCTGGGTTTTTTTCGTGTTTGAATCACGTAGTAATGTGGTAACACACTGAAGCAGTCAATTAAACCTGGTTTCGATCAATATTTTAGAGGATAACACCGGTTAGGTCTGGGATAGGTCCGGGATATGCCCGCATCTGGCTCATGATTTTGCCTTCTTCGCATACTTGTTGGCCAGATCCTGGGTTTTTTTCGTGTTTGAATCACGTAGTTATGTGGTAACACACTGAAGCTGTCAATTAAACCTGGTTTCGATCAATATTTTAGAGGATAACACCGGTTAGGTCTGGGTTAGGTCTGGGTTATGCCCGCATCTAGCTCATGATTTTGCCTTCTTCGCATACTTGTTGGCCAGATCCTGGGGATTTTTCGTGTTTGAATCACGTAGTAATGTGGTAACACACTGAAGCAGTCAATTAAACCTGGTTTCGATCAATATTTTAGAGGATGAGACCGGTTAGGTCTGGGATAGGTCCGGGATATGCCCGCATCTGGCTCATGATTTTGCCTTCTTCGCATACTTGTTGGCCAGATCCTGGGTTTTTTTCGTGTTTGAATCACGTAGTAATGTGGTAACACACTGAAGAAGTCAATTATACCTGGTTTCGATCAATATTTTAGAGGATAACGCCGGTTAGGTCTGGGTTAGGTCTGGGAAATGCGCGCATCTGGCTTATACTTTCGCCTTCTTCGCATACTTGTTGGTCAGATCCTGGGTTTTTTTCGTGTTTGAATCACGTAGGAATGTGGTAACACACTGAAGCAGTCAATTAAACCTGGTTTCGATCAATATTTTAGAGGATAACACCGGTTAGGTCTGGGTTAGGTCCGGGATATGCCAGCATCTGGCTCATGATTTTGCCTTCTTCGCATACTTGTTGGCCAGATCCTGGGATTTTTCGTGTTTGAATCACGTAGTAATGTGGTAACACTCTGAAGCAGTCAATTAAACCTGGTTTCGATCAATATTTCAGAGGATAACACCGGTTAGGTCTGGGTTAGGTCTGGGATATGCGCGCATCTGGCTTATACTTTCGCCTTTTTCGCAAACTTGATGGCTAGATCCTGGGTTTTTTTCGCGTTTGAATCACGTAGTAATATGGTAATACACTGAAGCAGTCAATAAAACCTGGTTTCGATCAATATTTTAGAGGATAACACCGGTTAGGTCTGGGTTAGGTCTGGGTTATGCCCGCATCTGGCTCATGATTTTGCCTTCTTCGCATACTTGTTGGCCAGGTCCTGGGTTTTTTTCGTGTTTGAATCACGTAGTAATGTGGTAACACTCCGAAGCAGTCAATTAAACCTGGTTTCGATCAATATTTCAGAGGATAACACCGGTTAGGTCTGGGTTAGGTCTGGGTTATGCCCGCATCTGGCTCATGATTTTGCCTTCTTCGCATACTTGTTGGCCAGATCCTGGGTTTTTTTCGTGTTTGAATCACGTAGTAATGTGGTAACACACTGAAGCAGTCAATTAAACCTGGTTTCGATCAATATTTCAGAGGATAACACCGGTTAGGTCTGGGTTAGGTCTGGGTTATGCCCGCATCTGGCTCATGATTTTGCCTTCTTCGCATACTTGTTGGCCAGATCCTGGGGTTTTTTCGTGTTTGAATCACGTAGTAATGTGGTAACACACTGAAGCAGTCAATTAAACCTGGTTTCGATCAATATTTTAGAGGATAACACCGGTTAGGTCTGGGATAGGTCCGGGATATGCCAGCATCTGGCTCATGATTTTGCCTTCTTCGCATACTTGTTGGCCAGATCCTGGGATTTTTCGTGTTTGAATCACGTAGTAATGTGGTAACACTCTGAAGCAGTCAATTAAACCTGGTTTCGATCAATATTTCAGAGGATAACACCGGTTAGGTCTGGGTTAGGTCTGGGATATGCGCGCATCTGGCTTATACTTTCGCCTTTTTCGCAAACTTGATGGCTAGATGCTGGGTTTTTTTCGCGTTTGAATCACGTAGTAATATGGTAATACACTGAAGCAGTCAATAAAACCTGGTTTCGATCAATATTTTAGAGGATAACACCGGTTAGGTCTGGGTTAGGTCTGGGTTATGCCCGCATCTGGCTCATGATTTTGCCTTCTTCGCATACTTGTTGGCCAGGTCCTGGGTTTTTTTCGTGTTTGAATCACGTAGTAATGTGGTAACACCCCGAAGCAGTCAATTAAACCTGGTTTCGATCAATATTTCAGAGGATAACACCGGTTAGGTCTGGGTTAGGTCTGGGTTATGCCCGCATCTGGCTCATGATTTTGCCTTCTTCGCATACTTGTTGGCCAGATCCTGGGTTTTTTTCGTGTTTGAATCACGTAGTAATGTGGTAACACACTGAAGCAGTCAATTAAACCTGGTTTCGATCAATATTTCAGAGGATAACACCGGTTAGGTCTGGGTTAGGTCTGGGTTATGCCCGCATCTGGCTCATGATTTTGCCTTCTTCGCATACTTGTTGGCCAGATCCTGGGGTTTTTTCGTGTTTGAATCACGTAGTAACGTGGTAACACACTGAAGCAGTCAATTAAACCTGGTTTCGATCAATATTTTAGAGGATAACACCGGTTAGGTCTGGGATAGGTCCGGGATATGCCCGCATCTGGCTCATGATTTTGCCTCCTTCGCATACTTGTTGGCCAGATCCTGGGTTTTTTTCGTGGTTGAATCACGTAGTAATGTGGTAACACACTGAAGCAGTCAATTAAACCTGGTTTCGATCAATATTTTAGAGGACAACGCCGGTTAGGTCTGGGTTAGGTCTGGGAAATGCGCGCATCTGGCTTATACTTTCGCCTTCTTCGCATACTTGTTGGTCAGATCCTGGGTTTTTTTCGTGTTTGAATCACGTAGTAATGTGGTAATACACTGAAGCAGTCAGTAAAACCTGGTTTCGATCAATATTTTAGAGAATAACACCGGTTAGGTCTGGGTTAGGTCTGGGTTATGCCCGCATCTAGCTCATGATTTTGCCTTCTTCGCATACTTGTTGGCCAGATCCTGGGGTTTTTTCGTGTTTGAATCACGTAGTAATGTGGTAACACACTGAAGCAGTCAATTAAACCTGGTTTCGATTAATATTTTAGAGGATAACACCGGTTAGGTCTGGGATAGGTCCGGGATATGCCCGCATCTGGCTCATGATTTTGCCTTCTTCGCATACTTGTTGGCCAGATCCTGGGTTTTTTTCGTGGTTGAATCACGTAGTAATGTGGTAACACACTGAAGCAGTCAATTAAACCTGGTTTCGATCAATATTTTAGAGGATAACACCGGTTAGGTCTGGGTTAGGTCTGGGTTATGCCCGCATCTGGCTCATGATTTTGCCTTCTTCGCATACTTGTTGGCCAGATGCTGGGTTTTTTTCGTGTTTGAATCACGTAGTAATGTGGTAATACACTGAAGCAGTCAATAAAACCTGGTTTCGATCAATATATTAGAGGATAACACCGGTAAGGTCTGGGTTAGGTCTGGGTTATGCCCGCATCTAGCTCATGATTTTGCCTTCTTCGCATACTTGTTGGCCAGATCCTGGGGTTTTTTCGTGTTTGAATCACGTAGTAATGTGGTAACACACTGAAGCAGTCAATTAAACCTGGTTTCGATCAATATTTTAGAGGATAACACCGGTTAGGTTTGGGATAGGTCCGGGATATGCCCGCATCTGGCTCATGATTTTGCCTTCTTCGCATACTTGTTGGCCAGATCCTGGGATTTTTCGTGTTTGAATCACGTAGTAATGTGGTAACACTCTGAAGCAGTCAATTAAACCTGGTTTCGATCAATATTTCAGAGGATAACACCGGTTAGGTCTGGGTTAGGTCTGGGATATGCGCGCATCTGGCTTATACTTTCGCCTTTTTCGCAAACTTGATGGCTAGATCCTGGGTTTTTTTCGCGTTTGAATCACGTAGTAATGTGGTAATACACTGAAGCAGTCAATAAAACCTGGTATCGATGAATATTTTGGAGGATAACACCGGTTAGGTCTGGGTTAGGTCTGGGTTATGCCCGCATCTGGCTCATGATTTTGCCTTCTTCGCATAATTGTTGGCCAGATCCTGGGTTTTTTTCGTGTTTGAATCACGTAGTAATGTGGTAACACTCTGAAGCAGTCAATTAAACCTGGTTTCGATCAATATTTCAGAGGATAACACCGGTGAGGTCTGGGTTAGGTCTGGGTTATGCCCGCATCTGGCTCATGATTTTGCCTTCTTCGCGTACTTGTTGGCCAGATCCTGGGGTTTTTTCGTGTTTGAATCACGTAGTAATGTGGTAACACACTGAAGCAGTCAATTAAACCTGGTTTCGATCAATATTTTAGAGGTTAACACCGGTTAGGTCTGGGATAGGTCCGGGATATGCCCGCATCTGGCTCATGATTTTGCCTTCTTCGCATACTTGTTGGATAGATCCTGGGTTTTTTTCGTGGTTGAATCACGTAGTAATGTGATAACACACTGAAGCAGTCAATTAAATCTGGTTTCGATCAATATTTTAGAGGATAACACCGGTTAGGTCTGGGTTAGGTCTGGGTTATGCCCGCATCTGGCTCATGATTTTGCCTTCTTCGCATACTTGTTGGCCAGATCCTGGGTTTTTTTCGTGTTTGAATCACGTAGTAATGTGGTAATACACTGAAGCAGTCAATAAAACCTGGTTTCGATCAATATATTAGAGGATAACACCGGTTAGGTCTGGGTTAGGTCTGGGTTATGCCCGCATCTAGCTCATGATTTTGCCTTCTTCGCATACTTGTTGGCCAGATCCTGGGTTTTTTTCGTGGTTGAATCACGTAGTAATGTGGTAACACACTGAAGCAGTCAATTAAACCTGGTTTCGATCAATATTTTAGAGGATAACGCCGGTTAGGTCTGGGTTAGGTCTGGGAAATGCGCGCATCTGGCTTATACTTTCGCCTTCTTCGCATACTTGTTGGTCAGATCCTGGGTTTTTTTCGTGTTTGAATCACGTAGGAATGTGGTAACACACTGAAGCAGTCAATTAAACCTGGTTTCGATCAATATTTTAGAGGATAACACCGGTTAGGTCTGGGTTAGGTCCGGGATATGCCCGCATCTGGCTCATGATTTTGCCTTCTTCGCATACTTGTTGGCCAGATCCTGGGATTTTTCGTGTTTGAATCACGTAGTAATGTGGTAACACTCTGAAGCAGTCAATTAAACCTGGTTTCGATCAATATTTCAGAGGATAACACCGGTTAGGTCTGTGTTAGGTCTGGGATATGCGCGCATCTGGCTTATACTTTCGCCTTTTTCGCAAACTTGATGGCTAGATCCTGGGTTTTTTTCGCGTTTGAATCACGTAGTAATGTGGTAATACACTGAAGCAGTCAATAAAACCTGGTTTCGATGAATATTTTAGAGGATAACACCGGTTAGGTCTGGGTTAGGTCTGGGTTATGCCCGCATCTGGCTCATGATTTTGCCTTCTTCGCATACTTGTTGGCCAGATCCTGGGTTTTTTTCGTGTTTGAATCACGTAGTAATGTGGTAACACTCTGAAGCAGTCAATTAAACCTGGTTTCGATCAATAATTCAGAGGATAACACCGGTTAGGTCTGGGTTAGGTCTGGGTTATGCCCGCATCTGGCTCATGATTTTGCCTTCTTCGCAATCCTTGTTGGCCAGATCCTGGGGTTTTTTCGTGTTTGAATCACGTAGTAATGTGGTAACACACTGAAGCAGTCAATTAAACCTGGTTTCGATCAATATTTTAGAGGATAACACCGGTTAGGTCTGGGATAGGTCCGGGATATGCCCGCATCTGGCTCATGATTTTGCCTTCTTCGCATACTTGTTGGCCAGATCCTGGGTTTTTTTCGTGGTTGAATCACGTAGTAATGTGGTAACACACTGAAGCAGTCCATTAAACCGGGTTTCGATCAATATTTTAGAGGATAACGCCGGTTAGGTCTGGGTTAGGTCTGGGAAATGCGCGCATCTGGCTTATACTTTCGCCTTCTTCGCATACTTGTTGGTCAGATCCTGGGTTTTTTTCGTGTTTGAATCACGTAGTAATTTGGTAATACACTGAAGCAGTCAATAAAACCTGGTTTCGATCAATATTTTAGAGGATAACACCGGTTAGGTCTGGGTTAGGTCTGGGTTATGCCCGCATCTAGCTCATGATTTTGCCTTCTTCGCATACTTGTTGGCCAGATCCTGGGTTTTTTTCGTGTTTGAATCACGTAGTAATGTGGTAACACACTGAAGCTGTCAATTAAACCTGGTTTCGATCAATATTTTAGAGGATAACACCGGTTAGGTCTGGGTTAGATCTGGGATTTGCGCGCATCTGGCTTATACTTTCGCCATTTTCGCAAACATGTTGGCCAGATCCTGGGTATTTTCCGTGTTTGAAACACGTAGTAATGTGGTAACACACTGAAGCAGTCAATTAAACCTGGTTTCGATCAATATTTCAGAGGATAACACCGGTTAGGTCTGGGTTAGGTCTGGGTTATGCCCGCATCTGGCTCATGATTTTGCCTTCTTCGCATACTTGTTGGCCAGACCCTGGGTTTTTTTCGTGTTTGAAACATGTAGTAATGTGGTAACACACTGAAGCAGTCAATTAAACCTGGTTTCGATCAATATTTCAGAGGATAACACCGGTTAGGTCTGGGTTAGGTCTGGGTTATGCCCGCATCTGGCTCATGATTTTGCCTTCATCGCATACTTGTTGGCCAGATCCTGGGTTTTTTTCGTGTTTGAATCACGTAGTAATGTGGTAATACACTGAAGCAGTCAATTAAACCTGGTTTCGATCAATATTTTAGAGGATAACACCGGTTAGGTCTGGGATAGGTCCGGGATATGCCCGCATCTGGCTTATACTTTCGCCTTTTTCGCAAACTTGTTGGCTAGATCCTGGGTATTTTCCGTGTTTGAATGACGTAGTAATGTGGTAACACTCTGAAGCAGTCAATTAAACCTGGTTTCGATCAATATTTTAGAGGATAACACCGGTTAGGTCTGGGTTCGGTCTGGGATTTGCGCGCATCTGGCTTATACTTTCGCCTTTTTCGCAAACTTGTTGGCCAGATCCTGGGTTTTTTTCCGGTTTGTATAACGCAGTAATGTGGTACCACACTGAAGCAGTCAATTAAACCTGGTTTCGATCAATATTTCAGAGGATAACACCGGTTAGGTCTGGGTTAGGCCTGGGATTTGCGCGCATCTGGCTTATACTTTCGCCTTTTTCGCAAACTTGTTGGCCAGATCCCGGGTATTTTCCGTGTTTGAATCACGTAGTAATGTGGTAATACACTGAAGCAGTCCATTAAACCGGGTTTCGATCAATATTTTAGAGGATAACGCCGGTTAGGTCTGGGTTAGGTCTGGGAAATGCGCGCATCTGGCTTATACTTTCGCCTTCTTCGCATACTTGTTGGTCAGATCCTGGGTTTTTTTCGTGTTTGAATCACGTAGTAATTTGGTAATACACTGAAGCAGTCAATAAAACCTGGTTTCGATCAATATTTTAGAGGATAACACCGGTTAGGTCTGGGTTAGGTCTGGGTCATGCCCGCATCTAGCTCATGATTTTGCCTTCTTCGCATACTTGTTGGCCAGATCCTGGGTTTTTTTCGTGTTTGAATCACGTAGTAATGTGGTAACACACTGAAGCTGTCAATTAAACCTGGTTTCGATCATTATTTTAGAGGATAACACCGGTTAGGTCTGGATTAGGTCTGGGTTATGCCCGCATCTGGCTCATGATTTTGCCTTCTTCGCATACTGGTTGGCCAGATCCTGGGTATTTTCCGTGTTTGAATCACGTAGTAAAGTGGTAACACACTGAAGCAGTCTATTAAACCTGGTTTCGATCAATATTTTAGAGGATAACACCGGTTAGGTCTGGGTTAGATCTGGGATTTGCGCGCATCTGGCTTATACTTTCGCCATTTTCGCAAACATGTTGGCCAGATCCTGGGTATTTTCCGTGTTTGAAACACGTAGTAATGCGGTAACACACTGAAGCAGTCAATTAAACCTGGTTTCGATCAATATTTCAGAGGATAACACCGGTTAGGTCTGGGTTAGGTCTGGGTTATGCCCGCATCTGGCTCATGATTTTGCCTTCTTCGCATACTTGTTGGCCAGACCCTGGGTTTTTTTCGTGTTTGAAACATGTAGTAATGTGGCAACACACTGAAGCAGTCAATTAAACCTGGTTTCGATCAATATTTCAGAGGATAACACCGGTTAGGTCTGGGTTAGGTCTAGGTTATGCCCGCATCTGGCTCATGATTTTGCCTTCATCGCATACTTGTTGGCCAGATCCTGGGTTTTTTTCGTGTTTGAATCACGTAGTAATGTGGTAATACACTGAAGCAGTCAATTAAACCTGGTTTCGATCAATATTTTAGAGGATAACACCGGTTAGGTCTGGGATAGGTCCGGGATATGCCCGCATCTGGCTTATACTTTCGCCTTTTTCGCAAACTTGTTGGCTAGATCCTGGGTATTTTCCGTGTTTGAATCATGTAGTAATGTGGTAACACACTGAAGCAGTCAATTAAACCTGGTTTCGATCAATATTTCAGAGGATAACACCGGTTAGGTCTGGGTTAGGTCCGGGATATGCCCGCATCTGGCTCATGATTTTGCCTTCTTCGCATACTTGTTGGTCAGATCCTGGGTTTTTTTCGTGTTTGAATCACGTAGTAATGTGGTAACACACTGAAGCAGTCAATTAAACCTGGTTTCGATCAATATTTCAGAGGATAACACCGGTTAGGTCTGGGTTAGGTCTGGGAAATGCGCGCATCTGGCTTATACTTTCGCCTTTTTCGCAAACTTGTTGGCCAGATCCTGGGTATTTTCCGTGTTTGAATCACGTAGTAATGTGGTAACACACTGAAGCAGTCAATTAAACCTGGTTTCGATCAATATTTCAGACGATAACACCGGTTAGGTCAGGGTTAGGTCTGGGAAATGCGCGCATCTGCCTTATACTTTCGCCTTTTTCGCAAACTTGTTGGCCAGATCCTGGGTTTTTTTCCGGTTTGTATAACGCAGTAATGTGGTACCACACTGAAGCAGTCAATTAAACCTGGTTTCGATCACTATATCAGAGGATAACACCGGTTAGGTCTGGGTTAGGCCTGGGATTTGCGCGCATCTGGCTTATACTTTCGCCTTTTTCGCAAACTTGTTGGCCAGATCCCGGGTATTTTCCGTGTTTGAATCACGTAGTAATGTGGTAACACACTGAAGCAGTCAATTAAACCTGGTTTCGATCAATATTTTAGAGGATAACACCGGTTAGGTCTGGGATAGGTCCGGGATATGCCCGCATCTGGCTTATACTTTCGCCTTTTTCGCAAACTTGTTGGCCAGATCCTGGGTTTTTTTCGTGTTTGAATCACGTAGTAATGTGGTAATACACTGAAGCAGTCAATAAAACCTGGTTTCGATTAATATTTTAGAGGATAACACCGGTTAGGTCTGGGTTAGGTCTGGGATTTGCGCGCATCTGGCTTATACTTTCGCCTTTTTCGCAAACTTGTTGGCCAGATCCCGGGTATTTTCCGTGTTTGAATCACGTAGTAATGTGGTAACACACTGAAGCAGTCAATTAAACCTGGTTTCGATCAATATTTCAGAGGATGACACCGGTTAGGTCTGGGTTAGGTCTGGGTTATGCCCGCATCTGGCTCATGATTTTGCCTTCTTCGCATACTTGTTGGCCAGATCCTGGGTTTTTTTCGTGTTTGAATCATGTAGTAATGTGGTAACACACTGAAGCAGTCAATTAAACCTGGTTTCGATCAATATTTCAGAGGATAACACCGGTTAGGTCTGGGTTAGGTCTGGGTTATGCCCGCATCTGGCTCATGATTTTGCCTTCTCCGCATACTTGTTGGCCAGATCCTGGGTTTTTTTCGTGTTTGAATCACGTAGTAATGTGGTAACACTCTGAAGCAGTCAATTAAACCTGGTTTCGATCAATATTTCAGAGGATAACACCGGTTAGGTCTGGGTTAGGTCTGGGTTATGCCCGCATCTGGCTCATAATTTTGCCTTCTTCGCATACTTGTTGGCCAGACCCTGGGTTTTTTTCGTGTTTGAAACATGTAGTAATGTGGTAACACACTGAAGCAGTCAATTAAACCTGGTTTCGATCAATATTTCAGAGGATAACACCGGTTAGGTCTGGGTTAGGTCTGGGTTATGCCCGCATCTGGCTCATGATTATGCCTTCTTCGCATACTTGTAGGCCAGATCCTGGGTTTTTTTCGTGTTTGAATCATGTAGTAATGTGGTAACACACTGAAGCAGTCAATTAAACCTGGTTTCGATCAATATTTCAGAGGATAACACCGGTTAGGTCTGGGTTAGGTCTGGGTTATGCCCGCATCTGGCTCATGATTTTGCCTTCTTCGCATACTTGTTGGCCAGATCCTGGGTTTTTTTCGTGTTTGAATCACGTAGTAATGTGGTAGCACTCTGAAGCAGTCAATTAAACCTGGTTTCGATCAATATTTCAGAGGATAACACCGGTTAGGTCTGGGTTAGGTCTGGGTTATGCCCGCATCTGGCTCATATTTTTGCCTTCTTCGCATACTTGTTGGCCAGACCCTGGGTTTTTTTCGTGTTTGAAACATGTAGTAATGTGGTAACACACTGAAGCAGTCAATTAAACCTGGTTTCGATCAATATTTCAGAGGATAACACCGGTTAGGTCTGGGTTAGGTCTGGGTTATGCCCGCATCTGGCTCATGATTTTGCCTTCATCGCATACTTGTTGGCCAGATCCTGGGTTTTTTTCGTGTTTGAATCACGTAGTAATGTGGTAATACACTGAAGCAGTCAATTAAACCTGGTTTCGATCAATATTTTAGAGGATAACACCGGTTAGGTCTGGGATAGGTCCGGGATATGCCCGCATCTGGCTTATACTTTCGCCTTTTTCGCAAACTTGTTGGCTAGATCCTGGGTATTTTCCGTGTTTGAATCATGTAGTAATGTGGTAACACACTGAAGCAGTCAATTAAACCTGGTTTCGATAAATATTTCAGAGGATAACACCGGTTAGGTCTGAGTTAGGTCCGGGATATGCCCGCATCTGGCTCATGATTTTGCCTTCTTCGCATACTTGTTGGCCAGATCCTGGGTTTTTTTCGTGTTTGAATCACGTAGTAATGTGGTAACACACTGAAGCAGTCAATTAAACCTGGTTTCGATCAATATTTCAGAGGATAACACCGGTTAGGTCTGGGTTAGGTCTGGGAAATGCGCGCATCTGGCTTATACTTTCGCCTTTTTCGCAAACTTGTTGGCCAGATCCTGGGTATTTTCCGTGTTTGAATCACGTAGTAATGTGGTAACACACTGAAGCAGTCAATTAAACCTGGTTTCGATCAATATTTCAGACGATAACACCGGTTAGGTCAGGGTTAGGTCTGGGAAATGCGCGCATCTGGCTTATACTTTCGCCTTTTTCGCAAACTTGTTGGCCAGATCCTGGGTTTTTTTCGTGTTTGAATCACGTAGTAATGTGGTAATACACTGAAGCAGTCAATAAAACCTGGTTTCGATTAATATTTTAGAGGATAACACCGGTTAGGTCTGGGTTAGGTCTGGGATTTGCGCGCATCTGGCTTATACTTTCGCCTTTTTCGCAAACTTGTTGGCCAGATCCCGGGTATTTTCCGTGTTTGAATCACGTAGTAATGTGGTAACACACTGAAGCAGTCAATTAAACCTGGTTTCGATCAATATTTTAGAGGATAACACCGGTTAGGTCTGGGTTAGGTCTGGGTTATGCCCGCATCTGGCTCATGATTTTGCCTTCTTCGCATACTTGTTGGCCAGATCCTGGGTATTTTCCGTGTTTGAATCACGTAGTAATGTGGTAACACACTGAAGCAGTCAATTAAACCTGGTTTCGATCAATATTTTAGAGGATAACACCGGTTAGGTCTGGGTTAGGCCTGGGATTTGCGCGCATCTGGCTTATACTTTCGCCTTTTTCGCAAACTTGTTGGCCAGATCCCGGGTATTTTCCGTGTTTGAATCACGTAGTAATGTGGTAACACACTGAAGCAGTCAATTAAACCTGGTTTCGATCAATATTTCAGAGGATAACACCGGTTAGGTCTGGGTTAGGTCTGGGTTATGCCCGCATCTGGCTCATGATTTTGCCTTCTTCGCATACTTGTTGGCCAGATCCTGGGTTTTTTTCGTGTTTGAATCATGTAGTAATGTGGTAACACACTGAAGCAGTCAATTAAACCTGGTTTCGATGAATATTTCAGAGGATAACACCGGTTAGGTCTGGGTTAGGTCTGGGTTATGCCCGCATCTGGCTCATAATTTTGCCTTCTTCGCATACTTGTTGGCCAGATCCTGGGGTTTTTTCGTGTTTGAATCACGTAGTAATGTGGTAACACACTGAAGCAGTCAATTAAACCTGGTTTCGACCAATATTTTAGAGGATAACACCGGTTAGGTCTGGGATAGGTCCGGGATATGCCCGCATCTTTCTCATGATTTTGCCTTCTTCGCATACTTGTTGGCCAGATCCTGGGTTTTTTTCGTGGTTGAATCACGTAGTAATGTGGTAACACACTGAAGCAGTCAATTAAACCTGGTTTCGATCAATATTTTAGAGGATAACGCCGGTTAGGTCTGGGTTAGGTCTGGGAAATGCGCGCATCTGGCTTATACTTTCGCCTTCTTCGCATACTTGTTGGTCAGATCCTGGGTTTTTTTCGTGTTTGAATCACGTAGTAATGTGGTAATACACTGAAGCAGTCAATAAAACCTGGTTTCGATCAATATTTTAGAGGATAAAACCGGTTAGGTCTGGGTTAGGTCTGGGTTATGCCCGCATCTAGCACATGATTTTGCCTTCTTCGCATACTTGTTGGCCAGATCCTGGGGTTTTTTCGTGTTTGAATCACGTAGGAATGTGGTAACACACTGAAGCAGTCAATTAAACCTGGTTTCGATCAATATTTTAGAGGATAACACCGGTTAGGTCTGGGTTAGGTCCGGGATATGCCCGCATCTGGCTCATGATTTTGCCTTCTTCGCATACTTGTTGGCCAGATCCTGGGTTTTTTTCGTGTTTGAATCACGTAGTAATGTGGTAACACACTGAAGCTGTCAATTAAACCTGCTTTCGATCAATATTTTAGAGGATCACACCGGTTAGGTCTGGGTTAGGTCTGGGTTATGCCCGCATCTGGCTCATGATTTTGCCTTCTTCGCATACTTGTTGGCCAGATCCTGGGTATTTTCCGTGTTTGAATCACGTAGTAATGTGGTAACACACTGAAGCAGTCTATTAAACCTGGTTTCGATCAATATTTTAGAGGATAACACCGGTTAGGTCTGGGTTCGGTCTGGGATTTGCGCGCATCTGGCTTATACTTTCGCCATTTTCGCAAACATGTTGGCCAGATCCTGGGTATTTTCCGTGTTTGAATCACGTAGTAATGTGGTAACACACTGAAGCAGTCAATTAAACCTGGTTTCGATCAATATTTCAGAGGATAACACCGGTTAGGTCTGGGTTAGGTCTGGGTTATGCCCGCATCTGGCTCATGATTTTGCCTTCTTCGCATACTTGTTGGCCAGACCCTGGGTTTTTGTCGTGGTTGAATCACGTAGTAATGTGGTAACACACTGAAGCAGTCAATTAAACCTGGTTTCGATCAATATTTTAGAGGATAACGCCGGTTAGGTCTGGGTTAGGTCTGGGATTTGCGCGCATCTGGCTTATACTTTCGCTATTTTCGCAAACATGTTGGCCAGATCCTGGGTAGTTTCCGTGTTTGAATCACGTAGTAATGTGGTAACACACTGAAGCAGTCAATTAAACCTGGTTTCGATCAATATTTTAGAGGATAACACCGGTTAGGTCTGGGATAGGTCCGGGATATGCCCGCATCTGGCTCATGATTTTGCCTTCTTCGCATACTTGTTGGCCAGATCCTGGGTTTTTTTCGTGGTTGAATCACGTAGTAATGTGGTAACACACTGAAGCAGTCAATTAAACCTGGTTTCGATCAATATTTTAGAGGATAACGCCGGTTAGGTCTGGGTTAGGTCTGGGAAATGCGCGCATCTGGCTTATACTTTCGCCTTCTTCGCATACTTGTTGGTCAGATCCTGGGTTTTTTTCGTGTTTGAATCACGTAGGAATGTGGTAACACACTGAAGCAGTCAATTAAACCTGGTTTCGATCAATATTTTAGAGAATAACACCGGTTAGGTCTGGGTTAGGTCCGGGATATGCCCGCATCTGGCTCATGATTTTCCCTTCTTCGCATACTTGTTGGCCAGATCCTGGGTTTTTTCCGTGTTTGAATCACGTAGTATTGTGGTAACACTCTGAAGCAGTCAATTAAATCTGGTTTCGATCAATATTTTTGAGGATAACACCGGTTAGGTCTGGGTTAGGTCTGGGTTATGCCCGCATCTGGCTCATGATTTTGCCTTCTTCGCATACTTGTTGGCCAGATCCTGGGTTTTTTTCGTGTTTGAATCACGTAGTAATGTGGTAACACACTGAAGCAGTCAATTAAATCTGGTTTCGATCAATATTTTAGAGGATAACACCGGTTAGGTCTGGGTTAGGTCTGGGTTATGCCCGCATCTGGCTCATGATTTTGCCTTCTTCGCATACTTGTTGGCCAGATCCTGGGTTTTTTCCGTGTTTGAATCACGTAGTAATGTGGTAACACACTGAAGCAGTCAATTAAATCTGGTTTCCATCAATAATTTTGAGGATAACACCGGTTAGGTCTGGGATAGGTCCGGGATATGCCCGCATCTGGCTCATGATTTTGCCTTCTTCGCATACTTGTTGGCCAGATCCTGGGTTTTTTTCGTGGTTGAATCACGTAGTAATGTGGTAACACACTGAAGCAGTCAATTAAACCTGGTTTCGATCAATATTTTAGAGGATAACGCCGGTTAGGTCTGGGTTAGGTCTGGGAAATGCGCGCATCTGGCTTATACTTTCGCCTTCTTCGCATACTTGTTGGTCAGATCCTGGGTTTTTTTCGTGTTTGAATCACGTAGGAATGTGGTAACACACTGAAGCAGTCAATTAAACCTGGTTTCGATCAATATTTTAGAGGATAACACCGGTTAGGTCTGGGTTAGGTCCGGGATATGCCCGCATCTGGCTCATGATTTTGCCTTCTTCGAATACTTGTTGGCCAGATCCTGGGTTTTTTCCGTGTTTGAATCACGTAGTAATGTGGTAACACACTGAAGCAGTCAATAAAATCTGGTTTCGATCAATATTTTAGAGGATAACACCGGTTAGGTCTGGGTTAGGTCTGGGTTATGCCCGCATCTGGCTCATGATTTTGCCGTCTTCGCATACTTGTTGGCCAGATCCTGGGTTTTTTTCGTGTTTGAATCACGTAGTAATGTGGTAATACACTGAAGCAGTCAATAAAACCTGGTTTCGATCAATATTTTAGAGGATAACACCGGTTAGGTCTGGGATAGGTCTGGGTTATGCCCGCATCTAGCTCATGATTATGCCTTCTTCGCATACTTGTTGGCCAGATCCTGGGGTTTTTTCGTGTTTGAATCACGTAGTAATGTGGTAACACACTGAAGCAGTCAATTAAACCTGGTTTCGATCAATATTTTAGAGGATAACACCGGTTAGGTCTGGGTTAGGTCTGGGATATGCGCGCATCTGGCTTATACTTTCGCCTTTTTCGCAAACTTGTTGGCCAGATCCTGGGTTTTTTTCGTGTTTGAATCACGTAGGAATGTGGTAACACACTGAAGCTGTCAATTAAACCTGGTTTCGATCAATATTTTAGAGGATAACACCGGTTCGGTCTGGGATAGGTCCCGGATATGCCCGCATCTGGCTTATACTTTCGCCTTTTTCGCAAACTTGTTGGCTAGATCCTGGGTTTTTTTCCGGTTTGTATAACGCAGTAATGTGGTACCACACTGAAGCAGTCAATTAAACCTGGTTTCGATCAATATTTCAGAGGATAACACCGGTTAGGTCTGGGTTAGGCCTGAGATTTGCGCGCATCTGGCTTATACTTTCGCCTTTTTCGCAAACTTGTTGGCCAGATCCCGGGTATTTTCCGTGTTTGAATCACGTAGTAATGTGGTAACACACTGAAGCAGTCAATTAAACCTGGTTTCGATCAATATTTTAGAGGATAACACCGGTTAGGTCTGGGATAGGTCCGGGATATGCCCGCATCTGGCTTATACTTTCGCCTTTTTCGCAAACTTGTTGGCCAGATCCTGGGTTTTTTTCGTGTTTGAATCACGTAGTAATGTGGTAATACACTGAAGCAGTCAATAAAACCTGGTTCCGATTAATATTTTAGAGGATAACACCGGTTAGGTCTGGGTTAGGTCTGGGATTTGCGCGCATCTGGCTTATACTTTCGCCTTTTTCGCAAACTTGTTGGCCAGATCCCGGGTATTTTCCGTGTTTGAATCACGTAGTAATGTGGTAACACACTGAAGCAGTCAATTAAACCTGGTTTCGATCAATATTTTAGAGGATAACACCGGTTAGGTCTGGGTTAGGTCTGGGTTATGCCCGCATCTGGCTCATGATTTTGCCTTCTTCGCATACTTGTTGGCCAGATCCTGGGTATTTTCCGTGTTTGAATCACGTAGTAATGTGGTAACACACTGAAGCAGTCAATTAAACCTGGTTTCGATCAATATTTTAGAGGATAACACCGGTTAGGTCTGGGTTAGGTCTGGGATTTGCGCGCATCTGGCTTATACTTTCGCCTTTTTCGCAAACTTGTTGGCCAGATCCCGGGTATTTTCCGTGTTTGAATCACGTAGTAATGTGGTAACACACTGAAGCAGTCAATTAAACCTGGTTTCGATCAATATTTCAGAGGATAACACCGGTTAGGTCTGGGTTAGGTCTGGGTTATGCCCGCATCTGGCTCATGATTTTGCCTTCTTCGCATACTTGTTGGCCAGATCCTGGGTTTTTTTCGTGTTTGAATCATGTAGTAATGTGGTAACACACTGAAGCAGTCAATTAAACCTGGTTTCGATCAATATTTCAGAGGATAACACCGGTTAGGTCTGGGTTAGGTCTGGGTTATGCCCGCATCTGGCTCATGATTTTGCCTTCTTCGCATACTTGTTGGCCAGATCCTGGGTTTTTTTCGTGTTTGAATCACGTAGTAATGTGGTAACACCCTGAAGCAGTCAATTAAACCTGGTTTCGATCAATATTTCAGAGGATAACACCGGTTAGGTCTGGGTTAGGTCTGGGTTATGCCCGCATCTGGCTCATAATTTTGCCTTCTTCGCATACTTGTTGGCCAGACCCTGGGTTTTTTTCGTGTTTGAAACATGTAGTAATGTGGTAACACACTGAAGCAGTCAATTAAACCTGGTTTCGATCAATATTTCAGAGGATAACACCGGTTAGGTCTGGGTTAGGTCTGGGTTATGCCCGCATCTGGCTCATGATTTTGCCTTCTTCGCATACTTGTTGGCCAGATCCTGGGTATTTTCCGTGTTTGAATCACGTAGTAATGTGGTAACACACTGAAGCAGTCAATTAAACCTGGTTTCGATCAATATTTTAGAGGATAACACCGGTTAGGTCTGGGTTAGGCCTGGGATTTGCGCGCATCTGGCTTATACTTTCGCCTTTTTCGCAAACTTGTTGGCCAGATCCCGGGTATTTTCCGTGTTTGAATCACGTAGTAATGTGGTAACACACTGAAGCAGTCAATTAAACCTGGTTTCGATCAATATTTCAGAGGATAACACCGGTTAGGTCTGGGTTAGGTCTGGGTTATGCCCGCATCTGGCTCATGATTTTGCCTTCTTCGCATACTTGTTGGCCAGATCCTGGGTTTTTTTCGTGTTTGAATCATGTAGTAATGTGGTAACACACTGAAGCAGTCAATTAAACCTGGTTTCGATGAATATTTCAGAGGATAACACCGGTTAGGTCTGGGTTAGGTCTGGGTTATGCCCGCATCTGGCTCATAATTTTGCCTTCTTCGCATACTTGTTGGCCAGATCCTGGGGTTTTTTCGTGTTTGAATCACGTAGTAATGTGGTAACACACTGAAGCAGTCAATTAAACCTGGTTTCGACCAATATTTTAGAGGATAACACCGGTTAGGTCTGGGATAGGTCCGGGATATGCCCGCATCTTTCTCATGATTTTGCCTTCTTCGCATACTTGTTGGCCAGATCCTGGGTTTTTTTCGTGGTTGAATCACGTAGTAATGTGGTAACACACTGAAGCAGTCAATTAAACCTGGTTTCGATCAATATTTTAGAGGATAACGCCGGTTAGGTCTGGGTTAGGTCTGGGAAATGCGCGCATCTGGCTTATACTTTCGCCTTCTTCGCATACTTGTTGGTCAGATCCTGGGTTTTTTTCGTGTTTGAATCACGTAGTAATGTGGTAATACACTGAAGCAGTCAATAAAACCTGGTTTCGATCAATATTTTAGAGGATAAAACCGGTTAGGTCTGGGTTAGGTCTGGGTTATGCCCGCATCTAGCACATGATTTTGCCTTCTTCGCATACTTGTTGGCCAGATCCTGGGGTTTTTTCGTGTTTGAATCACGTAGTAATGTGGTAACACACTGAAGCAGTCAATTAAACCTGGTTTCGATCAATATTTTAGAGGATAACACCGGTTAGGTCTGGGATAGGTCCGGGATATGCCCGCATCTGGCTCATGATTTTGCCTTCTTCGCATACTTGTTGGCCAGATCCTGGGTTTTTTTCGTGGTTGAATCACGTAGTAATGTGGTAACACACTGAAGCAGTCAATTAAACCTGGTTTCGATCAATATTTTAGAGGATAACGCCGGTTAGGTCTGGGTTAGGTCTGGGAAATGCGCGCATCTGGCTTATACTTTCGCCTTCTTCGCATACTTGTTGGTCAGATCCTGGGATTTTTCGAGTTCGAATCACGTAGGAATGTGGTAACACACTGAAGCAGTCAATTAAACCTGGTTTCGATCAATATTTTAGAGGATAACACCGGTTAGGTCTGGGTTAGGTCCGGGATATGCCCGCATCTGGCTCATGATTTTGCCTTCTTCGCATACTTGTTGGCCAGATCCTGGGTTTTTTTCGTGTTTGAATCACGTAGTAATGTGGTAACACACTGAAGCTGTCAATTAAACCTGCTTTCGATCAATATTTTAGAGGATCACACCGGTTAGGTCTGGGTTAGGTCTGGGTTATGCCCGCATCTGGCTCATGATTTTGCCTTCTTCGCATACTTGTTGGCCAGATCCTGGGTATTTTCCGTGTTTGAATCACGTAGTAATGTGGTAACACACTGAAGCAGTCTATTAAACCTGGTTTCGATCAATATTTTAGAGGATAACACCGGTTAGGTCTGGGTTCGGTCTGGGATTTGCGCGCATCTGGCTTATACTTTCGCCATTTTCGCAAACATGTTGGCCAGATCCTGGGTATTTTCCGTGTTTGAATCACGTAGTAATGTGGTAACACACTGAAGCAGTCAATTAAACCTGGTTTCGATCAATATTTCAGAGGATAACACCGGTTAGGTCTGGGTTAGGTCTGGGTTATGCCCGCATCTGGCTCATGATTTTGCCTTCTTCGCATACTTGTTGGCCAGACCCTGGGTTTTTGTCGTGGTTGAATCACGTAGTAATGTGGTAACACACTGAAGCAGTCAATTAAACCTGGTTTCGATCAATATTTTAGAGGATAACGCCGGTTAGGTCTGGGTTAGGTCTGGGATTTGCGCGCATCTGGCTTATACTTTCGCTATTTTCGCAAACATGTTGGCCAGATCCTGGGTAGTTTCCGTGTTTGAATCACGTAGTAATGTGGTAACACACTGAAGCAGTCAATTAAACCTGGTTTCGATCAATATTTTAGAGGATAACACCGGTTAGGTCTGGGATAGGTCCGGGATATGCCCGCATCTGGCTCATGATTTTGCCTTCTTCGCATACTTGTTGGCCAGATCCTGGGTTTTTTTCGTGGTTGAATCACGTAGTAATGTGGTAACACACTGAAGCAGTCAATTAAACCTGGTTTCGATCAATATTTTAGAGGATAACGCCGGTTAGGTCTGGGTTAGGTCTGGGAAATGCGCGCATCTGGCTTATACTTTCGCCTTCTTCGCATACTTGTTGGTCAGATCCTGGGTTTTTTTCGTGTTTGAATCACGTAGGAATGTGGTAACACACTGAAGCAGTCAATTAAACCTGGTTTCGATCAATATTTTAGAGAATAACACCGGTTAGGTCTGGGTTAGGTCCGGGATATGCCCGCATCTGGCTCATGATTTTCCCTTCTTCGCATACTTGTTGGCCAGATCCTGGGTTTTTTCCGTGTTTGAATCACGTAGTATTGTGGTAACACTCTGAAGCAGTCAATTAAATCTGGTTTCGATCAATATTTTTGAGGATAACACCGGTTAGGTCTGGGTTAGGTCTGGGTTATGCCCGCATCTGGCTCATGATTTTGCCTTCTTCGCATACTTGTTGGCCAGATCCTGGGTTTTTTTCGTGTTTGAATCACGTAGTAATGTGGTAACACACTGAAGCAGTCAATTAAATCTGGTTTCGATCAATATTTTAGAGGATAACACCGGTTAGGTCTGGGTTAGGTCTGGGTTATGCCCGCATCTGGCTCATGATTTTGCCTTCTTCGCATACTTGTTGGCCAGATCCTGGGTTTTTTCCGTGTTTGAATCACGTAGTAATGTGGTAACACACTGAAGCAGTCAATTAAATCTGGTTTCCATCAATAATTTTGAGGATAACACCGGTTAGGTCTGGGATAGGTCCGGGATATGCCCGCATCTGGCTCATGATTTTGCCTTCTTCGCATACTTGTTGGCCAGATCCTGGGTTTTTTTCGTGGTTGAATCACGTAGTAATGTGGTAACACACTGAAGCAGTCAATTAAACCTGGTTTCGATCAATATTTTAGAGGATAACGCCGGTTAGGTCTGGGTTAGGTCTGGGAAATGCGCGCATCTGGCTTATACTTTCGCCTTCTTCGCATACTTGTTGGTCAGATCCTGGGTTTTTTTCGTGTTTGAATCACGTAGGAATGTGGTAACACACTGAAGCAGTCAATTAAACCTGGTTTCGATCAATATTTTAGAGGATAACACCGGTTAGGTCTGGGTTAGGTCCGGGATATGCCCGCATCTGGCTCATGATTTTGCCTTCTTCGAATACTTGTTGGCCAGATCCTGGGTTTTTTCCGTGTTTGAATCACGTAGTAATGTGGTAACACACTGAAGCAGTCAATAAAATCTGGTTTCGATCAATATTTTAGAGGATAACACCGGTTAGGTCTGGGTTAGGTCTGGGTTATGCCCGCATCTGGCTCATGATTTTGCCGTCTTCGCATACTTGTTGGCCAGATCCTGGGTTTTTTTCGTGTTTGAATCACGTAGTAATGTGGTAATACACTGAAGCAGTCAATAAAACCTGGTTTCGATCAATATTTTAGAGGATAACACCGGTTAGGTCTGGGATAGGTCTGGGTTATGCCCGCATCTAGCTCATGATTATGCCTTCTTCGCATACTTGTTGGCCAGATCCTGGGGTTTTTTCGTGTTTGAATCACGTAGTAATGTGGTAACACACTGAAGCAGTCAATTAAACCTGGTTTCGATCAATATTTTAGAGGATAACACCGGTTAGGTCTGGGTTAGGTCTGGGATATGCGCGCATCTGGCTTATACTTTCGCCTTTTTCGCAAACTTGTTGGCCAGATCCTGGGTTTTTTTCGTGTTTGAATCACGTAGGAATGTGGTAACACACTGAAGCTGTCAATTAAACCTGGTTTCGATCAATATTTTAGAGGATAACACCGGTTAGGTCTGGGATAGGTCCCGGATATGCCCGCATCTGGCTTATACTTTCGCCTTTTTCGCAAACTTGTTGGCTAGATCCTGGGTTTTTTTCCGGTTTGTATAACGCAGTAATGTGGTACCACACTGAAGCAGTCAATTAAACCTGGTTTCGATCAATATTTCAGAGGATAACACCGGTTAGGTCTGGGTTAGGCCTGAGATTTGCGCGCATCTGGCTTATACTTTCGCCTTTTTCGCAAACTTGTTGGCCAGATCCCGGGTATTTTCCGTGTTTGAATCACGTAGTAATGTGGTAACACACTGAAGCAGTCAATTAAACCTGGTTTCGATCAATATTTTAGAGGATAACACCGGTTAGGTCTGGGATAGGTCCGGGATATGCCCGCATCTGGCTTATACTTTCGCCTTTTTCGCAAACTTGTTGGCCAGATCCTGGGTTTTTTTCGTGTTTGAATCACGTAGTAATGTGGTAATACACTGAAGCAGTCAATAAAACCTGGTTCCGATTAATATTTTAGAGGATAACACCGGTTAGGTCTGGGTTAGGTCTGGGATTTGCGCGCATCTGGCTTATACTTTCGCCTTTTTCGCAAACTTGTTGGCCAGATCCCGGGTATTTTCCGTGTTTGAATCACGTAGTAATGTGGTAACACACTGAAGCAGTCAATTAAACCTGGTTTCGATCAATATTTTAGAGGATAACACCGGTTAGGTCTGGGTTAGGTCTGGGTTATGCCCGCATCTGGCTCATGATTTTGCCTTCTTCGCATACTTGTTGGCCAGATCCTGGGTATTTTCCGTGTTTGAATCACGTAGTAATGTGGTAACACACTGAAGCAGTCAATTAAACCTGGTTTCGATCAATATTTTAGAGGATAACACCGGTTAGGTCTGGGTTAGGTCTGGGATTTGCGCGCATCTGGCTTATACTTTCGCCTTTTTCGCAAACTTGTTGGCCAGATCCCGGTTATTTTCCGTGTTTGAATCACGTAGTAATGTGGTAACACACTGAAGCAGTCAATTAAACCTGGTTTCGATCAATATTTCAGAGGATAACACCGGTTAGGTCTGGGTTAGGTCTGGGTTATGCCCGCATCTGGCTCATGATTTTGCCTTCTTCGCATACTTGTTGGCCAGATCCTGGGTTTTTTTCGTGTTTGAATCATGTAGTAATGTGGTAACACACTGAAGCAGTCAATTAAACCTGGTTTCGATCAATATTTCAGAGGATAACACCGGTTAGGTCTGGGTTAGGTCTGGGTTATGCCCGCATCTGGCTCATGATTTTGCCTTCTTCGCATACTTGTTGGCCAGATCCTGGGTTTTTTTCGTGTTTGAATCACGTAGTAATGTGGTAACACCCTGAAGCAGTCAATTAAACCTGGTTTCGATCAATATTTCAGAGGATAACACCGGTTAGGTCTGGGTTAGGTCTGGGTTATGCCCGCATCTGGCTCATAATTTTGCCTTCTTCGCATACTTGTTGGCCAGACCCTGGGTTTTTTTCGTGTTTGAAACATGTAGTAATGTGGTAACACACTGAAGCAGTCAATTAAACCTGGTTTCGATCAATATTTCAGAGGATAACACCGGTTAGGTCTGGGTTAGGTCTGGGTTATGCCCGCATCTGGCTCATGATTTTGCCTTCATCGCATACTTGTTGGCCAGATCCTGGGTTTTTTTCGTGTTTGAATCACGTAGTAATGTGGTAATACACTGAAGCAGTCAATTAAACCTGGTTTCGATCAATATTTTAGAGGATAACACCGGTTAGGTCTGGGATAGGTCCGGGATATGCCCGCATCTGGCTTATACTTTCGCCTTTTTCGCAAACTTGTTGGCTAGATCCTGGGTATTTTCCGTGTTTGAATCATGTAGTAATGTGGTAACACACTGAAGCAGTCAATTAAACCTGGTTTCGATCAATATTTCAGAGGATAACACCGGTTAGGTCTGGGTTAGGTCTGGGTTATGCCCGCATCTGGCTCATGATTTTGCCTTCTTCGCATACTTGTTGGCCAGATCCTGGGTTTTTTTCGTGTTTGAATCACGTAGTAATGTGGTAACACTCTGAAGCAGTCAATTAAACCTGGTTTCGATCAATATTTCAGAGGATAACACCGGTTAGGTCTGGGTTAGGTCCGGGATATGCCCGCATCTGGCTCATGATTTTGCCTTCTTCGCATACTTGTTGGCCAGATCCTGGGTTTTTTTCGTGTTTGAATCACGTAGTAATGTGGTAACACACTGAAGCAGTCAATTAAACCTGGTTTCGATCAATATTTCAGAGGATAACACCGGTTAGGTCTGGGTTAGGTCTGGGAAATGCGCGCATCTGGCTTATACTTTCGCCTTTTTCGCAAACTTGTTGGCCAGATCCTGGGTATTTTCCGTGTTTGAATCACGTAGTAATGTGGTAACACACTGAAGCAGTCAATTAAACCTGGTTTCGATCAATATTTCAGACGATAACACTGGTTAGGTCAGGGTTAGGTCTGGGAAATGCGCGCATCTGGCTTATACTTTCGCCTTTTTCGCAAACTTGTTGGCCAGATCCTGGGTTTTTTTCGTGTTTGAATCACGTAGTAATGTGGTAATACACTGAAGCAGTCAATAAAACCTGGATTCGATTAATATTTTAGAGGATAACACCGGTTAGGTCTGGGATAGGTCTGGGATTTGCGCGCATCTGGCTTATACTTTCGCCTTTTTCGCAAACTTTTTGGCCAGATCCCGGGTATTTTCCGTGTTTGAATCACGTAGTAATGTGGTAACACACTGAAGCAGTCAATTAAACCTGGTTTCGATCAATATTTTAGAGGATAACACCGGTTAGGTCTGGGTTAGGTCTGGGTTATGCCCGCATCTGGCTCATGATTTTGCCTTCTTCGCATACTTCTTGGCCAGATCCTGGGTATTTTCCGTGTTTGAATCACGTAGTAATGTGGTAACACACTGAAGCAGTCAATTAAACCTGGTTTCGATCAATATTTTAGAGGATAACACCGGTTAGGTCTGGGTTAGGCCTGGGATTTGCGCGCATCTGGCTTATACTTTCGCCCTTTTCGCAAACTTGTTGGCCAGATCCCGGGTATTTTCCGTGTTTGAATCACGTAGTAATGTGGTAACACACTGAAGCAGTCAATTAAACCTGGTTTCGATCAATATTTCAGAGGATAACACCGGTTAGGTCTGGGTTAGGTCTGGGTTATGCCCGCATCTGGCTCATAATTTTGCCTTCTTCGCATACTTGTTGGCCAGATCCTGGGGTTTTTTCGTGTTTGAATCACGTAGTAATGTGGTAACACACTGAAGCAGTCAATTAAACCTGGTTTCGATCAATATTTTAGAGGATAACACCGGTTAGGTCTGGGATAGGTCCGGGATATGCCCGCATCTGGCTCATGATTTTGCCTTCTTCGCATACTTGTTGGCCAGATCCTGGGTTTTTTTCGTGGTTGAATCACGTAGTAATGTGGTAACACACTGAAGCAGTCAATTAAACCTGGTTTCGATCAATATTTTAGAGGATAACGCCGGTTAGGTCTGGGTTAGGTCTGGGAAATGCGCGCATCTGGCTTGTACTTTCGCCTTCTTCGCATACTTGTTGGTCAGATCCTGGGTTTTTTTCGTGTTTGAATCACGTAGTAATGTGGTAATACACTGAAGCAGTCAATAAAACCTGGTTTCGATCAATATTTTAGAGGATAAAACCGGTTAGGTCTGGGTTAGGTCTGGGTTATGCCAGCATCTAGCACATGATTTTGCCTTCTTCGCATACTTGTTGGCCAGATCCTGGGGTTTTTTCGTGTTTGAATCACGTACTAATGTGGTAACACACTGAAGCAGTCAATTAAACCTGGTTTCGATCAATATTTTAGAGGATAACACCGGTTAGGTCTGGGATAGGTCCGGGATATGCCCGCATCTGGCTCATGATTTTGCCTTCTTCGCATACTTGTTGGCCAGATCCTGGGTTTTTTTCGTGGTTGAATCACGTAGTAATGTGGTAACACACTGAAGCAGTCAATTAAACCTGGTTTCGATCAATATTTTAGAGGATAACGCCGGTTAGGTCTGGGTTAGGTCTGGGAAATGCGCGCATCTGGCTTATACTTTCGCCTTCTTCACATACTTGTTGGTCAGATCCTGGGTTTTTTTCGAGTTCGAATCACGTAGGAATGTGGTAACACACTGAAGCAGTCAATTAAACCTGGTTTCGATCAATATTTTAGAGGATAACACCGGTTAGGTCTGGGATAGGTCCCGGATATGCCCGCATCTGGCTCATGATTTTGCCTTCTTCGCATACTTGTTGGCCAGATCCTGTGTATTTTCCGTGTTTGAATCACGTAGTAATGTGGTAACACACTGAAGCAGTCTATTAAACCTGGTTTCGATCAATATTTTAGAGGATAACACCGGTTAGGTCTGGGTTCGGTCTGGGATATGCGCGCATCTGGCTTATACTTTCGCCATTTTCGCAAACATGTTGGCCAGATCCTGGGTATTTTCCGTGTTTGAATCACGTAGTAATGTGGTAACACACTGAAGCAGTCAATTAAACCTGGTTTCGATCAATATTTCACAGGATAACACCGGTTAGGTCTGGGTTAGGTCTGGGTTATGCCCGCATCTGGCTCATGATTTTGCCTTCTTCGCATACTTGTTGGCCAGACCCTGGGTTTTTGTCGTGGTTGAATCACGTAGTAATGTGGTAACACACTGAAGCAGTCAATTAAACCTGGTTTCGATCAATATTTTAGAGGATAACGCCGGTTAGGTCTGGGTTAGGTCTGGGATTTGCGCGCATCTGGCTTATACTTTCGCCATTTTCGCAAACATGTTGGCCAGATCCTGGGTAGTTTCCGTGTTTGAATGACGTAGTAATGTGGTAACACACTGAAGCAGTCAATTAAACCTGGTTTCGATCAATATTTTAGAGGATAACACCGGTTAGGTCTGGGATAGGTCCGGGATATGCCCGCATCTGGCTCATGATTTTGCCTTCTTCGCATACTTGTTGGCCAGATCCTGGGTTTTTTTCGTGGTTGAATCACGTAGTAATGTGGTAACACACTGAAGCAGTCAATTAAACCTGGTTTCGGTCAATATTTTAGAGGATAACGCCGGTTAGGTCTGGGTTAGGTCTGGGAAATGCGCGCATCTGGCTTATACTTTCGCCTTCTTCGCATACT
This sequence comes from Colletes latitarsis, assembly GCF_051014445.1. Taxonomy (NCBI): domain Eukaryota; kingdom Metazoa; phylum Arthropoda; class Insecta; order Hymenoptera; family Colletidae; genus Colletes; species Colletes latitarsis. The sequence continues at coordinate 1,096,140 of NC_135139.1, read as the reverse complement.
TGTTGGTCAGATCCTGGGTTTTTTTCGTGTTTGAATCACGTAGGAATGTGGTAACACACTGAAGCAGTCAATTAAACCTGGTTTCGATCAATATTTTAGAGAATAACACCGGTTAGGTCTGGGTTAGGTCCGGGATATGCCCGCATCTGGCTCATGATTTTGCCTTCTTCGCATACTTGTTGGCCAGATCCTGGGTTTTTTCCGTGTTTGAATCACGTAGTATTGTGGTAACACTCTGAAGCAGTCAATTAAATCTGGTTTCGATCAATATTTTTGAGGATAACACCGGTTAGGTCTGGGTTAGGTCTGGGTTATGCCCGCATCTGGCTCATGATTTTGCCTTCTTCGCATACTTGTTGGCCAGATCCTGGGTTTTTTTCGTGTTTGAATCACGTAGTAATGTGGTAACACACTGAAGCAGTCAATAAAATCTGGTTTCGATCAATATTTTAGAGGATAACACCGGTTAGGTCTGGGTTAGGTCTGGGTTATGCCCGCATCTGGCTCATGATTTTGCCTTCTTCGCATACTTGTTGGCCAGATCCTGGGTATTTTCCGTGTTTGAATCACGTAGTAATGTGGTAACACACTGAAGCAGTCAATTAAACCTGGTTTCGATCAATATTTTAGAGGATAACACCGGTTAGGTCTGGGTTAGGTCTGGGATTTGCGCGCATCTGGCTTATACTTTCGCCTTTTTCGCAAACTTGTTGGCCAGATCCCGGGTATTTTCCGTGTTTGAATCACGTAGTAATGTGGTAACACACTGAAGCAGTCAATTAAACCTGGTTTCGATCAATATTTCAGAGGATAACACCGGTTAGGTCTGGGTTAGGTCTGGGTTATGCCCGCATCTGGCTCATGATTTTGCCTTCTTCGCATACTTGTTGGCCAGATCCTGGGTTTTTTTCGTGTTTGAATCATGTAGTAATGTGGTAACACACTGAAGCAGTCAATTAAACCTGGTTTCGATCAATATTTCAGAGGATAACACCGGTTAGGTCTGGGTTAGGTCTGGGTTATGCCCGCATCTGGCTCATGATTTTGCCTTCTTCGCATACTTGTTGGCCAGATCCTGGGTTTTTTTCGTGTTTGAATCACGTAGTAATGTGGTAACACTCTGAAGCAGTCAATTAAACCTGGTTTCGATCAATATTTCAGAGGATAACACCGGTTAGGTCTGGGTTAGGTCTGGGTTATGCCCGCATCTGGCTCATAATTTTGCCTTCTTCGCATACTTGTTGGCCAGACCCTGGGTTTTTTTCGTGTTTGAAACATGTAGTAATGTGGTAACACACTGAAGCAGTCAATTAAACCTGGTTTCGATCAATATTTCAGAGGATAACACCGGTTAGGTCTGGGTTAGGTCTGGGTTATGCCCGCATCTGGCTCATGATTTTGCCTTCATCGCATACTTGTTGGCCAGATCCTGGGTTTTTTTCGTGTTTGAATCACGTAGTAATGTGGTAATACACTGAAGCAGTCAATTAAACCTGGTTTCGATCAATATTTTAGAGGATAACACCGGTTAGGTCTGGGATAGGTCCGGGATATGCCCGCATCTGGCTTATACTTTCGCCTTTTTCGCAAACTTGTTGGCTAGATCCTGGGTATTTTCCGTGTTTGAATCATGTAGTAATGTGGTAACACACTGAAGCAGTCAATTAAACCTGGTTTCGATCAATATTTCAGAGGATAACACCGGTTAGGTCTGGGTTAGGTCCGGGATATGCCCGCATCTGGCTCATGATTTTGCCTTCTTCGCATACTTGTTAGCCAGATCCTGGGTTTTTTTCGTGTTTGAATCACGTAGTAATGTGGTAACACACTGAAGCAGTCAATTAAACCTGGTTTCGATCAATATTTCAGAGGATAACACCGGTTAGGTCTGGGTTAGGTCTGGGAAATGCGCGCATCTGGCTTATACTTTCGCCTTTTTCGCAAACTTGTTGGCCAGATCCTGGGTATTTTCCGTGTTTGAATCACGTAGTAATGTGGTAACACACTGAAGCAGTCAATTAAACCTGGTTTCGATCAATATTTCAGACGATAACACTGGTTAGGTCAGGGTTAGGTCTGGGAAATGCGCGCATCTGGCTTATACTTTCGCCTTTTTCGCAAACTTGTTGGCCAGATCCTGGGTTTTTTTCGTGTTTGAATCACGTAGTAATGTGGTAATACACTGAAGCAGTCAATAAAACCTGGTTTCGATTAATATTTTAGAGGATAACACCGGTTAGGTCTGGGTTAGGTCTGGGATTTGCGCGCATCTGGCTTATACTTTCGCCTTTTTCGCAAACTTGTTGGCCAGATCCCGGGTATTTTCCGTGTTTGAATCACGTAGTAATGTGGTAACACACTGAAGCAGTCAATTAAACCTGGTTTCGATCAATATTTTAGAGGATAACACCGGTTAGGTCTGGGTTAGGTCTGGGTTATGCCCGCATCTGGCTCATGATTTTGCCTTCTTCGCATACTTGTTGGCCAGATCCTGGGTATTTTCCGTGTTTGAATCACGTAGTAATGTGGTAACACACTGAAGCAGTCAATTAAACCTGGTTTCGATCAATATTTTAGAGGATAACACCGGTTATGTCTGGGTTAGGCCTGGGATTTGCGCGCATCTGGCTTATACTTTCGCCCTTTTCGCAAACTTGTTGGCCAGATCCCGGGTATTTTCCGTGTTTGAATCACGTAGTAATGTGGTAACACACTGAAGCAGTCAATTAAACCTGGTTTCGATCAATATTTCAGAGGATAACACCGGTTAGGTCTGGGTTAGGTCTGGGTTATGCCCGCATCTGGCTCATGATTTTGCCTTCTTCGCATACTTGTTGGCCAGATCCTGGGTTTTTTTCGTGTTTGAATCATGTAGTAATGTGGTAACACACTGAAGCAGTCAATTAAACCTGGTTTCGATCAATATTTCAGAGGATAACACCGGTTAGGTCTGGGTTAGGTCTGGGTTATGCCCGCATCTGGCTCATGATTTTGCCTTCTTCGCATACTTGTTGGCCAGATCCTGGGTTTTTTTCGTGTTTGAATCACGTAGTAATGTGGTAACACTCTGAAGCAGTCAATTAAACCTGGTTTCGATCAATATTTCAGAGGATAACACCGGTTAGGTCTGGGTTAGGTCTGGGTTATGCCCGCATCTGGCTCATAATTTTGCCTTCTTCGCATACTTGTTGGCCAGATCCTGGGGTTTTTTCGTGTTTGAATCACGTAGTAATGTGGTAACACACTGAAGCAGTCAATTAAACCTGGTTTCGATCAATATTTTAGAGGATAACACCGGTTAGGTCTGGGATAGGTCCGGGATATGCCCGCATCTGGCTCATGATTTTGCCTTCTTCGCATACTTGTTGGCCAGATCCTGGGTTTTTTTCGTGGTTGAATCACGTAGTAATGTGGTAACACACTGAAGCAGTCAATTAAACCTGGTTTCGATCAATATTTTAGAGGATAACGCCGGTTAGGTCTGGGTTAGGTCTGGGAAATGCGCGCATCTGGCTTATACTTTCGCCTTCTTCGCATACTTGTTGGTCAGATCCTGGGTTTTTTTCGTGTTTGAATCACGTAGTAATGTGGTAATACACTGAAGCAGTCAATAGAACCTGGTTTCGATCAATATTTTAGAGGATAAAACCGGTTAGGTCTGGGTTAGGTCTGGGTTATGCCCGCATCTAGCACATGATTTTGCCTTCTTCGCATACTTGTTGGCCAGATCCTGGGGTTTTTTCGTGTTTGAATCACGTAGTAATGTGGTAACACACTGAAGCAGTCAATTAAACCTGGTTTCGATCAATATTTTAGAGGATAACACCGGTTAGGTCTGGGATAGGTCCGGGATATGCCCGCATCTGGCTCATGATTTTGCCTTCTTCGCATACTTGTTGGCCAGATCCTGGGTTTTTTTCGTGGTTGAATCACGTAGTAATGTGGTAACACCCTGAAGCAGTCAATTAAACCTGGTTTCGATCAATATTTCAGAGGATAACACCGGTTAGGTCTGGGTTAGGTCTGGGTTATGCCCGCATCTGGCTCATAATTTTGCCTTCTTCGCATACTTGTTGGCCAGACCCTGGGTTTTTTTCGTGTTTGAAACATGTAGTAATGTGGTAACACACTGAAGCAGTCAATTAAACCTGGTTTCGATCAATATTTCAGAGGATAACACCGGTTAGGTCTGGGTTAGGTCTGGGTTATGCCCGCATCTGGCTCATGATTTTGCCTTCATCGCATACTTGTTGGCCAGATCCTGGGTTTTTTTCGTGTTTGAATCACGTAGTAATGTGGTAATACACTGAAGCAGTCAATTAAACCTGGTTTCGATCAATATTTTAGAGGATAACACCGGTTAGGTCTGGGATAGGTCCGGGATATGCCCGCATCTGGCTTATACTTTCGCCTTTTTCGCAAACTTGTTGGCTAGATCCTGGGTATTTTCCGTGTTTGAATCATGTAGTAATGTGGTAACACACTGAAGCAGTCAATTAAACCTGGTTTCGATCAATATTTCAGAGGATAACACCGGTTAGGTCTGGGTTAGGTCTGGGTTATGCCCGCATCTGGCTCATGATTTTGCCTTCTTCGCATACTTGTTGGCCAGATCCTGGGTTTTTTTCGTGTTTGAATCACGTAGTAATGTGGTAACACTCTGAAGCAGTCAATTAAACCTGGTTTCGATCAATATTTCAGAGGATAACACCGGTTAGGTCTGGGTTAGGTCCGGGATATGCCCGCATCTGGCTCATGATTTTGCCTTCTTCGCATACTTGTTGGCCAGATCCTGGGTTTTTTTCGTGTTTGAATCACGTAGTAATGTGGTAACACACTGAAGCAGTCAATTAAACCTGGTTTCGATCAATATTTCAGAGGATAACACCGGTTAGGTCTGGGTTAGGTCTGGGAAATGCGCGCATCTGGCTTATACTTTCGCCTTTTTCGCAAACTTGTTGGCCAGATCCTGGGTATTTTCCGTGTTTGAATCACGTAGTAATGTGGTAACACACTGAAGCAGTCAATTAAACCTGGTTTCGATCAATATTTCAGACGATAACACTGGTTAGGTCAGGGTTAGGTCTGGGAAATGCGCGCATCTGGCTTATACTTTCGCCTTTTTCGCAAACTTGTTGGCCAGATCCTGGGTTTTTTTCGTGTTTGAATCACGTAGTAATGTGGTAATACACTGAAGCAGTCAATAAAACCTGGATTCGATTAATATTTTAGAGGATAACACCGGTTAGGTCTGGGTTAGGTCTGGGATTTGCGCGCATCTGGCTTATACTTTCGCCTTTTTCGCAAACTTTTTGGCCAGATCCCGGGTATTTTCCGTGTTTGAATCACGTAGTAATGTGGTAACACACTGAAGCAGTCAATTAAACCTGGTTTCGATCAATATTTTAGAGGATAACACCGGTTAGGTCTGGGTTAGGTCTGGGTTATGCCCGCATCTGGCTCATGATTTTGCCTTCTTCGCATACTTCTTGGCCAGATCCTGGGTATTTTCCGTGTTTGAATCACGTAGTAATGTGGTAACACACTGAAGCAGTCAATTAAACCTGGTTTCGATCAATATTTTAGAGGATAACACCGGTTAGGTCTGGGTTAGGCCTGGGATTTGCGCGCATCTGGCTTATACTTTCGCCCTTTTCGCAAACTTGTTGGCCAGATCCCGGGTATTTTCCGTGTTTGAATCACGTAGTAATGTGGTAACACACTGAAGCAGTCAATTAAACCTGGTTTCGATCAATATTTCAGAGGATAACACCGGTTAGGTCTGGGTTAGGTCTGGGTTATGCCCGCATCTGGCTCATAATTTTGCCTTCTTCGCATACTTGTTGGCCAGATCCTGGGGTTTTTTCGTGTTTGAATCACGTAGTAATGTGGTAACACACTGAAGCAGTCAATTAAACCTGGTTTCGATCAATATTTTAGAGGATAACACCGGTTAGGTCTGGGATAGGTCCGGGATATGCCCGCATCTGGCTCATGATTTTGCCTTCTTCGCATACTTGTTGGCCAGATCCTGGGTTTTTTTCGTGGTTGAATCACGTAGTAATGTGGCAACACACTGAAGCAGTCAATTAAACCTGGTTTCGATCAATATTTTAGAGGATAACGCCGGTTAGGTCTGGGTTAGGTCTGGGAAATGCGCGCATCTGGCTTATACTTTCGCCTTCTTCGCATACTTGTTGGTCAGATCCTGGGTTTTTTTCGTGTTTGAATCACGTAGTAATGTGGTAATACACTGAAGCAGTCAATAAAACCTGGTTTCGATCAATATTTTAGAGGATAAAACCGGTTAGGTCTGGGTTAGGTCTGGGTTATGCCAGCATCTAGCACATGATTTTGCCTTCTTCGCATACTTGTTGGCCAGATCCTGGGGTTTTTTCGTGTTTGAATCACGTACTAATGTGGTAACACACTGAAGCAGTCAATTAAACCTGGTTTCGATCAATATTTTAGAGGATAACACCGGTTAGGTCTGGGATAGGTCCGGGATATGCCCGCATCTGGCTCATGATTTTGCCTTCTTCGCATACTTGTTGGCCAGATCCTGGGTTTTTTTCGTGGTTGAATCACGTAGTAATGTGGTAACACACTGAAGCAGTCAATTAAACCTGGTTTCGATCAATATTTTAGAGGATAACGCCGGTTAGGTCTGGGTTAGGTCTGGGAAATGCGCGCATCTGGCTTATACTTTCGCCTTCTTCACATACTTGTTGGTCAGATCCTGGGTTTTTTTCGAGTTCGAATCACGTAGGAATGTGGTAACACACTGAAGCAGTCAATTAAACCTGGTTTCGATCAATATTTTAGAGGATAACACCGGTTAGGTCTGGGATAGGTCCCGGATATGCCCGCATCTGGCTCATGATTTTGCCTTCTTCGCATACTTGTTGGCCAGATCCTGTGTATTTTCCGTGTTTGAATCACGTAGTAATGTGGTAACACACTGAAGCAGTCTATTAAACCTGGTTTCGATCAATATTTTAGAGGATAACACCGGTTAGGTCTGGGTTCGGTCTGGGATATGCGCGCATCTGGCTTATACTTTCGCCATTTTCGCAAACATGTTGGCCAGATCCTGGGTATTTTCCGTGTTTGAATCACGTAGTAATGTGGTAACACACTGAAGCAGTCAATTAAACCTGGTTTCGATCAATATTTCACAGGATAACACCGGTTAGGTCTGGGTTAGGTCTGGGTTATGCCCGCATCTGGCTCATGATTTTGCCTTCTTCGCATACTTGTTGGCCAGACCCTGGGTTTTTGTCGTGGTTGAATCACGTAGTAATGTGGTAACACACTGAAGCAGTCAATTAAACCTGGTTTCGATCAATATTTTAGAGGATAACGCCGGTTAGGTCTGGGTTAGGTCTGGGATTTGCGCGCATCTGGCTTATACTTTCGCCATTTTCGCAAACATGTTGGCCAGATCCTGGGTAGTTTCCGTGTTTGAATGACGTAGTAATGTGGTAACACACTGAAGCAGTCAATTAAACCTGGTTTCGATCAATATTTTAGAGGATAACACCGGTTAGGTCTGGGATAGGTCCGGGATATGCCCGCATCTGGCTCATGATTTTGCCTTCTTCGCATACTTGTTGGCCAGATCCTGGGTTTTTTTCGTGGTTGAATCACGTAGTAATGTGGTAACACACTGAAGCAGTCAATTAAACCTGGTTTCGGTCAATATTTTAGAGGATAACGCCGGTTAGGTCTGGGTTAGGTCTGGGAAATGCGCGCATCTGGCTTATACTTTCGCCTTCTTCGCATACTTGTTGGTCAGATCCTGGGTTTTTTTCGTGTTTGAATCACGTAGGAATGTGGTAACACACTGAAGCAGTCAATTAAACCTGGTTTCGATCAATATTTTAGAGAATAACACCGGTTAGGTCTGGGTTAGGTCCGGGATATGCCCGCATCTGGCTCATGATTTTGCCTTCTTCGCATACTTGTTGGCCAGATCCTGGGTTTTTTCCGTGTTTGAATCACGTAGTATTGTGGTAACACTCTGAAGCAGTCAATTAAATCTGGTTTCGATCAATATTTTTGAGGATAACACCGGTTAGGTCTGGGTTAGGTCTGGGTTATGCCCGCATCTGGCTCATGATTTTGCCTTCTTCGCATACTTGTTGGCCAGATCCTGGGTTTTTTTCGTGTTTGAATCACGTAGTAATGTGGTAACACACTGAAGCAGTCAATAAAATCTGGTTTCGATCAATATTTTAGAGGATAACACCGGTTAGGTCTGGGTTAGGTCTGGGTTATGCCCGCATCTGGCTCATGATTTTGCCTTCTTCGCATACTTGTTGGCCAGATCCTGGGTATTTTCCGTGTTTGAATCACGTAGTAATGTGGTAACACACTGAAGCAGTCAATTAAACCTGGTTTCGATCAATATTTTAGAGGATAACACCGGTTAGGTCTGGGTTAGGTCTGGGATTTGCGCGCATCTGGCTTATACTTTCGCCTTTTTCGCAAACTTGTTGGCCAGATCCCGGGTATTTTCCGTGTTTGAATCACGTAGTAATGTGGTAACACACTGAAGCAGTCAATTAAACCTGGTTTCGATCAATATTTCAGAGGATAACACCGGTTAGGTCTGGGTTAGGTCTGGGTTATGCCCGCATCTGGCTCATGATTTTGCCTTCTTCGCATACTTGTTGGCCAGATCCTGGGTTTTTTTCGTGTTTGAATCATGTAGTAATGTGGTAACACACTGAAGCAGTCAATTAAACCTGGTTTCGATCAATATTTCAGAGGATAACACCGGTTAGGTCTGGGTTAGGTCTGGGTTATGCCCGCATCTGGCTCATGATTTTGCCTTCTTCGCATACTTGTTGGCCAGATCCTGGGTTTTTTTCGTGTTTGAATCACGTAGTAATGTGGTAACACTCTGAAGCAGTCAATTAAACCTGGTTTCGATCAATATTTCAGAGGATAACACCGGTTAGGTCTGGGTTAGGTCTGGGTTATGCCCGCATCTGGCTCATAATTTTGCCTTCTTCGCATACTTGTTGGCCAGACCCTGGGTTTTTTTCGTGTTTGAAACATGTAGTAATGTGGTAACACACTGAAGCAGTCAATTAAACCTGGTTTCGATCAATATTTCAGAGGATAACACCGGTTAGGTCTGGGTTAGGTCTGGGTTATGCCCGCATCTGGCTCATGATTTTGCCTTCATCGCATACTTGTTGGCCAGATCCTGGGTTTTTTTCGTGTTTGAATCACGTAGTAATGTGGTAATACACTGAAGCAGTCAATTAAACCTGGTTTCGATCAATATTTTAGAGGATAACACCGGTTAGGTCTGGGATAGGTCCGGGATATGCCCGCATCTGGCTTATACTTTCGCCTTTTTCGCAAACTTGTTGGCTAGATCCTGGGTATTTTCCGTGTTTGAATCATGTAGTAATGTGGTAACACACTGAAGCAGTCAATTAAACCTGGTTTCGATCAATATTTCAGAGGATAACACCGGTTAGGTCTGGGTTAGGTCCGGGATATGCCCGCATCTGGCTCATGATTTTGCCTTCTTCGCATACTTGTTGGCCAGATCCTGGGTTTTTTTCGTGTTTGAATCACGTAGTAATGTGGTAACACACTGAAGCAGTCAATTAAACCTGGTTTCGATCAATATTTCAGAGGATAACACCGGTTAGGTCTGGGTTAGGTCTGGGAAATGCGCGCATCTGGCTTATACTTTCGCCTTTTTCGCAAACTTGTTGGCCAGATCCTGGGTATTTTCCGTGTTTGAATCACGTAGTAATGTGGTAACACACTGAAGCAGTCAATTAAACCTGGTTTCGATCAATATTTCAGACGATAACACTGGTTAGGTCAGGGTTAGGTCTGGGAAATGCGCGCATCTGGCTTATACTTTCGCCTTTTTCGCAAACTTGTTGGCCAGATCCTGGGTTTTTTTCGTGTTTGAATCACGTAGTAATGTGGTAATACACTGAAGCAGTCAATAAAACCTGGTTTCGATTAATATTTTAGAGGATAACACCGGTTAGGTCTGGGTTAGGTCTGGGATTTGCGCGCATCTGGCTTATACTTTCGCCTTTTTCGCAAACTTGTTGGCCAGATCCCGGGTATTTTCCGTGTTTGAATCACGTAGTAATGTGGTAACACACTGAAGCAGTCAATTAAACCTGGTTTCGATCAATATTTTAGAGGATAACACCGGTTAGGTCTGGGTTAGGTCTGGGTTATGCCCGCATCTGGCTCATGATTTTGCCTTCTTCGCATACTTGTTGGCCAGATCCTGGGTATTTTCCGTGTTTGAATCACGTAGTAATGTGGTAACACACTGAAGCAGTCAATTAAACCTGGTTTCGATCAATATTTTAGAGGATAACACCGGTTATGTCTGGGTTAGGCCTGGGATTTGCGCGCATCTGGCTTATACTTTCGCCCTTTTCGCAAACTTGTTGGCCAGATCCCGGGTATTTTCCGTGTTTGAATCACGTAGTAATGTGGTAACACACTGAAGCAGTCAATTAAACCTGGTTTCGATCAATATTTCAGAGGATAACACCGGTTAGGTCTGGGTTAGGTCTGGGTTATGCCCGCATCTGGCTCATGATTTTGCCTTCTTCGCATACTTGTTGGCCAGATCCTGGGTTTTTTTCGTGTTTGAATCATGTAGTAATGTGGTAACACACTGAAGCAGTCAATTAAACCTGGTTTCGATCAATATTTCAGAGGATAACACCGGTTAGGTCTGGGTTAGGTCTGGGTTATGCCCGCATCTGGCTCATGATTTTGCCTTCTTCGCATACTTGTTGGCCAGATCCTGGGTTTTTTTCGTGTTTGAATCACGTAGTAATGTGGTAACACTCTGAAGCAGTCAATTAAACCTGGTTTCGATCAATATTTCAGAGGATAACACCGGTTAGGTCTGGGTTAGGTCTGGGTTATGCCCGCATCTGGCTCATAATTTTGCCTTCTTCGCATACTTGTTGGCCAGATCCTGGGGTTTTTTCGTGTTTGAATCACGTAGTAATGTGGTAACACACTGAAGCAGTCAATTAAACCTGGTTTCGATCAATATTTTAGAGGATAACACCGGTTAGGTCTGGGATAGGTCCGGGATATGCCCGCATCTGGCTCATGATTTTGCCTTCTTCGCATACTTGTTGGCCAGATCCTGGGTTTTTTTCGTGGTTGAATCACGTAGTAATGTGGTAACACACTGAAGCAGTCAATTAAACCTGGTTTCGATCAATATTTTAGAGGATAACGCCGGTTAGGTCTGGGTTAGGTCTGGGAAATGCGCGCATCTGGCTTATACTTTCGCCTTCTTCGCATACTTGTTGGTCAGATCCTGGGTTTTTTTCGTGTTTGAATCACGTAGTAATGTGGTAATACACTGAAGCAGTCAATAAAACCTGGTTTCGATCAATATTTTAGAGGATAAAACCGGTTAGGTCTGGGTTAGGTCTGGGTTATGCCCGCATCTAGCACATGATTTTGCCTTCTTCGCATACTTGTTGGCCAGATCCTGGGGTTTTTTCGTGTTTGAATCACGTAGTAATGTGGTAACACACTGAAGCAGTCAATTAAACCTGGTTTCGATCAATATTTTAGAGGATAACACCGGTTAGGTCTGGGATAGGTCCGGGATATGCCCGCATCTGGCTCATGATTTTGCCTTCTTCGCATACTTGATGGCCAGATCCTGGGTTTTTTTCGTGGTTGAATCACGTAGTAATGTGGTAACACACTGAAGCAGTCAATTAAACCTGGTTTCGATCAATATTTTAGAGGATAACGCCGGTTAGGTCTGGGTTAGGTCTGGGAAATGCGCGCATCTGGCTTATACTTTCGCCTTCTTCGCATACTTGTTGGTCAGATCCTGGGTTTTTTTCGAGTTCGAATCACGTAGGAATGTGGTAACACACTGAAGCAGTCAATTAAACCTGGTTTCGATCAATATTTTAGAGGATAACACCGGTTAGGTCTGGGATAGGTCCCGGATATGCCCGCATCTGGCTCATGATTTTGCCTTCTTCGCATACTTGTTGGCCAGATCCTGTGTATTTTCCGTGTTTGAATCACGTAGTAATGTGGTAACACACTGAAGCAGTCTATTAAACCTGGTTTCGATCAATATTTTAGAGGATAACACCGGTTAGGTCTGGGTTCGGTCTGGGATTTGCGCGCATCTGGCTTATACTTTCGCCATTTTCGCAAACATGTTGGCCAGATCCTGGGTATTTTCCGTGTTTGAATCACGTAGTAATGTGGTAACACACTGAAGCAGTCAATTAAACCTGGTTTCGATCAATATTTCAGAGGATAACACCGGTTAGGTCTGGGTTAGGTCTGGGTTATGCCTGCATCTGGCTCATGATTTTGCCTTCTTCGCATACTTGTTGGCCAGACCCTGGGTTTTTGTCGTGGTTGAATCACGTAGTAATGTGGTAACACACTGAAGCAGTCAATTAAACCTGGTTTCGATCAATATTTTAGAGGATAACACCGGTTAGGTCTGGGATAGGTCCGGGATATGCCCGCATCTGGCTTATACTTTCGCCTTTTTCGCAAACTTGTTGGCTAGATCCTGGGTATTTTCCGTGTTTGAATCATGTAGTAATGTGGTAACACACTGAAGCAGTCAATTAAACCTGGTTTCGATCAATATTTCAGAGGATAACACCGGTTAGGTCTGGGTTAGGTCCGGGATATGCCCGCATCTGGCTCATGATTTTGCCTTCTTCGCATACTTGTTGGCCAGATCCTGGGTTTTTTTCGTGTTTGAATCACGTAGTAATGTGGTAACACACTGAAGCAGTCAATTAAACCTGGTTTCGATCAATATTTCAGAGGATAACACCGGTTAGGTCTGGGTTAGGTCTGGGAAATGCGCGCATCTGGCTTATACTTTCGCCTTTTTCGCAAACTTGTTGGCCAGATCCTGGGTATTTTCCGTGTTTGAATCACGTAGTAATGTGGTAACACACTGAAGCAGTCAATTAAACCTGGTTTCGATCAATATTTCAGACGATAACACTGGTTAGGTCAGGGTTAGGTCTGGGAAATGCGCGCATCTGGCTTATACTTTCGCCTTTTTCGCAAACTTGTTGGCCAGATCCTGGGTTTTTTTCGTGTTTGAATCACGTAGTAATGTGGTAATACACTGAAGCAGTCAATAAAACCTGGTTTCGATTAATATTTTAGAGGATAACACCGGTTAGGTCTGGGTTAGGTCTGGGATTTGCGCGCATCTGGCTTATACTTTCGCCTTTTTCGCAAACTTGTTGGCCAGATCCCGGGTATTTTCCGTGTTTGAATCACGTAGTAATGTGGTAACACACTGAAGCAGTCAATTAAACCTGGTTTCGATCAATATTTTAGAGGATAACACCGGTTAGGTCTGGGTTAGGTCTGGGTTATGCCCGCATCTGGCTCATGATTTTGCCTTCTTCGCATACTTGTTGGCCAGATCCTGGGTATTTTCCGTGTTTGAATCACGTAGTAATGTGGTAACACACTGAAGCAGTCAATTAAACCTGGTTTCGATCAATATTTTAGAGGATAACACCGGTTATGTCTGGGTTAGGCCTGGGATTTGCGCGCATCTGGCTTATACTTTCGCCCTTTTCGCAAACTTGTTGGCCAGATCCCGGGTATTTTCCGTGTTTGAATCACGTAGTAATGTGGTAACACACTGAAGCAGTCAATTAAACCTGGTTTCGATCAATATTTCAGAGGATAACACCGGTTAGGTCTGGGTTAGGTCTGGGTTATGCCCGCATCTGGCTCATGATTTTGCCTTCTTCGCATACTTGTTGGCCAGATCCTGGGTTTTTTTCGTGTTTGAATCATGTAGTAATGTGGTAACACACTGAAGCAGTCAATTAAACCTGGTTTCGATCAATATTTCAGAGGATAACACCGGTTAGGTCTGGGTTAGGTCTGGGTTATGCCCGCATCTGGCTCATGATTTTGCCTTCTTCGCATACTTGTTGGCCAGATCCTGGGTTTTTTTCGTGTTTGAATCACGTAGTAATGTGGTAACACTCTGAAGCAGTCAATTAAACCTGGTTTCGATCAATATTTCAGAGGATAACACCGGTTAGGTCTGGGTTAGGTCTGGGTTATGCCCGCATCTGGCTCATAATTTTGCCTTCTTCGCATACTTGTTGGCCAGATCCTGGGGTTTTTTCGTGTTTGAATCACGTAGTAATGTGGTAACACACTGAAGCAGTCAATTAAACCTGGTTTCGATCAATATTTTAGAGGATAACACCGGTTAGGTCTGGGATAGGTCCGGGATATGCCCGCATCTGGGTCATGATTTTGCCTTCTTCGCATACTTGTTGGCCAGATCCTGGGTATTTTCCGTGTTTGAATCACGTAGTAATGTGGTAACACACTGAAGCAGTCAATTAAACCTGGTTTCGATCAATATTTTAGAGGATAACACCGGTTATGTCTGGGTTAGGCCTGGGATTTGCGCGCATCTGGCTTATACTTTCGCCCTTTTCGCAAACTTGTTGGCCAGATCCCGGGTATTTTCCGTGTTTGAATCACGTAGTAATGTGGTAACACACTGAAGCAGTCAATTAAACCTGGTTTCGATCAATATTTCAGAGGATAACACCGGTTAGGTCTGGGTTAGGTCTGGGTTATGCCCGCATCTGGCTCATGATTTTGCCTTCTTCGCATACTTGTTGGCCAGATCCTGGGTTTTTTTCGTGTTTGAATCATGTAGTAATGTGGTAACACACTGAAGCAGTCAATTAAACCTGGTTTCGATCAATATTTCAGAGGATAACACCGGTTAGGTCTGGGTTAGGTCTGGGTTATGCCCGCATCTGGCTCATGATTTTGCCTTCTTCGCATACTTGTTGGCCAGATCCTGGGTTTTTTTCGTGTTTGAATCACGTAGTAATGTGGTAACACTCTGAAGCAGTCAATTAAACCTGGTTTCGATCAATATTTCAGAGGATAACACCGGTTAGGTCTGGGTTAGGTCTGGGTTATGCCCGCATCTGGCTCATAATTTTGCCTTCTTCGCATACTTGTTGGCCAGATCCTGGGGTTTTTTCGTGTTTGAATCACGTAGTAATGTGGTAACACACTGAAGCAGTCAATTAAACCTGGTTTCGATCAATATTTTAGAGGATAACACCGGTTAGGTCTGGGATAGGTCCGGGATATGCCCGCATCTGGCTCATGATTTTGCCTTCTTCGCATACTTGTTGGCCAGATCCTGGGTTTTTTTCGTGGTTGAATCACGTAGTAATGTGGTAACACACTGAAGCAGTCAATTAAACCTGGTTTCGATCAATATTTTAGAGGATAACGCCGGTTAGGTCTGGGTTAGGTCTGGGAAATGCGCGCATCTGGCTTATACTTTCGCCTTCTTCGCATACTTGTTGGTCAGATCCTGGGTTTTTTTCGTGTTTGAATCACGTAGTAATGTGGTAATACACTGAAGCAGTCAATAAAACCTGGTTTCGATCAATATTTTAGAGGATAAAACCGGTTAGGTCTGGGTTAGGTCTGGGTTATGCCCGCATCTAGCACATGATTTTGCCTTCTTCGCATACTTGTTGGCCAGATCCTGGGGTTTTTTCGTGTTTGAATCACGTAGTAATGTGGTAACACACTGAAGCAGTCAATTAAACCTGGTTTCGATCAATATTTTAGAGGATAACACCGGTTAGGTCTGGGATAGGTCCGGGATATGCCCGCATCTGGCTCATGATTTTGCCTTCTTCGCATACTTGATGGCCAGATCCTGGGTTTTTTTCGTGGTTGAATCACGTAGTAATGTGGTAACACACTGAAGCAGTCAATTAAACCTGGTTTCGATCAATATTTTAGAGGATAACGCCGGTTAGGTCTGGGTTAGGTCTGGGAAATGCGCGCATCTGGCTTATACTTTCGCCTTCTTCGCATACTTGTTGGTCAGATCCTGGGTTTTTTTCGAGTTCGAATCACGTAGGAATGTGGTAACACACTGAAGCAGTCAATTAAACCTGGTTTCGATCAATATTTTAGAGGATAACACCGGTTAGGTCTGGGATAGGTCCCGGATATGCCCGCATCTGGCTCATGATTTTGCCTTCTTCGCATACTTGTTGGCCAGATCCTGTGTATTTTCCGTGTTTGAATCACGTAGTAATGTGGTAACACACTGAAGCAGTCTATTAAACCTGGTTTCGATCAATATTTTAGAGGATAACACCGGTTAGGTCTGGGTTCGGTCTGGGATTTGCGCGCATCTGGCTTATACTTTCGCCATTTTCGCAAACATGTTGGCCAGATCCTGGGTATTTTCCGTGTTTGAATCACGTAGTAATGTGGTAACACACTGAAGCAGTCAATTAAACCTGGTTTCGATCAATATTTCAGAGGATAACACCGGTTAGGTCTGGGTTAGGTCTGGGTTATGCCCGCATCTGGCTCATGATTTTGCCTTCTTCGCATACTTGTTGGCCAGACCCTGGGTTTTTGTCGTGGTTGAATCACGTAGTAATGTGGTAACACACTGAAGCAGTCAATTAAACCTGGTTTCGATCAATATTTTAGAGGATAACGCCGGTTAGGTCTGGGTTAGGTCTGGGATTTGCGCGCATCTGGCTTATACTTTCGCCATTTTCGCAAACATGTTGGCCAGATCCTGGGTAGTTTCCGTGTTTGAATCACGTAGTAATGTGGTAACACACTGAAGCAGTCAATTAAACCTGGTTTCGATCAATATTTTAGAGGATAACACCGGTTAGGTCTGGGATAGGTCCGGGATATGCCCGCATCTGGCTCATGATTTTGCCTTCTTCGCATACTTGTTGGCCAGATCCTGGGTTTTTTTCGTGGTTGAATCACGTAGTAATGTGGTAACACACTGAAGCAGTCAATTAAACCTGGTTTCGGTCAATATTTTAGAGGATAACGCCGGTTAGGTCTGGGTTAGGTCTGGGAAATGCGCGCATCTGGCTTATACTTTCGCCTTCTTCGCATACTTGTTGGTCAGATCCTGGGTTTTTTTCGTGTTTGAATCACGTAGGAATGTGGTAACACACTGAAGCAGTCAATTAAACCTGGTTTCGATCAATATTTTAGAGAATAACACCGGTTAGGTCTGGGTTAGGTCCGGGATATGCCCGCATCTGGCTCATGATTTTGCCTTCTTCGCATACTTGTTGGCCAGATCCTGGGTTTTTTCCGTGTTTGAATCACGTAGTATTGTGGTAACACTCTGAAGCAGTCAATTAAATCTGGTTTCGATCAATATTTCAGAGGATAACACCGGTTAGGTCTGGGTTAGGTCTGGGTTATGCCCGCATCTGGCTCATGATTTTGCCTTCTTCGCATACTTGTTGGCCAGATCCTGGGTTTTTTTCGTGTTTGAATCACGTAGTAATGTGGTAACACACTGAAGCAGTCAATAAAATCTGGTTTCGATCAATATTTTAGAGGATAACACCGGTTAGGTCTGGGTTAGGTCTGGGTTATGCCCGCATCTGGCTCATGATTTTGCCTTCTTCGCATACTTGTTGGCCAGATCCTGGGTTTTTTTCGTGTTTGAATCACGTAGTAATGTGGTAATACACTGAAGCAGTCAATAAAACCTGGTTTCGATCAATATTTTAGAGGATAACACCGGTTAGGTCTGGGATAGGTCTGGGTTATGCCCGCATCTAGCTCATGATTATGCCTTCTTCGCATACTTGTTGGCCAGATCCTGGGGTTTTTTCGTGTTTGAATCACGTAGTAATGTGGTAACACACTGAAGCAGTCAATTAAACCTGGTTTCGATCAATATTTTAGAGGATAACACCGGTTAGGTCTGGGTTAGGTCTGGGATATGCGCGCATCTGGCTTATACTTTCGCCTTTTTCGCAAACTTGTTGGCCAGATCCTGGGTTTTTTTCGTGTTTGAATCACGTAGGAATGTGGTAACACACTGAAGCTGTCAATTAAACCTGGTTTCGATCAATATTTTAGAGGATAACACCGGTTAGGTCTGGGATAGGTCCCGGATATGCCCGCATCTGGCTTATACTTTCGCCTTTTTCGCAAACTTGTTGGCTAGATCCTGGGTTTTTTTCCGGTTTGTATAACGCAGTAATGTGGTACCACACTAAAGCAGTCAATTATACCTGGTTTCGATCAATATTTCAGAGGATAACACCGGTTAGGTCTGGGTTAGGTCCGGGATATGCCCGCATCTGGCTCATGATTTTGCCTTCTTCGCATACTTGTTGGCCAGATCCTGGGTTTTTTTCGTGTTTGAATCACGTAGTAATGTGGTAACACACTGAAGCAGTCAATAAAACCTGGTTTCGATCAATATTTTAGAGGATAACACCGGTTAGGTCTGGGTTAGGTCTGGGATATGCGCGCATCTGGCTTATACTTTCGCCTTTTTCGCAAACTTGATGGCTAGATCCTGGGTTTTTTTCGGGTTTAAATAACGCAGTAATGTGGTACCACACTGAAGCAGTCAATCAAACCTGGTTTCGATCGATATTTTAGAGGATAACGCCGGTTAGGTCTGGGTTAGGTCTGGGTTATGCCCGCATCTGGCTCATGATTTTGCCTTCTTCGCATACTTATTGGCCAGATCCTGGGGCTTTTCCGTGTTTGAATCACGTAGTAATGTGGTAATACACTGAAGCAGTCAATAAAACCTGGTTTCGATCAATATTTTAGAGGATAACACCGGTTAGGTCTGGGTTAGGTCTGGGTTATGCCCGCATCTAGCTCATGATTTTGCCTTCTTCGCATACTTGTTGGCCATATCCTGGGGTTTTTTCGTGTTTCAATCACGTAGTAATGTGGTAACACACTGAAGCAGTCAATTAAACCTGGTTTCGATCAATATTTTAGAGGATAACACCGGTTAGGTCTGGGATAGGTCCGGGATATGCCCGCATCTGGCTCATGATTTTGCCTTCTTCGCATACTTGTTGGCCAGATCCTGGGTTTTTTTCGTGGTTGAATCACGTAGTAATGTGGTAACACACTGAAGCAGTCAATTAAACCTGGTTTCGATCAATATTTTAGAGGATAACACCGGTTAGGTCTGGGTTAGGTCTGGGTTACGCCCGCATCTGGCTCATGATTTTGCCTTCTTCGCATACTTGTTGGCCAGATTCTGGGTTTTTTTCGTGTTTGAATCACGTAGTAATGTGGTAATACACTGAAGCAGTCAATAAAACCTGGTTTCGATCAATATATTAGAGGATAACACCGGTTAGGTCTGGGTTAGGTCTGGGTTATGCCCGCATCTAGCTCATGATTTTGCCTTCTTCGCATACTTGTTGGCCAGATCCTGGGTTTTTTTCGTGTTTGAATCACGTAGGAATGTGGTAACACACTGAAGCAGTCAATTAAACCTGGTTTCGATCAATATTTTAGAGGATAACACCGGTTAGGTCTGGGATAGGTCCGGGATATGCCCGCATCTGGCTCATGATTTTGCCTTCTTCGCATACTTGTTGGCCAGATCCTGGGATTTTTCGTGTTTGAATCACGTAGTAATGTGGTAACACTCTGAAGCAGTCAATTAAACCTGGTTTCGATCAATATTTCAGAGGATAACACCGGTTAGGTCTGGGTTAGGTCTGGGTTATGCCCGCATCTAGCTCATGATTTTGCCTTCTTCGCATACTTGTTGGCCAGATCCTGGGTTTTTTTCGTGGTTGAATCACGTAGTAATGTGATAACACACTGAAGCAGTCAATTAAACCTGGTTTCGATCAATATTTTAGAGGATAACACCGGTTAGGTCTGGGTTAGGTCTGGGTTATGCCCGCATCTGGCTCATGATTTTGCCTTCTTCGCATACTTGTTGGCCAGATCCTGGGTTTTTTTCGTGTTTGAATCACGTAGTAATGTGGTAATACACTGAAGCAGTCAATAAAACCTGGTTTCGATCAATATATTAGAGGATAACACCGGTTAGGTCTGGGTTAGGTCTGGGTTATGCCCGCATCTAGCTCATGATTTTGCCTTCTTCGCATACTTGTTGGCCAGATCCTGGGTTTTTTTCGTGTTTGAATCACGTAGTAATGTGGTAACACACTGAAGCAGTCAATTAAACCTGGTTTCGATCAATATTTTAGAGGATAACACCGGTTAGGTCTGGGATAGGTCCGGGATATGCCCGCATCTGGCTCATGATTTTGCCTTCTTCGCATACTTGTTGGCCAGATCCTGGGTTTTTTTCGTGTTTGAATCACGTAGTAATGTGGTAACACACTGATGCAGTCAATAAAACCTGGTTTCGATCAATATTTTAGAGGATAACACCGGTTAGGTCTGGGTTAGGTCTGGGATATGCGCGCATCTGGCTTATACTTTCGCCATTTTCGCAAATTTGATGGCTAGATCCTGGGCTTTTTTCGGGTTTAAATAACGCAGTAATGTGGTACCACACTGAAGCAGTCAATTAAACCTGGTTTCGATCAATATTTTAGAGGATAACGCCGTTAGGTCTGGGTTAGGTCTGGGTTATGCCCGCATCTGGCTCATGATTTTGCCTTCTTCGCATACTTATTGGCCAGATCCTGGGGTTTTTCCGTGTTTGAATCACGTAGTAATGTGGTAATACACTGAAGCAGTCAATAAAACCTGGTTTCGATCAATATTTTAGAGGATAACACCGGTTAGGTCTGGGTTAGGTCTGGGTTATGCCCGCATCTAGCTCATCATTTTGCCTTCTTCGCATACTTGTTGGCCAGATCCTGGGGTTTTTTCGTGTTTGAATCACGTAGTAATGTGGTAACACACTGAAGCAGTCAATTAAACCTGGTTTCGATCAATATTTTAGAGGATAACACCGGTTAGGTCTGGGATAGGTCCGGGATATGCCCGCATCTGGCTCATGATTTTGCCTTCTTCGCATACTTGTTGGCCAGATCCTGGGTTTTTTTCGTGGTTGAATCACGTAGTAATGTGGTAACACACTGAAGCAGTCAATTAAACCTGGTTTCGATGAATATTTTAGAGGATAACAACGGTTAGGTCTGGGTTAGGTCTGGGTTATGCCCGCATCTGGCCCATGATTTTGCCTTCTTCGCATACTTGTTGGCCAGATCCTGGGTTTTTTTCGTGTTTGAATCACGTAGTAATGTGGTAACACAATGAAGCAGTCAATTAAATCTGGTTTCGATCAATATTTTTGAGGATAACACCGGTTAGGTCTGGGTTAGGTCTGGGTTACGCCCGCATCTGGCTCATGATTTTGCCTTCTTCGCATACTTGTTGGCCAGATCCTGGGTTTTTTTCGTGTTTGAATCACGTAGTAATGTGGTAACACACTGAAGCAGTCAATTAAATCTGGTTTCGATCAATATTTTAGAGGATAACACCGGTTAGGTCTGGGTTAGGTCTGGGTTATGCCCGCATCTGGCTCATGATTTTGCCTTCTTCGCATACTTGTTGGCCAGATCCTGGGTTTTTTCCGTGTCTGAATCACGTAGTAATGTGGTAACACACTGAAGCATTCAATTAAATCTGGTTTCGATCAATAATTTTGAGGATAACACCGGTTAGGTCTGGGATAGGACCGGGATATGCCCGCATCTGGCTCATGATTTTGCCTTCTTCGCATACTTGTTGGCCAGATCCTGGGGTTTTTTCGTGTTTGAATCACGTAGTAATGTGGTAACACACTGAAGCAGTCAATTAAACCTGGTTTCGATCAATATTTTAGAGGATAACACCGGTTAGGTCTGGGTTAGGTCTGGGATATGCGAGCATCTGGCTTATACTTTCACCTTTTTCGCAAACTTGTTGGCCAGATCCTGGGTTTTTTCCGTGTTTGATCACGTAGTAATGTGGCAACACACTGAAGCAGTCAATAAAACCTGGTTTCGATCAATATTTTAGAGGATAACACCGGTTAGGTCTGGGTTAGGTCTGGGATTTGCGCGCATCTGGCTTATACTTTCGCCTTTTTCGCAAACTTGTTGGCCAGATCCTGGGTTTTTTTCGTGTTTGAATCACGTAGGAATGTGGTAACACACTGAAGCTGTCAATGAAACCTGGTTTCGATCAATATTTTAGAGGATAACACCGGTTAGGTCTGGGATAGGTCCCGGATATGCCCGCATCTGGCTTATACTTTCGCCTTTTTCGCAAACTTGTTGGCTAGATCCTGGGTTTTTTTCCGGTTTGAATAACGCAGTAATGTGGTACCACACTGAAGCAGTCAATTAAACCTGGTTTCGATCAATATTTCAGAGGATAACACCGGTTAGGTCTGGGTTAGGTCCGGGATATGCCCGCATCTGGCTCATGATTTTGCCTTCTTCGCATACTTGTTGGCCAGATCCTGGGTTTTTTTCGTGTTTGAATCACGTAGTAATGTGGTAACACACTGAAGCAGTCAATAAAACCTGGTTTCGATCAATATTTTAGAGGATAACACCGGTTAGGTCTGGGTTAGGTCTGGGATATGCGCGCATCTGGCTTATACTCTCGCCTTTTTCGCAAACTTGATGGCTAGATCCTGGGTTTTTTTCGGGTTTAAATAACGCAGTAATGTGGTACCACACTGAAGCAGTCAATTAAACCTGGTTTCGATCAATATTTTAGAGGATAACGCCGGTTAGGTCTGGGTTAGGTCTGGGTTATGCCCGCATCTGGCTCATGATTTTGCCTTCTTCGCATACTTGTTGGCCAGATCCTGGGGTTTTTCCGTGTTTGAATCACGTAGTAATGTGGTAATACACTGAAGCAGTCAATAAAACCTGGTTTCGATCAATATTTTAGAGGATAACACCGGTTAGGTCTGGGTTAGGTCTGGGTTATGCCCGCATCTGGCTCATGATTTTGCCTTCATCGCATACTTGTTGGCCAGATCCCGGGTTTTTTTCGTGTTTGAATCACGTAGTAATGAGGTAACACACTGAAGCAGTCAATTAAACCTGGTTTCGATCAATATTTTAGAGGATAACACCGGTTAGGTCTGGGTTAGGTCTGGGTTATGCCCGCATCTGGCTCATGATTTTGCCTTCTTCGCATACTTGTTGGCCAGATCCTGGGTTTTTTTCGTGGTTGAATCACGTAGTAATGTGGTAACACACTGAAGCAGTCAATTAAACCTGGTTTCGATCAATATTTTAGAGGATAACACCGGTTAGGTCTGGGATAGGTCCGGGATATGCCCGCATCTGGCTCATGATTTTGCCTTCTTCGCATACTTGTTGGCCAGATCCTGGGTTTTTTTCGTGGTTGAATCACGTAGTAATGTGGTAACACACTGAAGCAGTCAATTAAACCTGGTTTCGATCAATATTTTAGAGGATAACGCCGGTTAGGTCTGGGTTAGGTCTGGGAAATGCGCGCATCTGGCTTATACTTTCGCCTTCTTCGCATACTTGTTGGCCAGATCCTGGGTTTTTTTCGTGTTTGAATCACGTAGTAATGTGGTAACACTCTGAAGCAGTCAATTAAACCTGGTTTCGATCAATATTTTAGAGGATAACACCGGTTAGGTCTGGGATAGGTCCGGGATATGCCCGCATCTGGCTCATGATTTTGCCTTCTTCGCATACTTGTTGGCCAGATCCTGGGTTTTTTTCGTGTTTGAATCACGTAGTAATGTGGTAACACTCTGAAGCAGTCAATTAAACCTGGTTTCGATCAATATTTCAGAGGATAACACTGGTTAGGTCTGGGTTAGGTCTGGGTTATGCCCGCATCTGGCTCATGATTTTGCCTTCTTCGCATACTTGTTGGCCAGATCCTGGGGTTTTTTCGTGTTTGAATCACGTAGTAATGTGGTAACACACTGAAGCAGTCAATTAAACCTGGTTTCGATCAATATTTTAGAGGATAACACCGGTTAGGTCTGGGATAGGTCCGGGATATGCCCGCATCTGGCTCATGATTTTGCCTTCTTCGCATACTTGTTGGCCAGATCCTGGGTTTTTTTCGTGTTTGAATCACGTAGTAATGTGGTAACACTCTGTAGCAGTCAATTAAACCTGGTTTCGATCAATATTTCAGAGGATAACACCGGTTAGGTCTGGGTTAGGTCTGGGTTATGCCCGCATCTGGCTCATGATTTTGCCTTCTTCGCATACTTGTTGGCCAGATCCTGGGGTTTTTTCGTGTTTGAATCACGTAGTAATGTGGTAACACACTGAAGCAGTCAATTAAACCTGGTTTCGATCTATATTTTAGAGGATAACACCGGTTAGGTCTGGGTTAGGTCTGGGTTATGCCCGCATCTGGCTCATGATTTTGCCTTCTTCGCATACTTGTTGGCCAGATCCTGGGGTTTTTTCGTGTTTGAATCACGTAGTAATGTGGTAACACACTGAAGCAGTCAATTAAACCTGGTTTCGATCAATATTTTAGAGGATAACACCGGTTAGGTCTGGGATAGGTCCGGGATATGCCCGCATCTGGCTTATACTTTCGCCTTTTTCGAAAACTTGTTGGCTAGATCCTGGGTTTTTTTCCGGTTTGAATAACGCAGTAATGTGGTACCACACTGAAGCAGTCAATTAAACCTGGTTTCGATCAATATTTCAGAGGATAACACCGGTTAGGTCTGGGTTAGGTCCGGGATATGCCCGTATATGGCTCATGATTTTGCCTTCTTCGCATACTTGTTGGCCAGATCCTGGGTTTTTTTCGTGTTTGAATCACGTAGTAATGTGGTAACACTCTGAAGCAGTCAATTAAACCTGGTTTCGATCAATATTTCAGAGGATAACACCGGTTAGGTCTGGGTTAGGTCTGGGTTATGCCCGCATCTGGCTCATGATTTTGCCTTCTTCGCATACTTGTTGGCCAGATCCTGGGGTTTTTTCGTGTTTGAATCACGTAGTAATGTGGTAACACACTGAAGCAGTCAATTAAACCTGGTTTCGATCTATATTTTAGAGGATAACACCGGTTAGGTCTGGGTTAGGTCTGGGTTATGCCCGCATCTGGCTCATGATTTTGCCTTCTTCGCATACTTGTTGGCCAGATCCTGGGGTTTTTTCGTGTTTGAATCACGTAGTAATGTGGTAACACACTGAAGCAGTCAATTAAACCTGGTTTCGATCAATATTTTAGAGGATAACACCGGTTAGGTCTGGGATAGGTCCGGGATATGCCCGCATCTGGCTCATGATTTTGCCTTCTTCGCATACTTGTTGGCCAGATCCTGGGTTTTTTTCGTGTTTGAATCACGTAGTAATGTGGTAACACACTGAAGCAGTCAATAAAACCTGGTTTCGATCAATATTTTAGAGGATAACACCGGTTAGGACTGGGTTAGGTCTGGGATATGCGCGCATCTGGCTTATACTTTCGCCTTTTTCGCAAATTTGATGGCTAGATCCTGGGTTTTTTTCGGGTTTAAATAACGCAGTAATGTGGTACCACACTGAAGCAGTCAATTAAACCTGGTTTCGATCAATATTTTAGAGGATAACACCGGTTAGGTCTGGGTTAGGTCTGGGTTATGCCCGCATCTAGCTCATCATTTTGCCTTCTTCGCATACTTGTTGGCCAGATCCTGGGGTTTTTTCGTGTTTGAATCACGTAGTAATGTGGTAACACACTGAAGCAGTCAATTAAACCTGGTTTCGATCAATATTTTAGAGGATAACACCGGTTAGGTCTGGGATAGGTCCGGGATATGCCCGCATCTGGCTCATGATTTTGCCTTCTTCGCATACTTGTTGGCCAGATCCTGGGTTTTTTTCGTGGTTGAATCACGTAGTAATGTGGTAACACACTGAAGCAGTCAATTAAACCTGGTTTCGATGAATATTTTAGAGGATAACAACGGTTAGGTCTGGGTTAGGTCTGGGTTATGCCCGCATCTGGCCCATGATTTTGCCTTCTTCGCATACTTGTTGGCCAGATCCTGGGTTTTTTTCGTGTTTGAATCACGTAGTAATGTGGTAACACACTGAAGCAGTCAATTAAATCTGGTTTCGATCAATATTTTTGAGGATAACACCGGTTAGGTCTGGGTTAGGTCTGGGTTACGCCCGCATCTGGCTCATGATTTTGCCTTCTTCGCATACTTGTTGGCCAGATCCTGGGTTTTTTTCGTGTTTGAATCACGTAGTAATGTGGTAACACACAGAAGCAGTCAATTAAATCTGGTTTCGATCAATATTTTAGAGGATAACACCGGTTAGGTCTGGGTTAGGTCTGGGTTATGCCCGCATCTGGCTCATGATTTTGCCTTCTTCGCATACTTGTTGGCCAGATCCTGGGTTTTTTCCGTGTTTGAATCACGTAGTAATGTGGTAACACACTGAAGCAGTCAATTAAATCTGGTTTCGATCAATAATTTTGAGGATAACACCGGTTAGGTCTGGGATAGGTCCGGGATATGCCCGCATCTGGCTCATGATTTTGCCTTCTTCGCATACTTGTTGGCCAGATCCTGGGGTTTTTTCGTGTTTGAATCACGTAGTAATGTGGTAACACACTGAAGCAGTCAATTAAACCTGGTTTCGATCAATATTTTAGAGGATAACACCGGTTAGGTCTGGGTTAGGTCTGGGATATGCGAGCATCTGGCTTATACTTTCACCTTTTTCGCAAACTTGTTGGCCAGATCCTGGGTTTTTTCCGTGTTTGATCACGTAGTAATGTGGCAACACACTGAAGCAGTCAATAAAACCTGGTTTCGATCAATATTTTAGAGGATAACACCGGTTAGGTCTGGGTTAGGTCTGGGATTTGCGCGCATCTGGCTTATACTTTCGCCTTTTTCGCAAACTTGTTGGCCAGATCCTGGGTTTTTTTCGTGTTTGAATCACGTAGGAATGTGGTAACACACTGAAGCTGTCAATTAAACCTGGTTTCGATCAATATTTTAGAGGATAACACCGGTTAGGTCTGGGATAGGTCCCGGATATGCCCGCATCTGGCTTATACTTTCGCCTTTTTCGCAAACTTGTTGGCTAGATCCTGGGTTTTTTTCCGGTCTGAATAACGCAGTAATGTGGTACCACACTGAAGCAGTCAATTAAACCTGGTTTCGATCAATATTTCAGAGGATAACACCGGTTAGGTCTGGGTTAGGTCCGGGATATGCCCGCATCTGGCTCATGATTTTGCCTTCTTCGCATACTTGTTGGCCAGATCCTGGGTTTTTTTCGTGTTTGAATCACGTAGTAATGTGGTAACACACTGAAGCAGTCAATAAAACCTGGTTTCGATCAATATTTTAGAGGATAACACCGGTTAGGTCTGGGTTAGGTCTGGGATATGCGCGCATCTGGCTTATACTCTCGCCTTTTTCGCAAACTTGATGGCTAGATCCTGGGTTTTTTTCGGGTTTAAATAACGCAGTAATGTGGTACCACACTGAAGCAGTCAATTAAACCTGGTTTCGATCAATATTTTAGAGGATAACGCCGGTTAGGTCTGGGTTAGGTCTGGGTTATGCCCGCATCTGGCTCATGATTTTGCCTTCTTCGCATACTTGTTGGCCAGATCCTGGGTTTTTTTCGTGGTTGAATCACGTAGTAATGTGGTAACACACTGAAGCAGTCAATTAAACCTGGTTTCGATCAATATTTTAGAGGATAACACCGGTTAGGTCTGGGATAGGTCCGGGATATGCCCGCATCTGGCTCATGATTTTGCCTTCTTCGCATACTTGTTGGCCAGATCCTGGGTTTTTTTCGTGGTTGAATCACGTAGTAATGTGGTAACACACTGAAGCAGTCAATTAAACCTGGTTTCGATCAATATTTTAGAGGATAACGCCGGTTAGGTCTGGGTTAGGTCTGGGTTATGCCCGCATCTGGCTCATGATTTTGCCTTCTTCGCATACTTGTTGGCCAGATCCTGGGGTTTTTCCGTGTTTGAATCACGTAGTAATGTGGTAATACACTGAAGCAGTCAATAAAACCTGGTTTCGATCAATATTTTAGAGGATAACACCGGTTAGGTCTGGGTTAGGTCTGGGTTATGCCCGCATCTGGCTCATGATTTTGCCTTCATCGCATACTTGTTGGCCAGATCCTGGGTTTTTTTCGTGTTTGAATCACGTAGTAATGAGGTAACACACTGAAGCAGTCAATTAAACCTGGTTTCGATCAATATTTTAGAGGATAACACCGGTTAGGTCTGGGTTAGGTCTGGGTTATGCCCGCATCTGGCTCATGATTTTGCCTTCTTCGCATACTTGTTGGCCAGATCCTGGGTTTTTTTCGTGGTTGAATCACGTAGTAATGTGGTAACACACTGAAGCAGTCAATTAAACCTGGTTTCGATCAATATTTTAGAGGATAACACCGGTTAGGTCTGGGATAGGTCCGGGATATGCCCGCATCTGGCTCATGATTTTGCCTTCTTCGCATACTTGTTGGCCAGATCCTGGGTTTTTTTCGTGGTTGAATCACGTAGTAATGTGGTAACACACTGAAGCAGTCAATTAAACCTGGTTTCGATCAATATTTTAGAGGATAACGCCGGTTAGGTCTGGGTTAGGTCTGGGAAATGCGCGCATCTGGCTTATACTTTCGCCTTCTTCGCATACTTGTTGGCCAGATCCTGGGTTTTTTTCGTGTTTGAATCACGTAGTAATGTGGTAACACACTGAAGCAGTCAATTAAACCTGGTTTCGATCAATATTTTAGAGGATAACACCGGTTAGGTCTGGGATAGGTCCGGGATATGCCCGCATCTGGCTCATGATTTTGCCTTCTTCGCATACTTGTTGGCCAGATCCTGGGTTTTTTTCGTGTTTGAATCACGTAGTAATGTGGTAACACTCTGAAGCAGTCAATTAAACCTGGTTTCGATCAATATTTCAGAGGATAACACCGGTTAGGTCTGGGTTAGGTCTGGGTTATGCCCGCATCTGGCTCATGATTTTGTCTTCTTCGCATACTTGTTGGCCAGATCCTGGGGTTTTTTCGTGTTTGAATCACGTAGTAATGTGGTAACACACTGAAGCAGTCAATTAAACCTGGTTTCGATCAATATTTTAGAGGATAACACCGGTTAGGTCTGGGATAGGTCCGGGATATGCCCGCATCTGGCTTATACTTTCGCCTTTTTCGAAAACTTGTTGGCTAGATCCTGGGTTTTTTTCCGGTTTGAATAACGCAGTAATGTGGTACCACACTGAAGCAGTCAATTAAACCTGGTTTCGATCAATATTTCAGAGGATAACACCGGTTAGGTCTGGGTTAGGTCCGGGATATGCCCGCATCTGGCTCATGATTTTGCCTTCTTCGCATACTTGTTGGCCAGATCCTGGGTTTTTTTCGTGTTTGAATCACGTAGTAATGTGGTAACACTCTGAAGCAGTCAATTAAACCTGGTTTCGATCAATATTTCAGAGGATAACACCGGTTAGGTCTGGGTTAGGTCTGGGTTATGCCCGCATCTGGCTCATGATTTTGCCTTCGTCGCATACTTGTTGGCCAGATCCTGGGGTTTTTTCGTGTTTGAATCACGTAGTAATGTGGTAACACACTGAAGCAGTCAATTAAACCTGGTTTCGATCTATATTTTAGAGGATAACACCGGTTAGGTCTGGGTTAGGTCTGGGTTATGCCCGCATCTGGCTCATGATTTTGCCTTCTTCGCATACTTGTTGGCCAGATCCTGTGGTTTTTTCGTGTTTGAATCACGTAGTAATGTGGTAACACACTGAAGCAGTCAATTAAACCTGGTTTCGATCAATATTTTAGAGGATAACACCGGTTAGGTCTGGGATAGGTCCGGGATATGCCCGCATCTGGCTCATGATTTTGCCTTCTTCGCATACTTGTTGGCCAGATCCTGGGTTTTTTTCGTGTTTGAATCACGTAGTAATGTGGTAACACACTGAAGCAGTCAATAAAACCTGGTTTCGATCAATATTTTAGAGGATAACACCGGTTAGGTCTGGGTTAGGTCTGGGATATGCGCGCATCTGGCTTATACTTTCGCCTTTTTCGCAAACTTGATGGCTAGATCCTGGGTTTTTTTCGGGTTTAAATAACGCAGTAATGTGGTACCACACTGAAGCAGTCAATTAAACCTGGTTTCGATCAATATTTTAGAGGATAACGCCGTTAGGTCTGGGTTAGGTCTGGGTTATGCCCGCATCTGGCTCATGATTTTGCCTTCTTCACATACTTATTGGCCAGATCCTGGGGTTTTTCCGTGTTTGAATCACGTAGTAATGTGGTAATACACTGAAGCAGTCAATAAAACCTGGTTTCGATCAATATTTTAGAGGATAACACCGGTTAGGTCTGGGTTAGGTCTGGGTTATGCCCGCATCTAGCTCATCATTTTGCCTTCTTCGCATACTTGTTGGCTAGATCCTGGGGTTTTTTCGTGTTTGAATCACGTAGTAATGTGGTAACACACTGAAGCAGTCAATTAAACCTGGTTTCGATCAATATTTTAGAGGATAACACCGGTTAGGTCTGGGATAGGTCCGGGATATGCCCGCATCTGGCTCATGATTTTGCCTTCTTCGCATACTTGTTGGCCAGATCCTGGGTTTTTTTCGTGGTTGAATCACGTAGTAATGTGGTAACACACTGAAGCAGTCAATTAAACCTGGTTTCGATGAATATTTTAGAGGATAACAACGGTTAGGTCTGGGTTAGGTCTGGGTTATGCCCGCATCTGGCCCATGATTTTGCCTTCTTCGCATACTTGTTGGCCAGATCCTGGGTTTTTTTCGTGTTTGAATCACGTAGTAATGTGGTAACACACTGAAGCAGTCAATTAAATCTGGTTTCGATCAATATTTTTGAGGATAACACCGGTTAGGTCTGGGTTAGGTCTGGGTTATGCCCGCATCTAGCTCATCATTTTGCCTTCTTCGCATACTTGTTGGCCAGATCCTGGGGTTTTTTCGTGTTTGAATCACGTAGTAATGTGGTAACACACTGAAGCAGTCAATTAAACCTGGTTTCGATCAATATTTTTGAGGATAACACCGGTTAGGTCTGGGTTAGGTCTGGGTTACGCCCGCATCTGGCTCATGATTTTGCCTTCTTCGCATACTTGTTGGCCAGATCCTGGGTTTTTTTCGTGTTTGAATCACGTAGTAATGTGGTAACACACAGAAGCAGTCAATTAAATCTGGTTTCGATCAATATTTTAGAGGATAACACCGGTTAGGTCTGGGTTAGGTCTGGGTTATGCCCGCATCTGGCTCATGATTTTGCCTTCTTCGCATACTTGTTGGCCAGATCCTGGGTTTTTTCCGTGTTTGAATCACGTAGTAATGTGGTAACACACTGAAGCAGTCAATTAAATCTGGTTTCGATCAATAATTTTGAGGATAACACCGGTTAGGTCTGGGATAGGTCCGGGATATGCCCGCATCTGGCTCATGATTTTGCCTTCTTCGCATACTTGTTGGCCAGATCCTGGGGTTTTTTCGTGTTTGAATCACGTAGTAATGTGGTAACACACTGAAGCAGTCAATTAAACCTGGTTTCGATCAATATTTTAGAGGATAACACCGGTTAGGTCTGGGTTAGGTCTGGGATATGCGAGCATCTGGCTTATACTTTCACCTTTTTCGCAAACTTGTTGGCCAGATCCTGGGTTTTTTCCGTGTTTGATCACGTAGTAATGTGGCAACACACTGAAGCAGTCAATAAAACCTGGTTTCGATCAATATTTTAGAGGATAACACCGGTTAGGTCTGGGTTAGGTCTGGGATTTGCGCGCATCTGGCTTATACTTTCGCCTTTTTCGCAAACTTGTTGGCCAGATCCTGGGTTTTTTTCGTGTTTGAATCACGTAGGAATGTGGTAACACACTGAAGCTGTCAATTAAACCTGGTTTCGATCAATATTTTAGAGGATAACACCGGTTAGGTCTGGGATAGGTCCCGGATATGCCCGCATCTGGCTTATACTTTCGCCTTTTTCGCAAACTTGTTGGCTAGATCCTGGGTTTTTTTCCGGTCTGAATAACGCAGTAATGTGGTACCACACTGAAGCAGTCAATTAAACCTGGTTTCGATCAATATTTCAGAGGATAACACCGGTTAGGTCTGGGTTAGGTCCGGGATATGCCCGCATCTGGCTCATGATTTTGCCTTCTTCGCATACTTGTTGGCCAGATCCTGGGTTTTTTTCGTGTTTGAATCACGTAGTAATGTGGTAACACACTGAAGCAGTCAATAAAACCTGGTTTCGATCAATATTTTAGAGGATAACACCGGTTAGGTCTGGGTTAGGTCTGGGATATGCGCGCATCTGGCTTATACTCTCGCCTTTTTCGCAAACTTGATGGCTAGATCCTGGGTTTTTTTCGGGTTTAAATAACGCAGTAATGTGGTACCACACTGAAGCAGTCAATTAAACCTGGTTTCGATCAATATTTTAGAGGATAACGCCGGTTAGGTCTGGGTTAGGTCTGGGTTATGCCCGCATCTGGCTCATGATTTTGCCTTCTTCGCATACTTGTTGGCCAGATCCTGGGTTTTTTTCGTGGTTGAATCACGTAGTAATGTGGTAACACACTGAAGCAGTCAATTAAACCTGGTTTCGATCAATATTTTAGAGGATAACACCGGTTAGGTCTGGGATAGGTCCGGGATATGCCCGCATCTGGCTCATGATTTTGCCTTCTTCGCATACTTGTTGGCCAGATCCTGGGTTTTTTTCGTGGTTGAATCACGTAGTAATGTGGTAACACACTGAAGCAGTCAATTAAACCTGGTTTCGATCAATATTTTAGAGGATAACGCCGGTTAGGTCTGGGTTAGGTCTGGGTTATGCCCGCATCTGGCTCATGATTTTGCCTTCTTCGCATACTTGTTGGCCAGATCCTGGGGTTTTTCCGTGTTTGAATCACGTAGTAATGTGGTAATTCACTGAAGCAGTCAATAAAACCTGGTTTCGATCAATATTTTAGAGGATAACACCGGTTAGGTCTGGGTTAGGTCTGGGTTATGCCCGCATCTGGCTCATGATTTTGCCTTCATCGCATACTTGTTGGCCAGATCCTGGGTTTTTTTCGTGTTTGAATCACGTAGTAATGAGGTAACACACTGAAGCAGTCAATTAAACCTGGTTTCGATCAATATTTTAGAGGATAACACCGGTTAGGTCTGGGTTAGGTCTGGGTTATGCCCGCATCTGGCTCATGATTTTGCCTTCTTCGCATACTTGTTGGCCAGATCCTGGGTTTTTTTCGTGGTTGAATCACGTAGTAATGTGGTAACACACTGAAGCAGTCAATTAAACCTGGTTTCGATCAATATTTTAGAGGATAACACCGGTTAGGTCTGGGATAGGTCCGGGATATGCCCGCATCTGGCTCATGATTTTGCCTTCTTCGCATACTTGTTGGCCAGATCCTGGGTTTTTTTCGTGGTTGAATCACGTAGTAATGTGGTAACACACTGAAGCAGTCAATTAAACCTGGTTTCGATCAATATTTTAGAGGATAACGCCGGTTAGGTCTGGGTTAGGTCTGGGAAATGCGCGCATCTGGCTTATACTTTCGCCTTCTTCGCATACTTGTTGGCCAGATCCTGGGTTTTTTTCGTGTTTGAATCACGTAGTAATGTGGTAACACACTGAAGCAGTCAATTAAACCTGGTTTCGATCAATATTTTAGAGGATAACACCGGTTAGGTCTGGGATAGGTCCGGGATATGCCCGCATCTGGCTCATGATTTTGCCTTCTTCGCATACTTGTTGGCCAGATCCTGGGTTTTTTTCGTGTTTGAATCACGTAGTAATGTGGTAACACACTGAAGCAGTCAATTAAACCTGGTTTCGATCAATATTTCAGAGGATAACACCGGTTAGGTCTGGGTTAGGTCTGGGTTATGCCCGCATCTGGCTCATGATTTTGTCTTCTTCGCATACTTGTTGGCCAGATCCTGGGGTTTTTTCGTGTTTGAATCACGTAGTAATGTGGTAACACACTGAAGCAGTCAATTAAACCTGGTTTCGATCAATATTTTAGAGGATAACACCGGTTAGGTCTGGGATAGGTCCGGGATATGCCCGCATCTGGCTTATACTTTCGCCTTTTTCGAAAACTTGTTGGCTAGATCCTGGGTTTTTTTCCGGTTTGAATAACGCAGTAATGTGGTACCACACTGAAGCAGTCAATTAAACCTGGTTTCGATCAATATTTCAGAGGATAACACCGGTTAGGTCTGGGTTAGGTCCGGGATATGCCCGCATCTGGCTCATGATTTTGCCTTCTTCGCATACTTGTTGGCCAGATCCTGGGTTTTTTTCGTGTTTGAATCACGTAGTAATGTGGTAACACTCTGAAGCAGTCAATTAAACCTGGTTTCGATCAATATTTCAGAGGATAACACCGGTTAGGTCTGGGTTAGGTCTGGGTTATGCCCGCATCTGGCTCATGATTTTGCCTTCGTCGCATACTTGTTGGCCAGATCCTGGGGTTTTTTCGTGTTTGAATCACGTAGTAATGTGGTAACACACTGAAGCAGTCAATTAAACCTGGTTTCGATCTATATTTTAGAGGATAACACCGGTTAGGTCTGGGTTAGGTCTGGGTTATGCCCGCATCTGGCTCATGATTTTGCCTTCTTCGCATACTTGTTGGCCAGATCCTGGGGTTTTTTCGTGTTTGAATCACGTAGTAATGTGGTAACACACTGAAGCAGTCAATTAAACCTGGTTTCGATCAATATTTTAGAGGATAACACCGGTTAGGTCTGGGATAGGTCCGGGATATGCCCGCATCTGGCTCATGATTTTGCCTTCTTCGCATACTTGTTGGCCAGATCCTGGGTTTTTTTCGTGTTTGAATCACGTAGTAATGTGGTAACACACTGAAGCAGTCAATAAAACCTGGTTTCGATCAATATTTTAGAGGATAACACCGGTTAGGTCTGGGTTAGGTCTGGGATATGCGCGCATCTGGCTTATACTTTCGCCTTTTTCGCAAACTTGATGGCTAGATCCTGGGTTTTTTTCGGGTTTAAATAACGCAGTAATGTGGTACCACACTGAAGCAGTCAATTAAACCTGGTTTCGATCAATATTTTAGAGGATAACGCCGTTAGGTCTGGGTTAGGTCTGGGTTATGCCCGCATCTGGCTCATGATTTTGCCTTCTTCACATACTTATTGGCCAGATCCTGGGGTTTTTCCGTGTTTGAATCACGTAGTAATGTGGTAATACACTGAAGCAGTCAATAAAACCTGGTTTCGATCAATATTTTAGAGGATAACACCGGTTAGGTCTGGGTTAGGTCTGGGTTATGCCCGCATCTAGCTCATCATTTTGCCTTCTTCGCATACTTGTTGGCTAGATCCTGGGGTTTTTTCGTGTTTGAATCACGTAGTAATGTGGTAACACACTGAAGCAGTCAATTAAACCTGGTTTCGATCAATATTTTAGAGGATAACACCGGTTAGGTCTGGGATAGGTCCGGGATATGCCCGCATCTGGCTCATGATTTTGCCTTCTTCGCATACTTGTTGGCCAGATCCTGGGTTTTTTTCGTGGTTGAATCACGTAGTAATGTGGTAACACACTGAAGCAGTCAATTAAACCTGGTTTCGATGAATATTTTAGAGGATAACAACGGTTAGGTCTGGGTTAGGTCTGGGTTATGCCCGCATCTGGCCCATGATTTTGCCTTCTTCGCATACTTGTTGGCCAGATCCTGGGTTTTTTTCGTGTTTGAATCACGTAGTAATGTGGTAACACACTGAAGCAGTCAATTAAATCTGGTTTCGATCAATATTTTTGAGGATAACACCGGTTAGGTCTGGGTTAGGTCTGGGTTACGCCCGCATCTGGCTCATGATTTTGCCTTCTTCGCATACTTGTTGGCCAGATCCTGGGTTTTTTTCGTGTTTGAATCACGTAGTAATGTGGTAACACACTGAAGCAGTCAATTAAATCTGGTTTCGATCAATATTTTAGAGGATAACACCGGTTAGGTCTGGGTTAGGTCTGGGTTATGCCCGCATCTGGCTCATGATTTTGCCTTCTTCGCATACTTGTTGGCCAGATCCTGGGTTTTTTCCGTGTTTGAATCACGTAGTAATGTGGTAACACACTGAAGCAGTCAATTAAATCTGGTTTCGATCAATAATTTTGAGGATAACACCGGTTAGGTCTGGGATAGGTCCGGGATATGCCCGCATCTGGCTCATGATTTTGCCTTCTTCGCATACTTGTTGGCCAGATCCTGGGGTTTTTTCGTGTTTGAATCACGTAGTAATGTGGTAACACACTGAAGCAGTCAATTAAACCTGGTTTCGATCAATATTTTAGAGGATAACACCGGTTAGGTCTGGGTTAGGTCTGGGATATGCGAGCATCTGGCTTATACTTTCACCTTTTTCGCAAACTTGTTGGCCAGATCCTGGGTTTTTTCCGTGTTTGATCACGTAGTAATGTGGCAACACACTGAAGCAGTCAATAAAACCTGGTTTCGATCAATATTTTAGAGGATAACACCGGTTAGGTCTGGGTTAGGTCTGGGATTTGCGCGCATCTGGCTTATACTTTCGCCTTTTTCGCAAACTTGTTGGCCAGATCCTGGGTTTTTTTCGTGTTTGAATCACGTAGGAATGTGGTAACACACTGAAGCTGTCAATTAAACCTGGTTTCGATCAATATTTTAGAGGATAACACCGGTTAGGTCTGGGATAGGTCCCGGATATGCCCGCATCTGGCTTATACTTTCGCCTTTTTCGCAAACTTGTTGGCTAGATCCTGGGTTTTTTTCCGGTCTGAATAACGCAGTAATGTGGTACCACACTGAAGCAGTCAATTAAACCTGGTTTCGATCAATATTTTAGAGGATAACGCCGGTTAGGTCTGGGTTAGGTCTGGGTTATGCCCGCATCTGGCTCATGATTTTGCCTTCTTCGCATACTTGTTGGCCAGATCCTGGGGTTTTTCCGTGTTTGAATCACGTAGTAATGTGGTAATACACTGAAGCAGTCAATAAAACCTGGTTTCGATCAATATTTTAGAGGATAACACCGGTTAGGTCTGGGTTAGGTCTGGGTTATGCCCGCATCTGGCTCATGATTTTGCCTTCTTCGCATACTTGTTGGCCAGATCCTGGGTTTTTTTCGTGGTTGAATCACGTAGTAATGTGGTAACACACTGAAGCAGTCAATTAAACCTGGTTTCGATCAATATTTTAGAGGATAACACCGGTTAGGTCTGGGATAGGTCCGGGATATGCCCGCATCTGGCTCATGATTTTGCCTTCTTCGCATACTTGTTGGCAAGATCCTGGGTTTTTTTCGTGTTTGAATCACGTAGTAATGTGGTAACACTCTGAAGCAGTCAATTAAACCTGGTTTCGATCAATATTTCAGAGGATAACACCGGTTAGGTCTGGGTTAGGTCTGGGTTATGCCCGCATCTGGCTCATGATTTTGTCTTCTTCGCATACTTGTTGGCCAGATCCTGGGGTTTTTTCGTGTTTGAATCACGTAGTAATGTGGTAACACACTGAAGCAGTCAATTAAACCTGGTTTCGATCTATATTTTAGAGGATAACACCGGTTAGGTCTGGGTTAGGTCTGGGTTATGCCCGCATCTGGCTCATGATTTTGCCTTCTTCGCATACTTGTTGGCCAGATCCTGGGGTTTTTTCGTGTTTGAATCACGTAGTAATGTGGTAACACACTGAAGCAGTCAATTAAACCTGGTTTCGATCAATATTTTAGAGGATAACACCGGTTAGGTCTGGGATAGGTCCGGGATATGCCCGCATCTGGCTTATACTTTCGCCTTTTTCGAAAACTTGTTGGCTAGATCCTGGGTTTTTTTCCGGTTTGAATAACGCAGTAATGTGGTACCACACTGAAGCAGTCAATTAAACCTGGTTTCGATCAATATTTCAGAGGATAACACCGGTTAGGTCTGGGTTAGGTCCGGGATATGCCCGCATCTGGCTCATGATTTTGCCTTCTTCGCATACTTGTTGGCCAGATCCTGGGTTTTTTTCGTGTTTGAATCACGTAGTAATGTGGTAACACTCTGAAGCAGTCAATTAAACCTGGTTTCGATCAATATTTCAGAGGATAACACCGGTTAGGTCTGGGTTAGGTCTGGGTTATGCCCGCATCTGGCTCATGATTTTGCCTTCGTCGCATACTTGTTGGCCAGATCCTGGGGTTTTTTCGTGTTTGAATCACGTAGTAATGTGGTAACACACTGAAGCAGTCAATTAAACCTGGTTTCGATCTATATTTTAGAGGATAACACCGGTTAGGTCTGGGTTAGGTCTGGGTTATGCCCGCATCTGGCTCATGATTTTGCCTTCTTCGCATACTTGTTGGCCAGATCCTGGGGTTTTTTCGTGTTTGAATCACGTAGTAATGTGGTAACACACTGAAGCAGTCAATTAAACCTGGTTTCGATCAATATTTTAGAGGATAACACCGGTTAGGTCTGGGATAGGTCCGGGATATGCCCGCATCTGGCTCATGATTTTGCCTTCTTCGCATACTTGTTGGCCAGATCCTGGGTTTTTTTCGTGTTTGAATCACGTAGTAATGTGGTAACACACTGAAGCAGTCAATAAAACCTGGTTTCGATCAATATTTTAGAGGATAACACCGGTTAGGTCTGGGTTAGGTCTGGGTTATGCCCGCATCTGGCTTATACTTTCGCCTTTTTCGCAAACTTGATGGCTAGATCCTGGGTTTTTTTCGGGTTTAAATAACGCAGTAATGTGGTACCACACTGAAGCAGTCAATTAACCCTGGTTTCGATCAATATTTTAGAGGATAACGCCGTTAGGTCTGGGTTAGGTCTGGGTTATGCCCGCATCTGGCTCATGATTTTGCCTTCTTCACATACTTATTGGCCAGATCCTGGGGTTTTTCCGTGTTTGAATCACGTAGTAATGTGGTAATACACTGAAGCAGTCAATAAAACCTGGTTTCGATCAATATTTTAGAGGATAACACCGGTTAGGTCTGGGTTAGGTCTGGGTTATGCCCGCATCTAGCTCATCATTTTGCCTTCTTCGCATACTTGTTGGCTAGATCCTGGGGTTTTTTCGTGTTTGAATCACGTAGTAATGTGGTAACACACTGAAGCAGTCAATTAAACCTGGTTTCGATCAATATTTTAGAGGATAACACCGGTTAGGTCTGGGATAGGTCCGGGATATGCCCGCATCTGGCTCATGATTTTGCCTTCTTCGCATACTTGTTGGCCAGATCCTGGGTTTTTTTCGTGGTTGAATCACGTAGTAATGTGGTAACACACTGAAGCAGTCAATTAAACCTGGTTTCGATGAATATTTTAGAGGATAACAACGGTTAGGTCTGGGTTAGGTCTGGGTTATGCCCGCATCTGGCCCATGATTTTGCCTTCTTCGCATACTTGTTGGCCAGATCCTGGGTTTTTTTCGTGTTTGAATCACGTAGTAATGTGGTAACACACTGAAGCAGTCAATTAAATCTGGTTTCGATCAATATTTTTGAGGATAACACCGGTTAGGTCTGGGTTAGGTCTGGGTTACGCCCGCATCTGGCTCATGATTTTGCCTTCTTCGCATACTTGTTGGCCAGATCCTGGGTTTTTTTCGTGTTTGAATCACGTAGTAATGTGGTAACACACTGAAGCAGTCAATTAAATCTGGTTTCGATCAATATTTTAGAGGATAACGCCGTTAGGTCTGGGTTAGGTCTGGGTTATGCCCGCATCTGGCTCATGATTTTGCCTTCTTCGCATACTTGTTGGCCAGATCCTGGGTTTTTTTCGTGTTTGAATCACGTAGTAATGTGGTAACACACTGAAGCAGTCAATTAAATCTGGTTTCGATCAATATTTTTGAGGATAACACCGGTTAGGTCTGGGTTAGGTCTGGGTTACGCCCGCATCTGGCTCATGATTTTGCCTTCTTCGCATACTTGTTGGCCAGATCCTGGGTTTTTTTCGTGTTTGAATCACGTAGTAATGTGGTAACACACTGAAGCAGTCAATTAAATCTGGTTTCGATCAATATTTTAGAGGATAACGCCGTTAGGTCTGGGTTAGGTCTGGGTTATGCCCGCATCTGGCTCATGATTTTGCCTTCTTCGCATACTTGTTGGCCAGATCCTGGGTTTTTTTCGTGTTTGAATCACGTAGTAATGTGGTAACACACTGAAGCAGTCAATAAAACCTGGTTTCGATCAATATTTTAGAGGATAACACCGGTTAGGTCTGGGTTAGGTCTGGGATATGCGCGCATCTGGCTTATACTTTCGCCTTTTTCGCAAACTTGATGGCTAGATCCTGGGTTTTTTTCGGGTTTAAATAACGCAGTAATGTGGTACCACACTGAAGCAGTCAATTAAACCTGGTTTCGATCGATATTTTAGAGGATAACGCCGGTTAGGTCTGGGTTAGGTCTGGGTTATGCCCGCATCTGGCTCATGATTTTGCCTTCTTCGCATACTTATTGGCCAGATCCTGGGGTTTTTCCGTGTTTGAATCACGTAGTAATGTGGTAATACACTGAAGCAGTCAATAAAACCTGGTTTCGATCAATATTTTAGAGGATAACACCGGTTAGGTCTGGGTTAGGTCTGGGTTATGCCCGCATCTAGCTCATGATTTTGCCTTCTTCGCATACTTGTTGGCCATATCCTGGGGTTTTTTCGTGTTTCAATCACGTAGTAATGTGGTAACACACTGAAGCAGTCAATTAAACCTGGTTTCGATCAATATTTTAGAGGATAACACCGGTTAGGTCTGGGATAGGTCCGGGATATGCCCGCATCTGGCTCATGATTTTGCCTTCTTCGCATACTTGTTGGCCAGATCCTGGGTTTTTTTCGTGGTTGAATCACGTAGTAATGTGGTAACACACTGAAGCAGTCAATTAAACCTGGTTTCGATCAATATTTTAGAGGATAACACCGGTTAGGTCTGGGTTAGGTCTGGGTTACGCCCGCATCTGGCTCATGATTTTGCCTTCTTCGCATACTTGTTGGCCAGATCCTGGGTTTTTTTCGTGTTTGAATCACGTAGTAATGTGGTAATACACTGAAGCAGTCAATAAAACCTGGTTTCGATCAATATATTAGAGGATAACACCGGTTAGGTCTGGGTTAGGTCTGGGTTATGCCCGCATCTAGCTCATGATTTTGCCTTCTTCGCATACTTGTTGGCCAGATCCTGGGTTTTTTTCGTGTTTGAATCACGTAGGAATGTGGTAACACACTGAAGCAGTCAATTAAACCTGGTTTCGATCAATATTTTAGAGGATAACACCGGTTAGGTCTGGGATAGGTCCGGGATATGCCCGCATCTGGCTCATGATTTTGCCTTCTTCGCATACTTGTTGGCCAGATCCTGGGATTTTTCGTGTTTGAATCACGTAGTAATGTGGTAACACTCTGAAGCAGTCAATTAAACCTGGTTTCGATCAATATTTCAGAGGATAACACCGGTTAGGTCTGGGTTAGGTCTGGGTTATGCCCGCATCTAGCTCATGATTTTGCCTTCTTCGCATACTTGTTGGCCAGATCCTGGGTTTTTTTCGTGGTTGAATCACGTAGTAATGTGATAACACACTGAAGCAGTCAATTAAACCTGGTTTCGATCAATATTTTAGAGGATAACACCGGTTAGGTCTGGGTTAGGTCTGGGTTATGCCCGCATCTGGCTCATGATTTTGCCTTCTTCGCATACTTGTTGGCCAGATCCTGGGTTTTTTTCGTGTTTGAATCACGTAGTAATGTGGTAATACACTGAAGCAGTCAATAAAACCTGGTTTCGATCAATATATTAGAGGATAACACCGGTTAGGTCTGGGTTAGGTCTGGGTTATGCCCGCATCTAGCTCATGATTTTGCCTTCTTCGCATACTTGTTGGCCAGATCCTGGGTTTTTTTCGTGTTTGAATCACGCAGTAATGTGGTACCACACTGAAGCAGTCAATTAAACCTGGTTTCGATCAATATTTTAGAGGATAACGCCGTTAGGTCTGGGTTAGGTCTGGGTTATGCCCGCATCTGGCTCATGATTTTGCCTTCTTCGCATACTTGTTGGCCAGATCCTGGGTTTTTTTCGTGTTTGAATCACGTAGGAATGTGGTAACACACTGAAGCAGTCAATTAAACCTGGTTTCGATCAATATTTTAGAGGATAACACCGGTTAGGTCTGGGATAGGTCCGGGATATGCCCGCATCTGGCTCATGATTTTGCCTTCTTCGCATACTTGTTGGCCAGATCCTGGGATTTTTCGTGTTTGAATCACGTAGTAATGTGGTAACACTCTGAAGCAGTCAATTAAACCTGGTTTCGATCAATATTTCAGAGGATAACACCGGTTAGGTCTGGGTTAGGTCTGGGTTATGCCCGCATCTAGCTCATGATTTTGCCTTCTTCGCATACTTGTTGGCCAGATCCTGGGTTTTTTTCGTGGTTGAATCACGTAGTAATGTGATAACACACTGAAGCAGTCAATTAAACCTGGTTTCGATCAATATTTTAGAGGATAACACCGGTTAGGTCTGGGTTAGGTCTGGGTTATGCCCGCATCTGGCTCATGATTTTGCCTTCTTCGCATACTTGTTGGCCAGATCCTGGGTTTTTTTCGTGTTTGAATCACGTAGTAATGTGGTAATACACTGAAGCAGTCAATAAAACCTGGTTTCGATCAATAT
The DNA here is from genome assembly GCF_051014445.1 of Colletes latitarsis. NCBI lineage: Eukaryota > Metazoa > Arthropoda > Insecta > Hymenoptera > Colletidae > Colletes > Colletes latitarsis. Next base: position 1,053,580 of record NC_135139.1, on the reverse strand, counting down.
ATTAGAGGATAACACCGGTTAGGTCTGGGTTAGGTCTGGGTTATGCCCGCATCTAGCTCATGATTTTGCCTTCTTCGCATACTTGTTGGCCAGATCCTGGGTTTTTTTCGTGTTTGAATCACGCAGTAATGTGGTACCACACTGAAGCAGTCAATTAAACCTGGTTTCGATCAATATTTTAGAGGATAACGCCGTTAGGTCTGGGTTAGGTCTGGGTTATGCCCGCATCTGGCTCATGATTTTGCCTTCTTCGCATACTTATTGGCCAGATCCTGGGGTTTTTCCGTGTTTGAATCACGTAGTAATGTGGTAATACACTGAAGCAGTCAATAAAACCTGGTTTCGATCAATATTTTAGAGGATAACACCGGTTAGGTCTGGGTTAGGTCTGGGTTATGCCCGCATCTAGCTCATCATTTTGCCTTCTTCGCATACTTGTTGGCCAGATCCTGGGGTTTTTTCGTGTTTGAATCACGTAGTAATGTGGTAACACACTGAAGCAGTCAATTAAACCTGGTTTCGATCAATATTTTAGAGGATAACACCGGTTAGGTCTGGGATAGGTCCGGGATATGCCCGCATCTGGCTCATGATTTTGCCTTCTTCGCATACTTGTTGGCCAGATCCTGGGTTTTTTTCGTGGTTGAATCACGTAGTAATGTGGTAACACACTGAAGCAGTCAATTAAACCTGGTTTCGATGAATATTTTAGAGGATAACAACGGTTAGGTCTGGGTTAGGTCTGGGTTATGCCCGCATCTGGCCCATGATTTTGCCTTCTTCGCATACTTGTTGGCCAGATCCTGGGTTTTTTTCGTGTTTGAATCACGTAGTAATGTGGTAACACAATGAAGCAGTCAATTAAATCTGGTTTCGATCAATATTTTTGAGGATAACACCGGTTAGGTCTGGGTTAGGTCTGGGTTACGCCCGCATCTGGCTCATGATTTTGCCTTCTTCGCATACTTGTTGGCCAGATCCTGGGTTTTTTTCGTGTTTGAATCACGTAGTAATGTGGTAACACACTGAAGCAGTCAATTAAATCTGGTTTCGATCAATATTTTAGAGGATAACACCGGTTAGGTCTGGGTTAGGTCTGGGTTATGCCCGCATCTGGCTCATGATTTTGCCTTCTTCGCATACTTGTTGGCCAGATCCTGGGTTTTTTCCGTGTCTGAATCACGTAGTAATGTGGTAACACACTGAAGCATTCAATTAAATCTGGTTTCGATCAATAATTTTGAGGATAACACCGGTTAGGTCTGGGATAGGACCGGGATATGCCCGCATCTGGCTCATGATTTTGCCTTCTTCGCATACTTGTTGGCCAGATCCTGGGGTTTTTTCGTGTTTGAATCACGTAGTAATGTGGTAACACACTGAAGCAGTCAATTAAACCTGGTTTCGATCAATATTTTAGAGGATAACACCGGTTAGGTCTGGGTTAGGTCTGGGATATGCGAGCATCTGGCTTATACTTTCACCTTTTTCGCAAACTTGTTGGCCAGATCCTGGGTTTTTTCCGTGTTTGATCACGTAGTAATGTGGCAACACACTGAAGCAGTCAATAAAACCTGGTTTCGATCAATATTTTAGAGGATAACACCGGTTAGGTCTGGGTTAGGTCTGGGATTTGCGCGCATCTGGCTTATACTTTCGGCTTTTTCGCAAACTTGTTGGCCAGATCCTGGGTTTTTTTCGTGTTTGAATCACGTAGGAATGTGGTAACACACTGAAGCTGTCAATTAAACCTGGTTTCGATCAATATTTTAGAGGATAACACCGGTTAGGTCTGGGATAGGTCCCGGATATGCCCGCATCTGGCTTATACTTTCGCCTTTTTCGCAAACTTGTTGGCTAGATCCTGGGTTTTTTTCCGGTTTGAATAACGCAGTAATGTGGTACCACACTGAAGCAGTCAATTAAACCTGGTTTCGATCAATATTTCAGAGGATAACACCGGTTAGGTCTGGGTTAGGTCCGGGATATGCCCGCATCTGGCTCATGATTTTGCCTTCTTCGCATACTTGTTGGCCAGATCCTGGGTTTTTTTCGTGTTTGAATCACGTAGTAATGTGGTAACACACTGAAGCAGTCAATAAAACCTGGTTTCGATCAATATTTTAGAGGATAACACCGGTTAGGTCTGGGTTAGGTCTGGGATATGCGCGCATCTGGCTTATACTCTCGCCTTTTTCGCAAACTTGATGGCTAGATCCTGGGTTTTTTTCGGGTTTAAATAACGCAGTAATGTGGTACCACACTGAAGCAGTCAATTAAACCTGGTTTCGATCAATATTTTAGAGGATAACGCCGGTTAGGTCTGGGTTAGGTCTGGGTTATGCCCGCATCTGGCTCATGATTTTGCCTTCTTCGCATACTTGTTGGCCAGATCCTGGGGTTTTTCCGTGTTTGAATCACGTAGTAATGTGGTAATACACTGAAGCAGTCAATAAAACCTGGTTTCGATCAATATTTTAGAGGATAACACCGGTTAGGTCTGGGTTAGGTCTGGGTTATGCCCGCATCTGGCTCATGATTTTGCCTTCATCGCATACTTGTTGGCCAGATCCCGGGTTTTTTTCGTGTTTGAATCACGTAGTAATGAGGTAACACACTGAAGCAGTCAATTAAACCTGGTTTCGATCAATATTTTAGAGGATAACACCGGTTAGGTCTGGGTTAGGTCTGGGTTATGCCCGCATCTGGCTCATGATTTTGCCTTCTTCGCATACTTGTTGGCCAGATCCTGGGTTTTTTTCGTGGTTGAATCACGTAGTAATGTGGTAACACACTGAAGCAGTCAATTAAACCTGGTTTCGATCAATATTTTAGAGGATAACACCGGTTAGGTCTGGGATAGGTCCGGGATATGCCCGCATCTGGCTCATGATTTTGCCTTCTTCGCATACTTGTTGGCCAGATCCTGGGTTTTTTTCGTGGTTGAATCACGTAGTAATGTGGTAACACACTGAAGCAGTCAATTAAACCTGGTTTCGATCAATATTTTAGAGGATAACGCCGGTTAGGTCTGGGTTAGGTCTGGGAAATGCGCGCATCTGGCTTATACTTTCGCCTTCTTCGCATACTTGTTGGCCAGATCCTGGGTTTTTTTCGTGTTTGAATCACGTAGTAATGTGGTAACACTCTGAAGCAGTCAATTAAACCTGGTTTCGATCAATATTTTAGAGGATAACACCGGTTAGGTCTGGGATAGGTCCGGGATATGCCCGCATCTGGCTCATGATTTTGCCTTCTTCGCATACTTGTTGGCCAGATCCTGGGTTTTTTTCGTGTTTGAATCACGTAGTAATGTGGTAACACTCTGAAGCAGTCAATTAAACCTGGTTTCGATCAATATTTCAGAGGATAACACTGGTTAGGTCTGGGTTAGGTCTGGGTTATGCCCGCATCTGGCTCATGATTTTGCCTTCTTCGCATACTTGTTGGCCAGATCCTGGGGTTTTTTCGTGTTTGAATCACGTAGTAATGTGGTAACACACTGAAGCAGTCAATTAAACCTGGTTTCGATCAATATTTTAGAGGATAACACCGGTTAGGTCTGGGATAGGTCCGGGATATGCCCGCATCTGGCTCATGATTTTGCCTTCTTCGCATACTTGTTGGCCAGATCCTGGGTTTTTTTCGTGTTTGAATCACGTAGTAATGTGGTAACACTCTGTAGCAGTCAATTAAACCTGGTTTCGATCAATATTTCAGAGGATAACACCGGTTAGGTCTGGGTTAGGTCTGGGTTATGCCCGCATCTGGCTCATGATTTTGCCTTCTTCGCATACTTGTTGGCCAGATCCTGGGGTTTTTTCGTGTTTGAATCACGTAGTAATGTGGTAACACACTGAAGCAGTCAATTAAACCTGGTTTCGATCTATATTTTAGAGGATAACACCGGTTAGGTCTGGGTTAGGTCTGGGTTATGCCCGCATCTGGCTCATGATTTTGCCTTCTTCGCATACTTGTTGGCCAGATCCTGGGGTTTTTTCGTGTTTGAATCACGTAGTAATGTGGTAACACACTGAAGCAGTCAATTAAACCTGGTTTCGATCAATATTTTAGAGGATAACACCGGTTAGGTCTGGGATAGGTCCGGGATATGCCCGCATCTGGCTTATACTTTCGCCTTTTTCGAAAACTTGTTGGCTAGATCCTGGGTTTTTTTCCGGTTTGAATAACGCAGTAATGTGGTACCACACTGAAGCAGTCAATTAAACCTGGTTTCGATCAATATTTCAGAGGATAACACCGGTTAGGTCTGGGTTAGGTCCGGGATATGCCCGCATATGGCTCATGATTTTGCCTTCTTCGCATACTTGTTGGCCAGATCCTGGGTTTTTTTCGTGTTTGAATCACGTAGTAATGTGGTAACACTCTGAAGCAGTCAATTAAACCTGGTTTCGATCAATATTTCAGAGGATAACACCGGTTAGGTCTGGGTTAGGTCTGGGTTATGCCCGCATCTGGCTCATGATTTTGCCTTCTTCGCATACTTGTTGGCCAGATCCTGGGGTTTTTTCGTGTTTGAATCACGTAGTAATGTGGTAACACACTGAAGCAGTCAATTAAACCTGGTTTCGATCTATATTTTAGAGGATAACACCGGTTAGGTCTGGGTTAGGTCTGGGTTATGCCCGCATCTGGCTCATGATTTTGCCTTCTTCGCATACTTGTTGGCCAGATCCTGGGGTTTTTTCGTGTTTGAATCACGTAGTAATGTGGTAACACACTGAAGCAGTCAATTAAACCTGGTTTCGATCAATATTTTAGAGGATAACACCGGTTAGGTCTGGGATAGGTCCGGGATATGCCCGCATCTGGCTCATGATTTTGCCTTCTTCGCATACTTGTTGGCCAGATCCTGGGTTTTTTTCGTGTTTGAATCACGTAGTAATGTGGTAACACACTGAAGCAGTCAATAAAACCTGGTTTCGATCAATATTTTAGAGGATAACACCGGTTAGGACTGGGTTAGGTCTGGGATATGCGCGCATCTGGCTTATACTTTCGCCTTTTTCGCAAATTTGATGGCTAGATCCTGGGTTTTTTTCGGGTTTAAATAACGCAGTAATGTGGTACCACACTGAAGCAGTCAATTAAACCTGGTTTCGATCAATATTTTAGAGGATAACACCGGTTAGGTCTGGGTTAGGTCTGGGTTATGCCCGCATCTAGCTCATCATTTTGCCTTCTTCGCATACTTGTTGGCCAGATCCTGGGGTTTTTTCGTGTTTGAATCACGTAGTAATGTGGTAACACACTGAAGCAGTCAATTAAACCTGGTTTCGATCAATATTTTAGAGGATAACACCGGTTAGGTCTGGGATAGGTCCGGGATATGCCCGCATCTGGCTCATGATTTTGCCTTCTTCGCATACTTGTTGGCCAGATCCTGGGTTTTTTTCGTGGTTGAATCACGTAGTAATGTGGTAACACACTGAAGCAGTCAATTAAACCTGGTTTCGATGAATATTTTAGAGGATAACAACGGTTAGGTCTGGGTTAGGTCTGGGTTATGCCCGCATCTGGCCCATGATTTTGCCTTCTTCGCATACTTGTTGGCCAGATCCTGGGTTTTTTTCGTGTCTGAATCACGTAGTAATGTGGTAACACACTGAAGCAGTCAATTAAATCTGGTTTCGATCAATATTTTTGAGGATAACACCGGTTAGGTCTGGGTTAGGTCTGGGTTACGCCCGCATCTGGCTCATGATTTTGCCTTCTTCGCATACTTGTTGGCCAGATCCTGGGTTTTTTTCGTGTTTGAATCACGTAGTAATGTGGTAACACACAGAAGCAGTCAATTAAATCTGGTTTCGATCAATATTTTAGAGGATAACACCGGTTAGGTCTGGGTTAGGTCTGGGTTATGCCCGCATCTGGCTCATGATTTTGCCTTCTTCGCATACTTGTTGGCCAGATCCTGGGTTTTTTCCGTGTTTGAATCACGTAGTAATGTGGTAACACACTGAAGCAGTCAATTAAATCTGGTTTCGATCAATAATTTTGAGGATAACACCGGTTAGGTCTGGGATAGGTCCGGGATATGCCCGCATCTGGCTCATGATTTTGCCTTCTTCGCATACTTGTTGGCCAGATCCTGGGGTTTTTTCGTGTTTGAATCACGTAGTAATGTGGTAACACACTGAAGCAGTCAATTAAACCTGGTTTCGATCAATATTTTAGAGGATAACACCGGTTAGGTCTGGGTTAGGTCTGGGATATGCGAGCATCTGGCTTATACTTTCACCTTTTTCGCAAACTTGTTGGCCAGATCCTGGGTTTTTTCCGTGTTTGATCACGTAGTAATGTGGCAACACACTGAAGCAGTCAATAAAACCTGGTTTCGATCAATATTTTAGAGGATAACACCGGTTAGGTCTGGGTTAGGTCTGGGATTTGCGCGCATCTGGCTTATACTTTCGCCTTTTTCGCAAACTTGTTGGCCAGATCCTGGGTTTTTTTCGTGTTTGAATCACGTAGGAATGTGGTAACACACTGAAGCTGTCAATTAAACCTGGTTTCGATCAATATTTTAGAGGATAACACCGGTTAGGTCTGGGATAGGTCCCGGATATGCCCGCATCTGGCTTATACTTTCGCCTTTTTCGCAAACTTGTTGGCTAGATCCTGGGTTTTTTTCCGGTCTGAATAACGCAGTAATGTGGTACCACACTGAAGCAGTCAATTAAACCTGGTTTCGATCAATATTTCAGAGGATAACACCGGTTAGGTCTGGGTTAGGTCCGGGATATGCCCGCATCTGGCTCATGATTTTGCCTTCTTCGCATACTTGTTGGCCAGATCCTGGGGTTTTTTTCGTGTTTGAATCACGTAGTAATGTGGTAACACACTGAAGCAGTCAATAAAACCTGGTTTCGATCAATATTTTAGAGGATAACACCGGTTAGGTCTGGGTTAGGTCTGGGATATGCGCGCATCTGGCTTATACTCTCGCCTTTTTCGCAAACTTGATGGCTAGATCCTGGGTTTTTTTCGGGTTTAAATAACGCAGTAATGTGGTACCACACTGAAGCAGTCAATTAAACCTGGTTTCGATCAATATTTTAGAGGATAACGCCGGTTAGGTCTGGGTTAGGTCTGGGTTATGCCCGCATCTGGCTCATGATTTTGCCTTCTTCGCATACTTGTTGGCCAGATCCTGGGTTTTTTTCGTGGTTGAATCACGTAGTAATGTGGTAACACACTGAAGCAGTCAATTAAACCTGGTTTCGATCAATATTTTAGAGGATAACACCGGTTAGGTCTGGGATAGGTCCGGGATATGCCCGCATCTGGCTCATGATTTTGCCTTCTTCGCATACTTGTTGGCCAGATCCTGGGTTTTTTTCGTGGTTGAATCACGTAGTAATGTGGTAACACACTGAAGCAGTCAATTAAACCTGGTTTCGATCAATATTTTAGAGGATAACGCCGGTTAGGTCTGGGTTAGGTCTGGGTTATGCCCGCATCTGGCTCATGATTTTGCCTTCTTCGCATACTTGTTGGCCAGATCCTGGGGTTTTTCCGTGTTTGAATCACGTAGTAATGTGGTAATACACTGAAGCAGTCAATAAAACCTGGTTTCGATCAATATTTTAGAGGATAACACCGGTTAGGTCTGGGTTAGGTCTGGGTTATGCCCGCATCTGGCTCATGATTTTGCCTTCATCGCATACTTGTTGGCCAGATCCTGGGTTTTTTTCGTGTTTGAATCACGTAGTAATGAGGTAACACACTGAAGCAGTCAATTAAACCTGGTTTCGATCAATATTTTAGAGGATAACACCGGTTAGGTCTGGGTTAGGTCTGGGTTATGCCCGCATCTGGCTCATGATTTTGCCTTCTTCGCATACTTGTTGGCCAGATCCTGGGTTTTTTTCGTGGTTGAATCACGTAGTAATGTGGTAACACACTGAAGCAGTCAATTAAACCTGGTTTCGATCAATATTTTAGAGGATAACACCGGTTAGGTCTGGGATAGGTCCGGGATATGCCCGCATCTGGCTCATGATTTTGCCTTCTTCGCATACTTGTTGGCCAGATCCTGGGTTTTTTTCGTGGTTGAATCACGTAGTAATGTGGTAACACACTGAAGCAGTCAATTAAACCTGGTTTCGATCAATATTTTAGAGGATAACGCCGGTTAGGTCTGGGTTAGGTCTGGGAAATGCGCGCATCTGGCTTATACTTTCGCCTTCTTCGCATACTTGTTGGCCAGATCCTGGGTTTTTTTCGTGTTTGAATCACGTAGTAATGTGGTAACACACTGAAGCAGTCAATTAAACCTGGTTTCGATCAATATTTTAGAGGATAACACCGGTTAGGTCTGGGATAGGTCCGGGATATGCCCGCATCTGGCTCATGATTTTGCCTTCTTCGCATACTTGTTGGCCAGATCCTGGGTTTTTTTCGTGTTTGAATCACGTAGTAATGTGGTAACACTCTGAAGCAGTCAATTAAACCTGGTTTCGATCAATATTTCAGAGGATAACACCGGTTAGGTCTGGGTTAGGTCTGGGTTATGCCCGCATCTGGCTCATGATTTTGTCTTCTTCGCATACTTGTTGGCCAGATCCTGGGGTTTTTTCGTGTTTGAATCACGTAGTAATGTGGTAACACACTGAAGCAGTCAATTAAACCTGGTTTCGATCTATATTTTAGAGGATAACACCGGTTAGGTCTGGGTTAGGTCTGGGTTATGCCCGCATCTGGCTCATGATTTTGCCTTCTTCGCATACTTGTTGGCCAGATCCTGGGGTTTTTTCGTGTTTGAATCACGTAGTAATGTGGTAACACACTGAAGCAGTCAATTAAACCTGGTTTCGATCAATATTTTAGAGGATAACACCGGTTAGGTCTGGGATAGGTCCGGGATATGCCCGCATCTGGCTTATACTTTCGCCTTTTTCGAAAACTTGTTGGCTAGATCCTGGGTTTTTTTCCGGTTTGAATAACGCAGTAATGTGGTACCACACTGAAGCAGTCAATTAAACCTGGTTTCGATCAATATTTCAGAGGATAACACCGGTTAGGTCTGGGTTAGGTCCGGGATATGCCCGCATCTGGCTCATGATTTTGCCTTCTTCGCATACTTGTTGGCCAGATCCTGGGTTTTTTTCGTGTTTGAATCACGTAGTAATGTGGTAACACTCTGAAGCAGTCAATTAAACCTGGTTTCGATCAATATTTCAGAGGATAACACCGGTTAGGTCTGGGTTAGGTCTGGGTTATGCCCGCATCTGGCTCATGATTTTGCCTTCGTCGCATACTTGTTGGCCAGATCCTGGGGTTTTTTCGTGTTTGAATCACGTAGTAATGTGGTAACACACTGAAGCAGTCAATTAAACCTGGTTTCGATCTATATTTTAGAGGATAACACCGGTTAGGTCTGGGTTAGGTCTGGGTTATGCCCGCATCTGGCTCATGATTTTGCCTTCTTCGCATACTTGTTGGCCAGATCCTGGGGTTTTTTCGTGTTTGAATCACGTAGTAATGTGGTAACACACTGAAGCAGTCAATTAAACCTGGTTTCGATCAATATTTTAGAGGATAACACCGGTTAGGTCTGGGATAGGTCCGGGATATGCCCGCATCTGGCTCATGATTTTGCCTTCTTCGCATACTTGTTGGCCAGATCCTGGGTTTTTTTCGTGTTTGAATCACGTAGTAATGTGGTAACACACTGAAGCAGTCAATAAAACCTGGTTTCGATCAATATTTTAGAGGATAACACCGGTTAGGTCTGGGTTAGGTCTGGGATATGCGCGCATCTGGCTTATACTTTCGCCTTTTTCGCAAACTTGATGGCTAGATCCTGGGTTTTTTTCGGGTTTAAATAACGCAGTAATGTGGTACCACACTGAAGCAGTCAATTAAACCTGGTTTCGATCAATATTTTAGAGGATAACGCCGTTAGGTCTGGGTTAGGTCTGGGTTATGCCCGCATCTGGCTCATGATTTTGCCTTCTTCACATACTTATTGGCCAGATCCTGGGGTTTTTCCGTGTTTGAATCACGTAGTAATGTGGTAATACACTGAAGCAGTCAATAAAACCTGGTTTCGATCAATATTTTAGAGGATAACACCGGTTAGGTCTGGGTTAGGTCTGGGTTATGCCCGCATCTAGCTCATCATTTTGCCTTCTTCGCATACTTGTTGGCTAGATCCTGGGGTTTTTTCGTGTTTGAATCACGTAGTAATGTGGTAACACACTGAAGCAGTCAATTAAACCTGGTTTCGATCAATATTTTAGAGGATAACACCGGTTAGGTCTGGGATAGGTCCGGGATATGCCCGCATCTGGCTCATGATTTTGCCTTCTTCGCATACTTGTTGGCCAGATCCTGGGTTTTTTTCGTGGTTGAATCACGTAGTAATGTGGTAACACACTGAAGCAGTCAATTAAACCTGGTTTCGATGAATATTTTAGAGGATAACAACGGTTAGGTCTGGGTTAGGTCTGGGTTATGCCCGCATCTGGCCCATGATTTTGCCTTCTTCGCATACTTGTTGGCCAGATCCTGGGTTTTTTTCGTGTTTGAATCACGTAGTAATGTGGTAACACACTGAAGCAGTCAATTAAATCTGGTTTCGATCAATATTTTTGAGGATAACACCGGTTAGGTCTGGGTTAGGTCTGGGTTACGCCCGCATCTGGCTCATGATTTTGCCTTCTTCGCATACTTGTTGGCCAGATCCTGGGTTTTTTTCGTGTTTGAATCACGTAGTAATGTGGTAACACACTGAAGCAGTCAATTAAATCTGGTTTCGATCAATATTTTAGAGGATAACACCGGTTAGGTCTGGGTTAGGTCTGGGTTATGCCCGCATCTGGCTCATGATTTTGCCTTCTTCGCATACTTGTTGGCCAGATCCTGGGTTTTTTCCGTGTTTGAATCACGTAGTAATGTGGTAACACACTGAAGCAGTCAATTAAATCTGGTTTCGATCAATAATTTTGAGGATAACACCGGTTAGGTCTGGGATAGGTCCGGGATATGCCCGCATCTGGCTCATGATTTTGCCTTCTTCGCATACTTGTTGGCCAGATCCTGGGGTTTTTTCGTGTTTGAATCACGTAGTAATGTGGTAACACACTGAAGCAGTCAATTAAACCTGGTTTCGATCAATATTTTAGAGGATAACACCGGTTAGGTCTGGGTTAGGTCTGGGATATGCGAGCATCTGGCTTATACTTTCACCTTTTTCGCAAACTTGTTGGCCAGATCCTGGGTTTTTTCCGTGTTTGATCACGTAGTAATGTGGCAACACACTGAAGCAGTCAATAAAACCTGGTTTCGATCAATATTTTAGAGGATAACACCGGTTAGGTCTGGGTTAGGTCTGGGATTTGCGCGCATCTGGCTTATACTTTCGCCTTTTTCGCAAACTTGTTGGCCAGATCCTGGGTTTTTTTCGTGTTTGAATCACGTAGGAATGTGGTAACACACTGAAGCTGTCAATTAAACCTGGTTTCGATCAATATTTTAGAGGATAACACCGGTTAGGTCTGGGATAGGTCCCGGATATGCCCGCATCTGGCTTATACTTTCGCCTTTTTCGCAAACTTGTTGGCTAGATCCTGGGTTTTTTTCCGGTCTGAATAACGCAGTAATGTGGTACCACACTGAAGCAGTCAATTAAACCTGGTTTCGATCAATATTTTAGAGGATAACGCCGGTTAGGTCTGGGTTAGGTCTGGGTTATGCCCGCATCTGGCTCATGATTTTGCCTTCTTCGCATACTTGTTGGCCAGATCCTGGGGTTTTTCCGTGTTTGAATCACGTAGTAATGTGGTAATACACTGAAGCAGTCAATAAAACCTGGTTTCGATCAATATTTTAGAGGATAACACCGGTTAGGTCTGGGTTAGGTCTGGGTTATGCCCGCATCTGGCTCATGATTTTGCCTTCTTCGCATACTTGTTGGCCAGATCCTGGGTTTTTTTCGTGGTTGAATCACGTAGTAATGTGGTAACACACTGAAGCAGTCAATTAAACCTGGTTTCGATCAATATTTTAGAGGATAACACCGGTTAGGTCTGGGATAGGTCCGGGATATGCCCGCATCTGGCTCATGATTTTGCCTTCTTCGCATACTTGTTGGCAAGATCCTGGGTTTTTTTCGTGTTTGAATCACGTAGTAATGTGGTAACACTCTGAAGCAGTCAATTAAACCTGGTTTCGATCAATATTTCAGAGGATAACACCGGTTAGGTCTGGGTTAGGTCTGGGTTATGCCCGCATCTGGCTCATGATTTTGTCTTCTTCGCATACTTGTTGGCCAGATCCTGGGGTTTTTTCGTGTTTGAATCACGTAGTAATGTGGTAACACACTGAAGCAGTCAATTAAACCTGGTTTCGATCTATATTTTAGAGGATAACACCGGTTAGGTCTGGGTTAGGTCTGGGTTATGCCCGCATCTGGCTCATGATTTTGCCTTCTTCGCATACTTGTTGGCCAGATCCTGGGGTTTTTTCGTGTTTGAATCACGTAGTAATGTGGTAACACACTGAAGCAGTCAATTAAACCTGGTTTCGATCAATATTTTAGAGGATAACACCGGTTAGGTCTGGGATAGGTCCGGGATATGCCCGCATCTGGCTTATACTTTCGCCTTTTTCGAAAACTTGTTGGCTAGATCCTGGGTTTTTTTCCGGTTTGAATAACGCAGTAATGTGGTACCACACTGAAGCAGTCAATTAAACCTGGTTTCGATCAATATTTCAGAGGATAACACCGGTTAGGTCTGGGTTAGGTCCGGGATATGCCCGCATCTGGCTCATGATTTTGCCTTCTTCGCATACTTGTTGGCCAGATCCTGGGTTTTTTTCGTGTTTGAATCACGTAGTAATGTGGTAACACTCTGAAGCAGTCAATTAAACCTGGTTTCGATCAATATTTCAGAGGATAACACCGGTTAGGTCTGGGTTAGGTCTGGGTTATGCCCGCATCTGGCTCATGATTTTGCCTTCGTCGCATACTTGTTGGCCAGATCCTGGGGTTTTTTCGTGTTTGAATCACGTAGTAATGTGGTAACACACTGAAGCAGTCAATTAAACCTGGTTTCGATCTATATTTTAGAGGATAACACCGGTTAGGTCTGGGTTAGGTCTGGGTTATGCCCGCATCTGGCTCATGATTTTGCCTTCTTCGCATACTTGTTGGCCAGATCCTGGGGTTTTTTCGTGTTTGAATCACGTAGTAATGTGGTAACACACTGAAGCAGTCAATTAAACCTGGTTTCGATCAATATTTTAGAGGATAACACCGGTTAGGTCTGGGATAGGTCCGGGATATGCCCGCATCTGGCTCATGATTTTGCCTTCTTCGCATACTTGTTGGCCAGATCCTGGGTTTTTTTCGTGTTTGAATCACGTAGTAATGTGGTAACACACTGAAGCAGTCAATAAAACCTGGTTTCGATCAATATTTTAGAGGATAACACCGGTTAGGTCTGGGTTAGGTCTGGGTTATGCCCGCATCTGGCTTATACTTTCGCCTTTTTCGCAAACTTGATGGCTAGATCCTGGGTTTTTTTCGGGTTTAAATAACGCAGTAATGTGGTACCACACTGAAGCAGTCAATTAACCCTGGTTTCGATCAATATTTTAGAGGATAACGCCGTTAGGTCTGGGTTAGGTCTGGGTTATGCCCGCATCTGGCTCATGATTTTGCCTTCTTCACATACTTATTGGCCAGATCCTGGGGTTTTTCCGTGTTTGAATCACGTAGTAATGTGGTAATACACTGAAGCAGTCAATAAAACCTGGTTTCGATCAATATTTTAGAGGATAACACCGGTTAGGTCTGGGTTAGGTCTGGGTTATGCCCGCATCTAGCTCATCATTTTGCCTTCTTCGCATACTTGTTGGCTAGATCCTGGGGTTTTTTCGTGTTTGAATCACGTAGTAATGTGGTAACACACTGAAGCAGTCAATTAAACCTGGTTTCGATCAATATTTTAGAGGATAACACCGGTTAGGTCTGGGATAGGTCCGGGATATGCCCGCATCTGGCTCATGATTTTGCCTTCTTCGCATACTTGTTGGCCAGATCCTGGGTTTTTTTCGTGGTTGAATCACGTAGTAATGTGGTAACACACTGAAGCAGTCAATTAAACCTGGTTTCGATGAATATTTTAGAGGATAACAACGGTTAGGTCTGGGTTAGGTCTGGGTTATGCCCGCATCTGGCCCATGATTTTGCCTTCTTCGCATACTTGTTGGCCAGATCCTGGGTTTTTTTCGTGTTTGAATCACGTAGTAATGTGGTAACACACTGAAGCAGTCAATTAAATCTGGTTTCGATCAATATTTTTGAGGATAACACCGGTTAGGTCTGGGTTAGGTCTGGGTTACGCCCGCATCTGGCTCATGATTTTGCCTTCTTCGCATACTTGTTGGCCAGATCCTGGGTTTTTTTCGTGTTTGAATCACGTAGTAATGTGGTAACACACTGAAGCAGTCAATTAAATCTGGTTTCGATCAATATTTTAGAGGATAACACCGGTTAGGTCTGGGTTAGGTCTGGGTTATGCCCGCATCTGGCTCATGATTTTGCCTTCTTCGCATACTTGTTGGCCAGATCCTGGGTTTTTTCCGTGTTTGAATCACGTAGTAATGTGGTAACACACTGAAGCAGTCAATTAAATCTGGTTTCGATCAATAATTTTGAGGATAACACCGGTTAGGTCTGGGATAGGTCCGGGATATGCCCGCATCTGGCTCATGATTTTGCCTTCTTCGCATACTTGTTGGCCAGATCCTGGGGTTTTTTCGTGTTTGAATCACGTAGTAATGTGGTAACACACTGAAGCAGTCAATTAAACCTGGTTTCGATCAATATTTTAGAGGATAACACCGGTTAGGTCTGGGTTAGGTCTGGGATATGCGAGCATCTGGCTTATACTTTCACCTTTTTCGCAAACTTGTTGGCCAGATCCTGGGTTTTTTCCGTGTTTGATCACGTAGTAATGTGGCAACACACTGAAGCAGTCAATAAAACCTGGTTTCGATCAATATTTTAGAGGATAACACCGGTTAGGTCTGGGTTAGGTCTGGGATTTGCGCGCATCTGGCTTATACTTTCGCCTTTTTCGCAAACTTGTTGGCCAGATCCTGGGTTTTTTTCGTGTTTGAATCACGTAGGAATGTGGTAACACACTGAAGCTGTCAATTAAACCTGGTTTCGATCAATATTTTAGAGGATAACACCGGTTAGGTCTGGGATAGGTCCCGGATATGCCCGCATCTGGCTTATACTTTCGCCTTTTTCGCAAACTTGTTGGCTAGATCCTGGGTTTTTTCCGGTCTGAATAACGCAGTAATGTGGTACCACACTGAAGCAGTCAATTAAACCTGGTTTCGATCAATATTTTAGAGGATAACGCCGGTTAGGTCTGGGTTAGGTCTGGGTTATGCCCGCATCTGGCTCATGATTTTGCCTTCTTCGCATACTTGTTGGCCAGATCCTGGGGTTTTTCCGTGTTTGAATCACGTAGTAATGTGGTAATACACTGAAGCAGTCAATAAAACCTGGTTTCGATCAATATTTTAGAGGATAACACCGGTTAGGTCTGGGTTAGGTCTGGGTTATGCCCGCATCTGGCTCATGATTTTGCCTTCTTCGCATACTTGTTGGCCAGATCCTGGGTTTTTTTCGTGGTTGAATCACGTAGTAATGTGGTAACACACTGAAGCAGTCAATTAAACCTGGTTTCGATCAATATTTTAGAGGATAACACCGGTTAGGTCTGGGATAGGTCCGGGATATGCCCGCATCTGGCTCATGATTTTGCCTTCTTCGCATACTTGTTGGCCAGATCCTGGGTTTTTTTCGTGGTTGAATCACGTAGTAATGTGGTAACACACTGAAGCAGTCAATTAAACCTGGTTTCGATCAATATTTTAGAGGATAACGCCGGTTAGGTCTGGGTTAGGTCTGGGAAATGCGCGCATCTGGCTTATACTTTCGCCTTCTTCGCATACTTGTTGGCCAGATCCTGGGTTTTTTTCGTGTTTGAATCACGTAGTAATGTGGTAACACTCTGAAGCAGTCAATTAAACCTGGTTTCGATCAATATTTTAGAGGATAACACCGGTTAGGTCTGGGATAGGTCCGGGATATGCCCGCATCTGGCTCATGATTTTGCCTTCTTCGCATACTTGTTGGCCAGATCCTGGGTTTTTTTCGTGTTTGAATCACGTAGTAATGTGGTAACACTCTGAAGCAGTCAATTAAACCTGGTTTCGATCAATATTTCAGAGGATAACACCGGTTAGGTCTGGGTTAGGTCTGGGTTATGCCCGCAACTGGCTCATGATTTTGCCTTCTTCGCATACTTGTTGGCCAGATCCTGGGGTTTTTTCGTGTTTGAATCACGTAGTAATGTGGTAACACACTGAAGCAGTCAATTAAACCTGGTTTCGATCAATATTTTAGAGGATAACACCGGTTAGGTCTGGGATAGGTCCGGGATATGCCCGCATCTGGCTCATGATTTTGCCTTCTTCGCATACTTGTTGGCCAGATCCTGGGTTTTTTTCGTGTTTGAATCACGTAGTAATGTGGTAACACTCTGAAGCAGTCAATTAAACCTGGTTTCGATCAATATTTCAGAGGATAACACCGGTTAGGTCTGGGTTAGGTCTGGGTTATGCCCGCATCTGGCTCATGATTTTGCCTTCTTCGCATACTTGTTGGCCAGATCCTGGGGTTTTTTCGTGTTTGAATCACGTAGTAATGTGGTAACACACTGAAGCAGTCAATTAAACCTGGTTTCGATCTATATTTTAGAGGATAACACCGGTTAGGTCTGGGTTAGGTCTGGGTTATGCCCGCATCTGGCTCATGATTTTGCCTTCTTCGCATACTTGTTGGCCAGATCCTGGGGTTTTTTCGTGTTTGAATCACGTAGTAATGTGGTAACACACTGAAGCAGTCAATTAAACCTGGTTTCGATCAATATTTTAGAGGATAACATCGGTTAGGTCTGGGATAGGTCCGGGATATGCCCGCATCTGGCTTATACTTTCGCCTTTTTCGAAAACTTGTTGGCTAGATCCTGGGTTTTTTTCCGGTTTGAATAACGCAGTAATGTGGTACCACACTGAAGCAGTCAATTAAACCTGGTTTCGATCAATATTTCAGAGGATAACACCGGTTAGGTCTGGGTTAGGTCCGGGATATGCCCGCATCTGGCTCATGATTTTGCCTTCTTCGCATACTTGTTGGCCAGATCCTGGGTTTTTTTCGTGTTTGAATCACGTAGTAATGTGGTAACACACTGAAGCAGTCAATTAAACCTGGTTTCGATCAATATTTCAGAGGATAACACCGGTTAGGTCTGGGTTAGGTCTGGGAAATGCGCGCATCTGGCTTATACTTTCGCCTTTTTCGCAAACTTGTTGGCCAGATCCTGGGTATTTTCCGTGTTTGAATCACGTAGTAATGTGGTAACACACTGAAGCAGTCAATTAAACCTGGTTTCGATCAATATTTCAGACGATAACACCGGTTAGGTCTGGGTTAGGTCTGGGAAATGCGCGCATCTGGCTTATACTTTCGCCTTTTTCGCAAACTTGTTGGCCAGATCCTGGGTTTTTTTCGTGTTTGAATCACGTAGTAATGTGGTAATACACTGAAGCAGTCAATAAAACCTGGTTTCGCTTAATATTTTAGAGGATAACACCGGTTAGGTCTGGGTTAGGTCTGGGATTTGCGCGCATCTGGCTTATACTTTCGCCTTTTTCGCAAACTTCTTGGCCAGATCCTGGGTATTTTTCGTGTTTGAATCACGTAGTAATGTGCTAACACACTGAAGCAGTCAATTAAACCTGGTTTCGATCAATATTTCAGAGGGTAACACCGGTTAGGTCTGGGTTAGGTCCGGGATATGCCCGCATCTGGCTCATGATTTTGCCCTCATCGCATACTTGTTGGCCAGATCCTGGGTTTTTTTCGTGTTTGAATCACGTAGTAATGTGGTAATACACTGAAGCAGTCAATTAAACCTGGTTTCGATCAATATTTTAGAGGATAACACCGGTTAGGTCTGGGATAGGTCCGGGATATGCCCGCATCTGGCTCATGATTTTGCCTTCTTCGCATACTTGTTGGCCAGATCCTGGGTTTTTTTCGTGGTTGAATCACGTAGTAATGTGGTAACACACTGAAGCAGTCTATTAAACCTGGTTTCGATCAATGTTTTAGAGGATAACGCCGGTTAGGTCTGGGTTAGGTCTGGGAAATGCGCGCATCTGGCTTAACTTTCGCCTTCTTCGCATACTTGTTGGTCAGATCCTGGGTTTTTTTCGTGTTTGAATCACGTAGGAATGTGGTAACACACTGAAGCAGTCAACTAAACCTGGTTTCGATCAATATTTTAGAGGATAACACCGGTTAGGTCTGGGATAGGTCCGGGATATGCCCGCATCTGGCTCATGATTTTGCCTTCTACGCATACTTGTTGGCCAGATCCTGGGTTTTTTTCGTGGTTGAATCACGTAGTAATGTGGTAACACACTGAAGCAGTCAATTAAACCTGGTTTCGATCAATATTTTAGAGGATAACGCCGGTTAGGTCTGGGTTAGGTCTGGGAAATGCGCGCATCTGTCTTATACTTTCGCCTTCTTCGCATACTTGTTGGTCAGATCCTGGGTTTTTTTCGTGTTTGAATCACGTAGTAATGTGGTAATACACTGAAGCAGTCAATAAAACCTGGTTTCGATCAATATTTTAGAGGATAAAACCGGTTAGGTCTGGGTTAGGTCTGGGTTATGCCCGCATCTAGCTCATGATTTTGCCTTCTTCGCATACTTGTTGGCCAGATCCTGGGGTTTTTTCGTGTTTGAATCACGTAGTAATGTGGTAACACACTGAAGCAGTCAATTAAACCTGGTTTCGATCAATATTTTAGAGGATAACACCGGTTAGGTCTGGGATAGGTCCGGGATATGCCCGCATCTGGCTCATGATTTTGCCTTCTTCGCATACTTGTTGGCCAGATCCTGGGTTTTTTTCGTGGTTGAATCACGTAGTAATGTGGTAACACAGAAGCAGTCAATTAAACCTGGTTTCGATCAATATTTTAGAGGATAACGCCGGTTCGGTCTGGGTTAGGTCTGGGAAATGCGCGCATCTGGCTTATACTTTCGCCTTCTTCGCATACTTGTTGGTCAGATCCTGGGTTTTTTTCGAGATTGAATCACGTAGGAATGTGGTAACACACTGAAGCAGTCAATTAAACCTGGTTTCGATCAATATTTCAGAGGATAACACCGGTTAGGTCTGGGTTAGGTCTGGGTTATGCCCGCATCTGGCTCATGATTTTGCCTTCTTCGCATACTTGTTGGCCAGACCCTAGGTTTTTTTCGTGTTTGAATCATGTAGTAATGTGGTAACACACTGAAGCAGTCAATTAAACCTGGTTTCGATCAATATTTCAGAGGATAACACCGGTTAGGTCTGGGTTAGGTCTGGGTTATGCCCGCATCTGGCTCATGATTTTGCCCTCATCGCATACTTGTTGGCCAGATCCTGGGTTTTTTTCGGGTTTGAATCACGTAGTAATGTGGTAATACACTGAAGCAGTCAATTAAACCTGGTTTCGATCAATATTTCAGAGGATAACACCGGTTAGGTCTGGGTTAGGTCTGGGTTATGCCCGCATCTGGCTCATGATTTTGCCTTCTTCGCATACTTGTTGGCCAGATCCTGGGTTTTTTTCGTGTTTGAATCACGTAGTAATGTGGTAACACACTGAAGCAGTCAATTAAACCTGGTTTCGATCAATATTTTAGAGGATAACACCGGTTAGGTCTAGGATAGGTCCGGGATATGCCCGCATCTGGCTTATACTTTCGCCTTTTTCGCAAACTTGTTGGCTAGATCCTGGGTTTTTTTCCGGTTTGAATAACGCAGTAATGTGGTACCACACTGAAGCAGTCAATTAAACCTGGTTTCGATCAATATTTCAGAGGATAACACCGGTTAGGTCTGGGTTAGGTCCGGGATATGGCCGCATCTGGCTCATGATTTTGCCTTCTTCGCATACTTGTTGGCCAGATCCTGGGTTTTTTTCGTGTTTGAATCACGTAGTAATGTGGTAACACACTGAAGCAGTCAATTAAACCTGGTTTCGATCAATATTTCAGAGGATAACACCGGTTAGGTCTGGGTTAGGTCTGGGAAATGCGCGCATCTGGCTTATACTTTCGCCTTTTTCGCAAACTTGTTGGCCAGATCCTGGGTTTTTTTCGTGTTTGAATCACGTAGTAATGTGGTAACACACTGAAGCAGTCAATTAAACCTGGTTTCGATCAATATTTTAGAGGATAACACCGGTTAGGTCTGGGATAGGTCCGGGATATGCCCGCATCTGGCTCATGATTTTGCCTTCTTCGCATACTTGTTGGCCAGATCCTGGGTTTTTTTCGTGGTTGAATCACGTAGTAATGTGGTAACACACTGAAGCAGTCTATTAAACCTGGTTTCGATCAATGTTTTAGAGGATAACGCCGGTTAGGTCTGGGTTAGGTCTGGGAAATGCGCGCATCTGGCTTATACTTTCGCCTTCTTCGCATACTTGTTGGTCAGATCCTGGGTTTTTTTCGTGTTTGAATCACGTAGGAATGTGGTAACACACTGAAGCAGCCAATTAAACCTGGTTTCGATCAATATTTTAGAGGATAACACCGGTTAGGGCTGGGTTAGGTCCGGGATATGCCCGCATCTGGCTCATGATTTTGCCGTCTTCGCATACTTGTTGGCCAGATCCTGGGTTTTTTTCGTGGTTGAATCACGTAGTAATGTGGTAACACACTGAAGCAGTCAATTAAACCTGGTTTCGATCAATATTTTAGAGGATAACGCCGGTTAGGTCTGGGTTAGGTCTGGGAAATGCGCGCATCTGGCTTATACTTTCGCCTTCTTCGCATACTTGTTGGCCAGATCCCGGGTATTTTCCGTGTTTGAATCACGTAGTAATGTGGTAACACACTGAAGCAGTCAATTAAACCTGGTTTCGATCAATATTTCAGAGGATAACACCGGTTAGGTCTGGGTTAGGTCTGGGTTATGCCCGCATCCCGCTCATGATTTTGCCTTCTTCGCATACTTGTTGGCCAGATCCTGGGTTCTTTCGTGTTTGAATCATGTAGTAATGTGGTAACACACTGAAGCAGTCAATTAAACCTGGTTTCGATCAATATTTTAGAGGATAACACCGGTAAGGTCTGGGTTAGGTCTGGGATTTGCGCGCATCTGGCTTATACCTACGCCTTTTTCGCAAACTTGTTGGCCAGATCCTGGGTTTTTTCCGTGTTTGAATCACGTAGTAATGTGGTAACACACTGGAGCAGTCAATAAAACCTGGTTTCGATCAATATTTTAGAGGATAACACCGGTTAGGTCTGGGTTAGGTCTGGGATTTGCGCGCATCTGGCTTATACTTTCGCCTTTTTCGCAAACTTCTTGGCCAGATCCTGGGTATTTTTCGTGTTTGAATCACGTAGTAATGTGGTAACACTCTGAAGCAGTCAATTAAACCTGGTTTCGATCAATATTTCAGAGGATAACGCCGGTTAGGTCTGGGTTAGGTCTGGGTTATGCCCGCATCTGGCTCATGATTTTGCCTTCTTCGCATACTTGTTGGCCAGATCCTGGGTTTTTTCCGTGTTTGAATCACGTAGTAATGTGGTAATACACTGAAGCAGTCAATAAAACCTGGTTTCGATCAATATTTTAGAGGATAACACCGGTGAGGTTTGGGTTAGGTCTGGGAAATGCGCGCATCTGGCTTATACTTTCGCCTTCTTCGCATACTTGTTGGTCAGATCCTGGGTTTTTTTCGAGATTGAATCACGTAGGAATGTGGTAACACACTGAAGCAGTCAATTAAACCTGGTTTCGATCAATATTTTAGAGGATAACACCGGTTAGGTCTGGGTTAGGTCTGGGATTTGCGCGCATCTGGCTTATACTTTCGCCTTTTTCGCAAACTTCTTGGCCAGATCCTGGGTATTTTTCGTGTTTGAATCACGTAGTAATGTGGTAACACTCTGAAGCAGTCAATTAAACCTGGTTTCGATCAATATTTCAGAGGATAACGCCGGTTAGGTCTGGGTTAGGTCTGGGTTATGCCCGCATCTGGCTCATGATTTTGCCCTCATCGCATACTTGTTGGCCAGATCCTGGGTTTTTTTCGTGTTTGAATCACGTAGTAATGTGGTAATACACTGAAGCAGTCAATTAAACCTGGTTTCGATCAATATTTTAGAGGATAAAACCGGTTAGGTCTGGGTTAGGTCTGGGTTATGCCCGCATCTGGCTCATGATTTTGCCTTCTTCGCATACTTGTTGGCCAGATCCTGGGTTTTTTCGTGTTTGAATCACATAGTAATGTGGTAACACACTGAAGCAGTCAATTAAACCTGGTTTCGATCAATATTTTAGAGGATAACACCGGTTAGGTCTGGGTTAGGTCTGGGATTTGCGCGCATCTGGCTTATACTTTCGCCATTTTCGCAAACATGTTGGCCAGATCCTGGGTATTTTTCGTGTTTGAATCACGCAGTAATGTGGTAACACTCTGAAGCAGTCAACTAAACCTGGTTTCGATCAATATTTCAGAGGATAACGCCGGTTAGGTCTGGGTTAGGTCTGGGTTATGCCCGCATCTGGCTTATACTTTCGCCTTTTTCGCAAACTTCTTGGCCAGATCCTGGGTATTTTTCGTGTTTGAATCACGTAGTAATGTGGTAACACTCTGAAGCAGTCAATTAAACCTGGTTTCGATCAATATTTCAGAGGATAACGCCGGTTAGGTCTGGGTTAGGTCTGGGTTATGCCCGCATCTGGCTCATGATTTTGCCTTCTTCGCATACTTGTTGGCCAGACCCTGGGTTTTTTTCGTGTTTGAATCATGTGGTAATGTGATAACACACTGAAGCAGTCAATTAAACCTGGTTTCGATCAATATTTCAGAGGATAACACCGGTTAGGTCTGGGTTAGGTCTGGGTTATGCCCGCATCTGGCTCATGATTTTGCCTTCTTCGCATACTTGTTGGCCAGATCCTGGGTTTTTTTCGTGTTTGAATCACGTAGTAATGTGGTAATACACTGAAGCAGTCAATTAAACCTGGTTTCGATCAATATTTTAGAGGATAACACCGGTTAGGTCTGGGTTAGGTCTGGGTTATGCCCGCATCTGGCTCATGATTTTGCCTTCTTCGCATACTTGTTGGCCAGATCCTGGGTATTTTTCGTGTTTGAATCACGCAGTAATGTGGTAACACTCTGAAGCAGTCAATTAAACCTGGTTTCGATCAGTATTTCAGAGGATAACACCGTTTAGGTCTGGGTTAGGTCTGGGTTTTGCCCGCATCTGGCTCATGATTTTGCCTTCTTCGCATACTTGTTGGCCAGATCCTGGGTTTTTTTCGTGGTGGAATCACGTAGTAATGTGGTAACACACTGAAGCAGTCAATTAAACCTGGTTTCGATCAATATTTTAGAGGATAACACCGGTTAGGTCTGGGTTAGGTCTGGGTTATGCCCGCATCTGGCTCATGATTTTGCCTTCTTCGCATACTTGTTGGCCAGATCCTGGGTTTTTTTCGTGTTTGAATCACGTAGTAATGTGGTAACACACTGAAGCAGTCGATTAAACCTGGTTTCGATCAGTATTTCAGAGGATAACACCGTTTAGGTCTGGGTTAGGTCTGGGATTTGCGCGCATCTGGCTTATACTTTCGCCTTTTTCGCAAACTTCTTGGCCAGATCCTGGGTATTTTTCGTGTTTGAATCACGTAGTAATGTGGTAACACTCTGAAGCAGTCAATTAAACCTGGTTTCGATCAATATTTCAGAGGATAACGCCGGTTAGGTCTGGGTTAGGTCTGGGTTATGCCCGCATCTGGCTCATGATTTTGCCTTCTTCGCATACGTGTTGGCCAGATCCTGGGTTTTTTTCGTGTTTGAATCACGTAGTAATGTGGTAATACACTGAAGCAGTCAATTAAACCTGGTTTCGATCAATATTTTAGAGGATAACACCGGTGAGGGCTGGGTTAGATCTGGGTTATGGCCGCATCTAGCTCATGATTTTGCATTCTTCGCATACTTGTTGGCCAGATCCTGGGGTTTTTTCGTGTTTGAATCACGTAGTAATGTGGTAACACACTGAAGCAGTCAATTAAACCTGGTTTCGATCAATATTTTAGAGGATAAGACCGGTTAGGTCTGGGATAGGTCCGGGATATGCCCGCATCTGGCTCATGATTTTGCCTTCTTCGCATACTTGTTGGCCAGATCCTGGGTTTTTTTTGTGGTTGAATCACGTAGTAATGTGGTAACACACTGGAGCAGTCAATTAAACCTGGTTTCGATCAATATTTTAGAGGATAACACCGGTTAGGTCTGGGTTAGGTCTGGGAAATGCGCGCATCTGGCTTATACTTTCGCCATTTTCGCAAACATGTTGGCCAGATCCTGGGTATTTTCCGTGTTTGAATCACGTAGTAATGTGGTAACACACTGAAGCAGTCAATTAAACCTGGTTTCGATCAATATTTTAGAGGATAACACCGGTTAGGTCTGGGTTAGGTCTGGGATTTGCGCGCATCTGGCTTATACTTTCGCCATTTTCGCAAACATGTTGGCCAGATCCTGGGTATTTTCCGTGTTTGAATCACGTAGTAATGTGGTAACACACTGAAGCAGTCAATTAAACCTGGTTTCGATCAATATTTCAGAGGATAACACCGGTTAGGTCTGGGTTAGGTCTGGGTTATGCCCGCATCTGGCTCATGATTTTGCCTTCTTCGCATACTTGTTGGCCAGACCCTGGGTTTTTTTCGTGTTTGAATCATGTAGTAATGTGATAACACACTGAAGCAGTCAATTAAACCTGGTTTCGATTAATATTTCAGAGGATAACACCGGTTAGGTCTGGGTTAGGTCTGGGTTATGCCCGCATCTGTCTCATGATTTTGCCTTCTTCGCATACTTGTTGGCCAGATCCTGGGTTTTTTTCGTGTTTGAATCACGTAGTAATGTGGTAATACACTGAAGCAGTCAATTAAACCTGGTTTCGATCAATATTTTAGAGGATAACACCGGTTAGGTCTGGGTTAGGTCTGGGTTATGCCCGCATCTGGCTCATGATTTTGCCTTCTTCGCATACTTGTTGGCCAGATCCTGGGTTTTTTTCGTGTTTGAATCACGTAGTAATGTGGTAATACACTGAAGCAGTCAATTAAACCTGGTTTCGATCAATATTTTAGAGGATAACACCAGTTAGGTCTGGGATAGGTCCGGGATATGCCCACATCTGGCTTATACTTTCGCCTTTTTCGCAAACTTGTTGGCTAGATCCTGGGTTTTTTTCCGGTTTGAATAACGCAGTAATGTGGTACCACACTGAAGCAGTCAATTAAACCTGGTTTCGATCAATATTTTAGAGGATAACACCGGTTAGGTCTGGGATAGGTCCGGGATATGCCCGCATCTGGCTCATGATTTTGCCTTCTTCGCATACTTGTTGGCCAGATCCTGGGTTTTTTTCGTGTTTGAATCACGTAGTAATGTGGTAATACACTGAAGCAGTCAATTAAACCTGGTTTCGAAAAATATTTTAGAGGATAACGCCGGTTAGGTCTGGGTTAGGTCTGGGAAATGCGCGCATCTGGCTTATACTTTCGCCTTCTTCGCATACTTGTTGGTCAGATCCTGGGTTTTTTTCGTGTTTGAATCACGTAGGAATGTGGTAACACACTGAAGCAGCCAATTAAACCTGGTTTCGATCAATATTTTAGAGGATAACACCGGTTAGGTCTGGGTTAGGTCCGGGATATGCCCGCATCTGGCTCATGATTTTGCCTTCTTCGCATACTTGTTGGCCAGATCCTGGGTTTTTTTCGTGGTTGAATCACGTAGTAATGTGGTAATACACTGAAGCAGTCAATAAAACCTGGTTTCGATCAATATTTTAGAGGATAACACCGGTTAGGTCTGGGTTAGGTCTGGGTTATGCCCGCATCTAGCTCATGATTTTGCATTCTTCGCATACTTGTTGGCCAGATCCTGGGTATTTCCCGTGTTTGAATCACGTAGTAATGTGGTAACACACTGAAGCAGTCAATTAAACCTGGTTTCGATCAATATTTTAGAGGATAACACCGGTTAGGTCTGGGTTAGGTCTGGGATTTGCGCGCATCTGGCTTATACCTTCGCCTTTTTCGCAAACTTGTTGGCCAGATCCTGGGTTTTTTCCGTGTTTGAATCACGTTGTAATGTGATAACACACTGAAGCAGTCAATAAAACCTGGTTTCGATCAATATTTTAGAGGATAACATCGGTTAGGTCTGGGTTAGGTCTGGGATCTGCGCGCATCTGGCTTATACTTTCGCCTTTTTCGCAAACTTCTTGGCCAGATCCTGGGTATTTTTCGTGTTTGAATCACGTAGTAATGCGGTAACACTCTGAAGCAGTCAATTAAATCTGGTTTCGATCAATATTTCAGAGGATAACGCCGGTTAGGTCTGGGTTAGGTCTGGGTTATGCCCGCATCTGGCTCATGATTTTGCCTTCTTCGCATACTTGTTGGTCAGATCCTGGGTTTTTTCCGTGTTTGAATCACGTAGTAATGTGGTAATACACTGAAGCAGTCAATAAAACCTGGTTTCGATCAATATTTTAGAGGATAACACCGGTGAGGTCTGGGTTAGGTCTGGGTTATGCCCGCATCTAGCTCATGATTTTGCATTCCTCGCATACTTGTTGGCCAGATCCTGGGGTTTTTTCGTGTTTGAATCACGTAGTAATGTGGTAACACACTGAAGCAGTCAATTAAACCTGGTTTCGATCAATATTTTAGAGGATAAGACCGGTTAGGTCTGGGATAGGTCCGGGATATGCCCGCATCTGGCTCATGATTTTGCCTTCTTCGCATACTTGTTGGCCAGATCCTGGGTTTTTTTCGTGTTTGAATCACGTAGGAATGTGGTAACACACTGAAGCAGTCAATTAAACCTGGTTTCGATCAATATTTTAGAGGATAACGCCGGTTAGGTCTGGGTTAGGTCTGGGAAATGCGCGTATCTGGCTTATACTTTCGCCTTCTTCGCATACTTGTTGGTCAGATCCTGGGTTTTTTTCGTGTTTGAATCACGTAGGAATGTGGTAACACACTGAAGCAGCCAATTAAACCTGGTTTCGATCAATATTTTAGAGGATAACACCGGTTAGGTCTGGGTTAGGTCCGGGATATGCCCGCATCTGGCTCATGATTTTGCCTTCTTCGCATACTTGTTGGCCAGATCCTGGGTTTTTTTCGTGTTTGAATCACGTAGTAATGTGGTAACACACTGAAGCAGTCAATTAAACCTGGTTTCGATCAATATTTTAGAGGATAACACCGGTTAGGTCTGGGTTAGGTCTGGGTTATGCCCGCATCTAGCTCATGATTTTGCCTTCTTCGCATACTTGTTGGCCAGATCCTGGGGTTTTTTCGTGTTTGAATCACGTAGTAATGTGGTAACACACTGAAGCAGTCAATTAAACCTGGGTTCGATCAATATTTTAGAGGATAACACCGGGTAGGTCTGGGATAGGTCCGGGATATGCCCGCATCTGGCTCATGATTTTGCCTTCTTCGCATACTTGTTGGCCAGATCCTGGGTTTTTTTCGTGGTTGAATCACGTAGTAATGTGGTAACACACTGAAGCAGTCAATTAAACCTGGTTTCGATCAATATTTTAGAGGATAACGCCGGCTAGGTCTGGGTTAGGTCTGGGAAATACGCGCATCTGGCTTATACTTTCGCCTTCTTCGCATACTTGTTGGTCAGATCCTGGGTTTTTTTCGTGTTTGAATCACGTAGGAATGTGGTAACACACTGAAGCAGTCAATTAAACCTGGTTTCGATCAATATTTTAGAGGATAACACCGGTTAGGTCTGGGTTAGGTCCGGGATATGCCCGCATCTGGCTCATGATTTTGCCTTCTTCGCATACTTGTTGGCCAGATCCTGGGTTTTTTTCGTGGTTGAATCACGTAGTAATGTGGTAACACACTGAAGCAGTCAATTAAACCTGGTTTCGATCAATATTTTAGAGGATAACGCCGGTTAGGTCTGGGTTAGGTCTGGGAAATGCGCGCATCTGGCTTATACTTTCGCCTTCTTCGCATACTTGTTGGTCAGATCCTGGGTTTTTTTCGTGTTTGAATCACGTAGGAATGTGGTAACACACTGAAGCAGCCAATTAAACCTGGTTTCGTTCAATATTTTAGAGGATAACACCGGTTAGGTCTGGGTTAGGTCCGGGATATGCCCGCATCTGGCTCATGATTTTGCCTTCTTCGCATACTTGTTGGCCAGATCCTGGGTTTTTTCCGTGTTTGAATCACGTAGTAATGTGGTAATACACTGAAGCAGTCAATAAAACCTGGTTTCGATCAATATTTTAGAGGATAACACCGGTGAGGTTTGGGTTAGGTCTGGGAAATGCGCGCATCTGGCTTATACTTTCGCCTTCTTCGCATACTTGTTGGTCAGATCCTGGGTTTTTTTCGAGATTGAATCACGTAGGAATGTGGTAACACACTGAAGCAGTCAATTAAACCTGGTTTCGATCAATATTTTAGAGGATAACACCGGTTAGGTCTGGGTTAGGTCTGGGATTTGCGCGCATCTGGCTTATACTTTCGCCTTTTTCGCAAACTTCTTGGCCAGATCCTGGGTATTTTTCGTGTTTGAATCACGTAGTAATGTGGTAACACTCTGAAGCAGTCAATTAAACCTGGTTTCGATCAATATTTCAGAGGATAACGCCGGTTAGGTCTGGGTTAGGTCTGGGTTATGCCCGCATCTGGCTCATGATTTTGCCCTCATCGCATACTTGTTGGCCAGATCCTGGGTTTTTTTCGTGTTTGAATCACGTAGTAATGTGGTAATACACTGAAGCAGTCAATTAAACCTGGTTTCGATCAATATTTTAGAGGATAAAACCGGTTAGGTCTGGGTTAGGTCTGGGTTATGCCCGCATCTGGCTCATGATTTTGCCTTCTTCGCATACTTGTTGGCCAGATCCTGGGTTTTTTCGTGTTTGAATCACATAGTAATGTGGTAACACACTGAAGCAGTCAATTAAACCTGGTTTCGATCAATATTTTAGAGGATAACACCGGTTAGGTCTGGGTTAGGTCTGGGATTTGCGCGCATCTGGCTTATACTTTCGCCATTTTCGCAAACATGTTGGCCAGATCCTGGGTATTTTTCGTGTTTGAATCACGCAGTAATGTGGTAACACTCTGAAGCAGTCAATTAAACCTGGTTTCGATCAATATTTCAGAGGATAACGCCGGTTAGGTCTGGGTTAGGTCTGGGTTATGCCCGCATCTGGCTTATACTTTCGCCTTTTTCGCAAACTTCTTGGCCAGATCCTGGGTATTTTTCGTGTTTGAATCACGTAGTAATGTGGTAACACTCTGAAGCAGTCAATTAAACCTGGTTTCGATCAATATTTCAGAGGATAACGCCGGTTAGGTCTGGGTTAGGTCTGGGTTATGCCCGCATCTGGCTCATGATTTTGCCTTCTTCGCATACTTGTTGGCCAGACCCTGGGTTTTTTTCGTGTTTGAATCATGTGGTAATGTGATAACACACTGAAGCAGTCAATTAAACCTGGTTTCGATCAATATTTCAGAGGATAACACCGGTTAGGTCTGGGTTAGGTCTGGGTTATGCCCGCATCTGGCTCATGATTTTGCCTTCTTCGCATACTTGTTGGCCAGATCCTGGGTTTTTTTCGTGTTTGAATCACGTAGTAATGTGGTAATACACTGAAGCAGTCAATTAAACCTGGTTTCGATCAATATTTTAGAGGATAACACCGGTTAGGTCTGGGTTAGGTCTGGGTTATGCCCGCATCTGGCTCATGATTTTGCCTTCTTCGCATACTTGTTGGCCAGATCCTGGGTTTTTTTCGTGTTTGAATCACGTAGTAATGTGGTAACACACTGAAGCAGTCAATTAAACCTGGTTTCGATCAATATTTTAGAGGATAACACCAGTTAGGTCTGGGATAGGTCCGGGATATGCCCACATCTGGCTTATACTTTCGCCTTTTTCGCAAACTTGTTGGCTAGATCCTGGGTTTTTTTCCGGTTTGAATAACGCAGTAATGTGGTACCACACTGAAGCAGACAATTAAACCTGGTTTCGATCAATATTTTAGAGGATAACACCGGTTAGGTCTGGGTTAGGTCTGGGTTATGCCCGCATCTGGCTCATGATTTTGCCTTCTTCGCATACTTGTTGGCCAGATCCTGGGTTTTTTTCGTGTTTGAATCACGTAGTAATGTGGTAACACACTGAAGCAGTCGATTAAACCTGGTTTCGATCAGTATTTCAGAGGATAACACCGTTTAGGTCTGGGTTAGGTCTGGGTTTTGCCCGCATCTGGCTCATGATTTTGCCTTCTTCGCATACTTGTTGGCCAGATCCTGGGTTTTTTTCGTGGTGGAATCACGTAGTAATGTGGTAACACACTGAAGCAGTCAATTAAACCTGGTTTCGATCAATATTTTAGAGGATAACACCGGTTAGGTCTGGGTTAGGTCTGGGTTATGCCCGCATCTGGCTCATGATTTTGCCTTCTTCGCATACTTGTTGGCCAGATCCTGGGTTTTTTTCGTGTTTGAATCACGTAGTAATGTGGTAACACACTGAAGCAGTCGATTAAACCTGGTTTCGATCAGTATTTCAGAGGATAACACCGTTTAGGTCTGGGTTAGGTCTGGGATTTGCGCGCATCTGGCTTATACTTTCGCCTTTTTCGCAAACTTCTTGGCCAGATCCTGGGTATTTTTCGTGTTTGAATCACGTAGTAATGTGGTAACACTCTGAAGCAGTCAATTAAACCTGGTTTCGATCAATATTTCAGAGGATAACGCCGGTTAGGTCTGGGTTAGGTCTGGGTTATGCCCGCATCTGGCTCATGATTTTGCCTTCTTCGCATACGTGTTGGCCAGATCCTGGGTTTTTTTCGTGTTTGAATCACGTAGTAATGTGGTAATACACTGAAGCAGTCAATTAAACCTGGTTTCGATCAATATTTTAGAGGATAACACCGGTGAGGGCTGGGTTAGGTCTGGGTTATGGCCGCATCTAGCTCATGATTTTGCATTCTTCGCATACTTGTTGGCCAGATCCTGGGGTTTTTTCGTGTTTGAATCACGTAGTAATGTGGTAACACACTGAAGCAGTCAATTAAACCTGGTTTCGATCAATATTTTAGAGGATAAGACCGGTTAGGTCTGGGATAGGTCCGGGATATGCCCGCATCTGGCTCATGATTTTGCCTTCTTCGCATACTTGTTGGCCAGATCCTGGGTTTTTTTTGTGGTTGAATCACGTAGTAATGTGGTAACACACTGGAGCAGTCAATTAAACCTGGTTTCGATCAATATTTTAGAGGATAACACCGGTTAGGTCTGGGTTAGGTCTGGGAAATGCGCGCATCTGGCTTATACTTTCGCCATTTTCGCAAACATGTTGGCCAGATCCTGGGTATTTTCCGTGTTTGAATCACGTAGTAATGTGGTAACACACTGAAGCAGTCAATTAAACCTGGTTTCGATCAATATTTTAGAGGATAACACCGGTTAGGTCTGGGTTAGGTCTGGGATTTGCGCGCATCTGGCTTATACTTTCGCCATTTTCGCAAACATGTTGACCAGATCCTGGGTATTTTCCGTGTTTGAATCACGTAGTAATGTGGTAACACACTGAAGCAGTCAATTAAACCTGGTTTCGATCAATATTTCAGAGGATAACACCGGTTAGGTCTGGGTTAGGTCTGGGTTATGCCCGCATCTGGCTCATGATTTTGCCTTCTTCGCATACTTGTTGGCCAGACCCTGGGTTTTTTTCGTGTTTGAATCATGTAGTAATGTGATAACACACTGAAGCAGTCAATTAAACCTGGTTTCGATTAATATTTCAGAGGATAACACCGGTTAGGTCTGGGTTAGGTCTGGGTTATGCCCGCATCTG
Source organism: Colletes latitarsis (assembly GCF_051014445.1). Lineage (NCBI taxonomy): Eukaryota > Metazoa > Arthropoda > Insecta > Hymenoptera > Colletidae > Colletes > Colletes latitarsis. The sequence continues at coordinate 1,021,501 of NC_135139.1, read as the reverse complement.
TCTCATGATTTTGCCTTCTTCGCATACTTGTTGGCCAGATCCTGGGTTTTTTTCGTGTTTGAATCACGTAGTAATGTGGTAATACACTGAAGCAGTCAATTAAACCTGGTTTCGATCAATATTTTAGAGGATAACACCGGTTAGGTCTGGGTTAGGTCTGGGTTATGCCCGCATCTGGCTCATGATTTTGCCTTCTTCGCATACTTGTTGGCCAGATCCTGGGTTTTTTTCGTGTTTGAATCACGTAGTAATGTGGTAATACACTGAAGCAGTCAATTAAACCTGGTTTCGATCAATATTTTAGAGGATAACACCAGTTAGGTCTGGGATAGGTCCGGGATATGCCCACATCTGGCTTATACTTTCGCCTTTTTCGCAAACTTGTTGGCTAGATCCTGGGTTTTTTTCCGGTTTGAATAACGCAGTAATGTGGTACCACACTGAAGCAGTCAATTAAACCTGGTTTCGATCAATATTTTAGAGGATAACACCGGTTAGGTCTGGGATAGGTCCGGGATATGCCCGCATCTGGCTCATGATTTTGCCTTCTTCGCATACTTGTTGGCCAGATCCTGGGTTTTTTTCGTGTTTGAATCACGTAGTAATGTGGTAATACACTGAAGCAGTCAATTAAACCTGGTTTCGATCAATATTTTAGAGGATAACACCGGTTAGGTCTGGGTTAGGTCTGGGTTATGCCCGCATCTGGCTCATGATTTTGCCTTCTTCGCATACTTGTTGGCCAGATCCTGGGTTTTTTTCGTGTTTGAATCACGTAGTAATGTGGTAACACACTGAAGCAGTCGATTAAACCTGGTTTCGATCAATATTTCAGAGGATAACACCGGTTAGGTCTGGGTTAGGTCTGGGTATTGCCCGCATCTGGCTCATGATTTTGCCTTCTTCGCATACTTGTTGGCCAGATCCTGGGTTTTTTTCGTGGTTGAATCACGTAGTAATGTGGTAACACACTGAAGCAGTCAATTAAACCTGGTTTCGATCAATATTTTAGAGGATAACACCGGTTAGGTCTGGGTTAGGTCTGGGTTATGCCCGCATCTAGCTCATGATTTTGCCTTCTTCGCATACTTGTTGGCCAGATCCTGGGGTTTTTTCGTGTTTGAATCACGTAGTAATGTGGTAACACACTGAAGCAGTCAATTAAACCTGGGTTCGATCAATATTTTAGAGGATAACACCGGTTAGGTCTGGGATAGGTCCGGGATATGCCCGCATCTGGCTCATGATTTTGCCTTCTTCGCATACTTGTTGGCCAGATCCTGGGTTTTTTTCGTGGTTGAATCACGTAGTAATGTGGTAACACACTGAAGCAGTCAATTAAACCTGGTTTCGATCAATATTTTAGAGGATAACGCCGGCTAGGTCTGGGTTAGGTCTGGGAAATGCGCGCATCTGGCTTATACTTTCGCCTTCTTCGCATACTTGTTGGTCAGATCCTGGGTTTTTTTCGTGTTTGAATCACGTAGGAATGTGGTAACACATTGAAGCAGTCAATTAAACCTGGTTTCGATCAATATTTTAGAGGATAACACCGGTTAGGTCTGGGTTAGGTCCGGGATATGCCCGCATCTGGCTCATGATTTTGCCTTCTTCGCATACTTGTTGGCCAGATCCTGGGTTTTTTTCGTGGTTGAATCACGTAGTAATGTGGTAACACACTGAAGCAGTTAATTAAACCTGGTTTCGAAAAATATTTTAGAGGATAACGCCGGTTAGGTCTGGGTTAGGTCTGGGAAATGCGCGCATCTGGCTTATACTTTCGCCTTCTTCGCATACTTGTTGGTCAGATCCTGGGTTTTTTTCGTGTTTGAATCACGTAGGAATGTGGTAACACACTGAAGCAGCCAATTAAACCTGGTTTCGATCAATATTTTAGAGGATAACACCGGTTAGGTCTGGGTTAGGTCCGGGATATGCCCGCATCTGGCTCATGATTTTGCCTTCTTCGCATACTTGTTGGCCAGATCCTGGGTTTTTTTCGTGGTTGAATCACGTAGTAATGTGGTAATACACTGAAGCAGTCAATAAAACCTGGTTTCGATCAATATTTTAGAGGATAACACCGGTTAGGTCTGGGTTAGGTCTGGGTTATGCCCGCATCTAGCTCATGATTTTGCATTCTTCGCATACTTGTTGGCCAGATCCTGGGTATTTCCCGTGTTTGAATCACGTAGTAATGTGGTAACACACTGAAGCAGTCAATTAAACCTGGTTTCGATCAATATTTTAGAGGATAACACCGGTTAGGTCTGGGTTAGGTCTGGGATTTGCGCGCATCTGGCTTATACCTTCGCCTTTTTCGCAAACTTGTTGGCCAGATCCTGGGTTTTTTCCGTGTTTGAATCACGTTGTAATGTGATAACACACTGAAGCAGTCAATAAAACCTGGTTTCGATCAATATTTTAGAGGATAACATCGGTTAGGTCTGGGTTAGGTCTGGGATCTGCGCGCATCTGGCTTATACTTTCGCCTTTTTCGCAAACTTCTTGGCCAGATCCTGGGTATTTTTCGTGTTTGAATCACGTAGTAATGCGGTAACACTCTGAAGCAGTCAATTAAATCTGGTTTCGATCAATATTTCAGAGGATAACGCCGGTTAGGTCTGGGTTAGGTCTGGGTTATGCCCGCATCTGGCTCATGATTTTGCCTTCTTCGCATACTTGTTGGTCAGATCCTGGGTTTTTTCCGTGTTTGAATCACGTAGTAATGTGGTAATACACTGAAGCAGTCAATAAAACCTGGTTTCGATCAATATTTTAGAGGATAACACCGGTGAGGTCTGGGTTAGGTCTGGGTTATGCCCGCATCTAGCTCATGATTTTGCATTCCTCGCATACTTGTTGGCCAGATCCTGGGGTTTTTTCGTGTTTGAATCACGTAGTAATGTGGTAACACACTGAAGCAGTCAATTAAACCTGGTTTCGATCAATATTTTAGAGGATAAGACCGGTTAGGTCTGGGATAGGTCCGGGATATGCCCGCATCTGGCTCATGATTTTGCCTTCTTCGCATACTTGTTGGCCAGATCCTGGGTTTTTTTCGTGTTTGAATCACGTAGGAATGTGGTAACACACTGAAGCAGTCAATTAAACCTGGTTTCGATCAATATTTTAGAGGATAACGCCGGTTAGGTCTGGGTTAGGTCTGGGAAATGCGCGTATCTGGCTTATACTTTCGCCTTCTTCGCATACTTGTTGGTCAGATCCTGGGTTTTTTTCGTGTTTGAATCACGTAGGAATGTGGTAACACACTGAAGCAGCCAATTAAACCTGGTTTCGATCAATATTTTAGAGGATAACACCGGTTAGGTCTGGGTTAGGTCCGGGATATGCCCGCATCTGGCTCATGATTTTGCCTTCTTCGCATACTTGTTGGCCAGATCCTGGGTTTTTTTCGTGTTTGAATCACGTAGTAATGTGGTAACACACTGAAGCAGTCAATTAAACCTGGTTTCGATCAATATTTTAGAGGATAACACCGGTTAGGTCTGGGTTAGGTCTGGGTTATGCCCGCATCTAGCTCATGATTTTGCCTTCTTCGCATACTTGTTGGCCAGATCCTGGGGTTTTTTCGTGTTTGAATCACGTAGTAATGTGGTAACACACTGAAGCAGTCAATTAAACCTGGGTTCGATCAATATTTTAGAGGATAACACCGGTTAGGTCTGGGATAGGTCCGGGATATGCCCGCATCTGGCTCATGATTTTGCCTTCTTCGCATACTTGTTGGCCAGATCCTGGGTTTTTTTCGTGGTTGAATCACGTAGTAATGTGGTAACACACTGAAGCAGTCAATTAAACCTGGTTTCGATCAATATTTTAGAGGATAACGCCGGCTAGGTCTGGGTTAGGTCTGGGAAATACGCGCATCTGGCTTATACTTTCGCCTTCTTCGCATACTTGTTGGTCAGATCCTGGGTTTTTTTCGTGTTTGAATCACGTAGGAATGTGGTAACACACTGAAGCAGTCAATTAAACCTGGTTTCGATCAATATTTTAGAGGATAACACCGGTTAGGTCTGGGTTAGGTCCGGGATATGCCCGCATCTGGCTCATGATTTTGCCTTCTTCGCATACTTGTTGGCCAGATCCTGGGTTTTTTTCGTGGTTGAATCACGTAGTAATGTGGTAACACACTGAAGCAGTCAATTAAACCTGGTTTCGATCAATATTTTAGAGGATAACGCCGGTTAGGTCTGGGTTAGGTCTGGGAAATGCGCGCATCTGGCTTATACTTTCGCCTTCTTCGCATACTTGTTGGTCAGATCCTGGGTTTTTTTCGTGTCTGAATCACGTAGGAATGTGGTAACACACTGAAGCAGCCAATTAAACCTGGTTTCGTTCAATATTTTAGAGGATAACACCGGTTAGGTCTGGGTTAGGTCCGGGATATGCCCGCATCTGGCTCATGATTTTGCCTTCTTCGCATACTTGTTGGCCAGATCCTGGGTTTTTTTCGTGGTTGAATCACGTAGTAATGTGGTAATACACTGAAGCAGTCAATAAAACCTGGTTTCGATCAATATTTTAGAGGATAACACCGGTTAGGTCTGGGTTAGGTCTGGGTTATGCCCGCATCTAGCTCATGATTTTGCATTCTTCGCGTACTTGTTGGCCAGATCCTGGGTATTTCCCGTGTTTGAATCACGTAGTAATGTGGTAACACACTGAAGCAGTCAATTAAACCTGGTTTCGATCAATATTTTAGAGGATAACACCGGTTAGGTCTGGGTTAGGTCTGGGATTTGCGCGCATCTGGCTTATACCTTCGCCTTTTTCGCAAACTTCTTGGCCAGATCCTGGGTATTTTTCGTGTTTGAATCACGTAGTAATGCGGTAACACTCTGAAGCAGTCAATTAAACCTGGTTTCGATCAATATTTCAGAGGATAACGCCGGTTAGGTCTGGGTTAGGTCTGGGAAATACGCGCATCTGGCTTATACTTTCGCCTTCTTCGCATACTTGTTGGTCAGATCCTGGGTTTTTTTCGTGTTTGAATCACGTAGGAATGTGGTAACACACTGAAGCAGTCAATTAAACCTGGTTTCGATCAATATTTTAGAGGATAACACCGGTTAGGTCTGGGTTAGGTCCGGGATATGCCCGCATCTGGCTCATGATTTTGCCTTCTTCGCATACTTGTTGGCCAGATCCTGGGTTTTTTTCGTGGTTGAATCACGTAGTAATGTGGTAACACACTGAAGCAGTCAATTAAACCTGGTTTCGATCAATATTTTAGAGGATAACGCCGGTTAGGTCTGGGTTAGGTCTGGGAAATGCGCGCATCTGGCTTATACTTTCGCCTTCTTCGCATACTTGTTGGTCAGATCCTGGGTTTTTTTCGTGTTTGAATCACGTAGGAATGTGGTAACACACTGAAGCAGCCAATTAAACCTGGTTTCGTTCAATATTTTAGAGGATAACACCGGTTAGGTCTGGGTTAGGTCCGGGATATGCCCGCATCTGGCTCATGATTTTGCCTTCTTCGCATACTTGTTGGCCAGATCCTGGGTTTTTTTCGTGGTTGAATCACGTAGTAATGTGGTAATACACTGAAGCAGTCAATAAAACCTGGTTTCGATCAATATTTTAGAGGATAACACCGGTTAGGTCTGGGTTAGGTCTGGGTTATGCCCGCATCTAGCTCATGATTTTGCATTCTTCGCGTACTTGTTGGCCAGATCCTGGGTTTTTTCCGTGTTTGAATCACGTTGTAATGTGATAACACACTGAAGCAGTCAATAAAACCTGGTTTCGATCAATATTTTAGAGGATAACACCGGTTAGGTCTGGGTTAGGTCTGGGATTTGCGCGCATCTGGCTTATACTTTCGCCTTTTTCGCAAACTTCTTGGCCAGATCCTGGGTATTTTTCGTGTTTGAATCACGTAGTAATGCGGTAACACTCTGAAGCAGTCAATTAAACCTGGTTTCGATCAATATTTCAGAGGATAACGCCGGTTAGGTCTGGGTTAGGTCTGGGTTATGCCCGCATCTGGCTCATGATTTTGCCTTCTTCGCATACTTGTTGGCCAGATCCTGGGTTTTTTCCGTGTTTGAATCACGTAGTAATGTGGTAATACACTGAAGCAGTCAATAAAACCTGGTTTCGATCAATATTTTAGAGGATAACACCGGTGAGGTCTGGGTTAGGTCTGGGTTATGCCCGCATCTAGCTCATGATTTTGCATTCTTCGCATACTTGTTGGCCAGATCCTGGGGTTTTTTCGTGTTTGAATCACGTAGTAATGTGGTAACACACTGAAGCAGTCAATTAAACCTGGTTTCGATCAATATTTTAGAGGATAAGACCGGTTAGGTCTGGGATAGGTCCGGGATATGCCCGCATCTGGCTCATGATTTTGCCTTCTTCGCATACTTGTTGGCCAGATCCTGGGTTTTTTTCGTGTTTGAATCACGTAGTAATGTGGTAACACACTGAAGCAGTCAATTAAACCTGATTTCGATCAATATTTTAGAGGATAACACCGGTTAGGTCTGGGATAGGTCCGGGATATGCCCGCATCTGGCTCATGATTTTGCCTTCTTCGCATACTTGTTGGCCAGAACCTGGGTTTTTTTCGTGGTTGAATCACGTTGTAATGTGGTAAAACACTGAAGCAGTCAATTAATCCTGGTTTCGATCAATATTTTAGAGGATAACGCCGGTTAGGTCTGGGTTAGGTCTGGGAAATGCGCGCATCTGGCTTATACTTTCGCCTTCTTCGCATACTAGTTGGTCAGATCCTGGGTTTTTTTCGTGTTTGAATCACGTAGGAATGTGGTAACACACTGAAGCAGTCAATTAAACCTGGTCTCGATCAATATTTTAGAGGATAACACCGGTTAGGTCTGGGTTAGGGTCGGGATATGCCCGCATCTGGCTCATGATTTTGCCTTCTTCGCATACTTGTTGGCCAGATCCTGGGTTTTTTTCGTGGTTGAATCACGTAGTAATGTGGTAACACACTGAAGCAGTCGATTAAACCTGGTTTCGATCAATATTTCAGAGGATAACACCGGTTAGGTCTGGGTTAGGTCTGGGTTTTGCCCGCATCTGGCTCATGATTTTGCCTTCTTCGCATACTTGTTGGCCAGATCCTGGGTTTTTTTCGTGGTTGAATCACGTAGTAATGTGGTAACACACTGAAGCAGTCAATTAAACCTGGTTTCGATCAATATTTTAGAGGATAACACCGGTTAGGTCTGGGTTAGGTCTGGGTTATGCCCGCATCTAGCTCATGATTTTGCCTTCTTCGCATACTTGTTGGCCAGATCCTGGGGTTTTTTCGTGTTTGAATCACGTAGTAATGTGGTAACACACTGAAGCAGTCAATTAAACCTGGGTTCGATCAATATTTTAGAGGATAACACCGGTTAGGTCTGGGATAGGTCCGGGATATGCCCGCATCTGGCTCATGATTTTGCCTTCTTCGCATACTTGTTGGCCAGATCCTGGGTTTTTTTCGTGGTTGAATCACGTAGTAATGTGGTAACACACTGAAGCAGTCAATTAAACCTGGTTTCGATCAATATTTTAGAGGATAACGCCGGCTAGGTCTGGGTTAGGTCTGGGAAATGCGCGCATCTGGCTTATACTTTCGCCTTCTTCGCATACTTGTTGGTCAGATCCTGGGTTTTTTTCGTGTTTGAATCACGTAGGAATGTGGTAACACACTGAAGCAGTCAATTAAACCTGGTTTCGATCAATATTTTAGAGGATAACACCGGTTAGGTCTGGGTTAGGTCCGGGATATGCCCGCATCTGGCTCATGATTTTGCCTTCTTCGCATACTTGTTGGCCAGATCCTGGGTTTTTTTCGTGGTTGAATCACGTAGTAATGTGGTAACACACTGAAGCAGTTAATTAAACCTGGTTTCGAAAAATATTTTAGAGGATAACGCCGGTTAGGTCTGGGTTAGGTCTGGGAAATGCGCGCATCTGGCTTATACTTTCGCCTTCTTCGCATACTTGTTGGTCAGATCCTGGGTTTTTTTCGTGTTTGAATCACGTAGGAATGTGGTAACACACTGAAGCAGCCAATTAAACCTGGTTTCGATCAATATTTTAGAGGATAACACCGGTTAGGTCTGGGTTAGGTCCGGGATATGCCCGCATCTGGCTCATGATTTTGCCTTCTTCGCATACTTGTTGGCCAGATCCTGGGTTTTTTTCGTGGTTGAATCACGTAGTAATGTGGTAATACACTGAAGCAGTCAATAAAACCTGGTTTCGATCAATATTTTAGAGGATAACACCGGTTAGGTCTGGGTTAGGTCTGGGTTATGCCCGCATCTAGCTCATGATTTTGCATTCTTCGCATACTTGTTGGCCAGATCCTGGGTATTTCCCGTGTTTGAATCACGTAGTAATGTGGTAACACACTGAAGCAGTCAATTAAACCTGGTTTCGATCAATATTTTAGAGGATAACACCGGTTAGGTCTGGGTTAGGTCTGGGATTTGCGCGCATCTGGCTTATACCTTCGCCTTTTTCGCAAACTTGTTGGCCAGATCCTGGGTTTTTTCCGTGTTTGAATCACGTTGTAATGTGATAACACACTGAAGCAGTCAATAAAACCTGGTTTCGATCAATATTTTAGAGGATAACAACGGTTCGGTCTGGGTTAGGTCTGGGATCTGCGCGCATCTGGCTTATACTTTCGCCTTTTTCGCAAACTTCTTGGCCAGATCCTGGGTATTTTTCGTGTTTGAATCACGTAGTAATGCGGTAACACTCTGAAGCAGTCAATTAAATCTGGTTTCGATCAATATTTCAGAGGATAACGCCGGTTAGGTCTGGGTTAGGTCTGGGTTATGCCCGCATCTGGCTCATGATTTTGCCTTCTTCGCATACTTGTTGGTCAGATCCTGGTTTTTTTCCGTGTTTGAATCACGTAGTAATGTGGTAATACACTGAAGCAGTCAATAAAACCTGGTTTCGATCAATATTTTAGAGGATAACACCGGTGAGGTCTGGGTTAGGTCTGGGTTATGCCCGCATCTAGCTCATGATTTTGCATTCCTCGCATACTTGTTGGCCAGATCCTGGGGTTTTTTCGTGTTTGAATCACGTAGTAATGTGGTAACACACTGAAGCAGTCAATTAAACCTGGTTTCGATCAATATTTTAGAGGATAAGACCGGTTAGGTCTGGGATAGGTCCGGGATATGCCCGCATCTGGCTCATGATTTTGCCTTCTTCGCATACTTGTTGGTCAGATCCTGGGTTTTTTTCGTGTTTGAATCACGTAGGAATGTGGTAACACACTGAAGCAGTCAATTAAACCTGGTTTCGATCAATATTTTAGAGGATAACACCGGTTAGGTCTGGGTTAGGTCCGGGATATGCCCGCATCTGGCTCATGATTTTGCCTTCTTCGCATACTTGTTGGCCAGATCCTGGGTTTTTTTCGTGGTTGAATCACGTAGTAATGTGGTAACACACTGAAGCAGTCAATTAAACCTGGTTTCGATCAATATTTTAGAGGATAACGCCGGTTAGGTCTGGGTTAGGTCTGGGAAATGCGCGCATCTGGCTTATACTTTCGCCTTCTTCGCATACTTGTTGGTCAGATCCTGGGTTTTTTTCGTGTTTGAATCACGTAGGAATGTGGTAACACACTGAAGCAGCCAATTAAACCTGGTTTCGTTCAATATTTTAGAGGATAACACCGGTTAGGTCTGGGTTAGGTCCGGGATATGCCCGCATCTGGCTCATGATTTTGCCTTCTTCGCATACTTGTTGGCCAGATCCTGGGTTTTTTTCGTGGTTGAATCACGTAGTAATGTGGTAATACACTGAAGCAGTCAATAAAACCTGGTTTCGATCAATATTTTAGAGGATAACACCGGTTAGGTCTGGGTTAGGTCTGGGTTATGCCCGCATCTAGCTCATGATTTTGCATTCTTCGCGTACTTGTTGGCCAGATCCTGGGTTTTTTCCGTGTTTGAATCACGTTGTAATGTGATAACACACTGAAGCAGTCAATAAAACCTGGTTTCGATCAATATTTTAGAGGATAACACCGGTTAGGTCTGGGTTAGGTCTGGGATTTGCGCGCATCTGGCTTATACTTTCGCCTTTTTCGCAAACTTCTTGGCCAGATCCTGGGTATTTTTCGTGTTTGAATCACGTAGTAATGCGGTAACACTCTGAAGCAGTCAATTAAACCTGGTTTCGATCAATATTTCAGAGGATAACGCCGGTTAGGTCTGGGTTAGGTCTGGGTTATGCCCGCATCTGGCTCATGATTTTGCCTTCTTCGCATACTTGTTGGCCAGATCCTGGGTTTTTTCCGTGTTTGAATCACGTAGTAATGTGGTAATACACTGAAGCAGTCAATAAAACCTGGTTTCGATCAATATTTTAGAGGATAACACCGGTGAGGTCTGGGTTAGGTCTGGGTTATGCCCGCATCTAGCTCATGATTTTGCATTCTTCGCATACTTGTTGGCCAGATCCTGGGGTTTTTTCGTGTTTGAATCACGTAGTAATGTGGTAACACACTGAAGCAGTCAATTAAACCTGGTTTCGATCAATATTTTAGAGGATAAGACCGGTTAGGTCTGGGATAGGTCCGGGATATGCCCGCATCTGGCTCATGATTTTGCCTTCTTCGCATACTTGTTGGCCAGATCCTGGGTTTTTTTCGTGTTTGAATCACGTAGTAATGTGGTAACACACTGAAGCAGTCAATTAAACCTGGTTTCGATCAATATTTTAGAGGATAACACCGGTTAGGTCTGGGATAGGTCCGGGATATGCCCGCATCTGGCTCATGATTTTGCCTTCTTCGCATACTTGTTGGCCAGAACCTGGGTTTTTTTCGTGGTTGAATCACGTTGTAATGTGGTAAAACACTGAAGCAGTCAATTAATCCTGGTTTCGATCAATATTTTAGAGGATAACGCCGGTTAGGTCTGGGTTAGGTCTGGGAAATGCGCGCATCTGGCTTATACTTTCGCCTTCTTCGCATACTAGTTGGTCAGATCCTGGGTTTTTTTCGTGTTTGAATCACGTAGGAATGTGGTAACACACTGAAGCAGTCAATTAAACCTGGTCTCGATCAATATTTTAGAGGATAACACCGGTTAGGTCTGGGTTAGGGTCGGGATATGCCCGCATCTGGCTCATGATTTTGCCTTCTTCGCATACTTGTTGGCCAGATCCTGGGTTTTTTTCGTGGTTGAATCACGTAGTAATGTGGTAACACACTGAAGCAGTCGATTAAACCTGGTTTCGATCAATATTTCAGAGGATAACACCGGTTAGGTCTGGGTTAGGTCTGGGTTTTGCCCGCATCTGGCTCATGATTTTGCCTTCTTCGCATACTTGTTGGCCAGATCCTGGGTTTTTTTCGTGGTTGAATCACGTAGTAATGTGGTAACACACTGAAGCAGTCAATTAAACCTGGTTTCGATCAATATTTTAGAGGATAACACCGGTTAGGTCTGGGTTAGGTCTGGGTTATGCCCGCATCTAGCTCATGATTTTGCCTTCTTCGCATACTTGTTGGCCAGATCCTGGGGTTTTTTCGTGTTTGAATCACGTAGTAATGTGGTAACACACTGAAGCAGTCAATTAAACCTGGGTTCGATCAATATTTTAGAGGATAACACCGGTTAGGTCTGGGATAGGTCCGGGATATGCCCGCATCTGGCTCATGATTTTGCCTTCTTCGCATACTTGTTGGCCAGATCCTGGGTTTTTTTCGTGGTTGAATCACGTAGTAATGTGGTAACACACTGAAGCAGTCAATTAAACCTGGTTTCGATCAATATTTTAGAGGATAACGCCGGCTAGGTCTGGGTTAGGTCTGGGAAATGCGCGCATCTGGCTTATACTTTCGCCTTCTTCGCATACTTGTTGGTCAGATCCTGGGTTTTTTTCGTGTTTGAATCACGTAGGAATGTGGTAACACACTGAAGCAGTCAATTAAACCTGGTTTCGATCAATATTTTAGAGGATAACACCGGTTAGGTCTGGGTTAGGTCCGGGATATGCCCGCATCTGGCTCATGATTTTGCCTTCTTCGCATACTTGTTGGCCAGATCCTGGGTTTTTTTCGTGGTTGAATCACGTAGTAATGTGGTAACACACTGAAGCAGTTAATTAAACCTGGTTTCGAAAAATATTTTAGAGGATAACGCCGGTTAGGTCTGGGTTAGGTCTGGGAAATGCGCGCATCTGGCTTATACTTTCGCCTTCTTCGCATACTTGTTGGTCAGATCCTGGGTTTTTTTCGTGTTTGAATCACGTAGGAATGTGGTAACACACTGAAGCAGCCAATTAAACCTGGTTTCGATCAATATTTTAGAGGATAACACCGGTTAGGTCTGGGTTAGGTCCGGGATATGCCCGCATCTGGCTCATGATTTTGCCTTCTTCGCATACTTGTTGGCCAGATCCTGGGTTTTTTTCGTGGTTGAATCACGTAGTAATGTGGTAATACACTGAAGCAGTCAATAAAACCTGGTTTCGATCAATATTTTAGAGGATAACACCGGTTAGGTCTGGGTTAGGTCTGGGTTATGCCCGCATCTAGCTCATGATTTTGCATTCTTCGCATACTTGTTGGCCAGATCCTGGGTATTTCCCGTGTTTGAATCACGTAGTAATGTGGTAACACACTGAAGCAGTCAATTAAACCTGGTTTCGATCAATATTTTAGAGGATAACACCGGTTAGGTCTGGGTTAGGTCTGGGATTTGCGCGCATCTGGCTTATACCTTCGCCTTTTTCGCAAACTTGTTGGCCAGATCCTGGGTTTTTTCCGTGTTTGAATCACGTTGTAATGTGATAACACACTGAAGCAGTCAATAAAACCTGGTTTCGATCAATATTTTAGAGGATAACAACGGTTCGGTCTGGGTTAGGTCTGGGATCTGCGCGCATCTGGCTTATACTTTCGCCTTTTTCGCAAACTTCTTGGCCAGATCCTGGGTATTTTTCGTGTTTGAATCACGTAGTAATGCGGTAACACTCTGAAGCAGTCAATTAAATCTGGTTTCGATCAATATTTCAGAGGATAACGCCGGTTAGGTCTGGGTTAGGTCTGGGTTATGCCCGCATCTGGCTCATGATTTTGCCTTCTTCGCATACTTGTTGGTCAGATCCTGGTTTTTTTCCGTGTTTGAATCACGTAGTAATGTGGTAATACACTGAAGCAGTCAATAAAACCTGGTTTCGATCAATATTTTAGAGGATAACACCGGTGAGGTCTGGGTTAGGTCTGGGTTATGCCCGCATCTAGCTCATGATTTTGCATTCCTCGCATACTTGTTGGCCAGATCCTGGGGTTTTTTCGTGTTTGAATCACGTAGTAATGTGGTAACACACTGAAGCAGTCAATTAAACCTGGTTTCGATCAATATTTTAGAGGATAAGACCGGTTAGGTCTGGGATAGGTCCGGGATATGCCCGCATCTGGCTCATGATTTTGCCTTCTTCGCATACTTGTTGGCCAGATCCTGGGTTTTTTTCGTGTTTGAATCACGTAGGAATGTGGTAACACACTGAAGCAGTCAATTAAACCTGGTTTCGATCAAAATTTTAGAGGATAACGCCGGTTAGGTCTGGGTTAGGTCTGGGAAATGCGCGCATCTGGCTTATACTTTCGCCTTCTTCGCATACTTGTTGGTCAGATCCTGGGTTTTTTTCGTGTTTGAATCACGTAGTAATGTGGTAACACACTGGAGCAGTCAATTAAACCTGGTTTCGATCAATATTTTAGAGGATAACACCGGTTAGGTCTGGGTTAGGTCTGGGAAATGCGCGCATCTGGCTTATACTTTCGCCATTTTCGCAAACATGTTGGCCAGATCCTGGGTATTTTCCGTGTTTGAATCACGTAGTAATGTGGTAACACACTGAAGCAGTCAATTAAACCTGGTTTCGATCAATATTTTAGAGGATAACACCGGTTAGGTCTGGGTTAGGTCTGGGATTTGCGCGCATCTGGCTTATACTTTCGCCATTTTCGCAAACATGTTGACCAGATCCTGGGTATTTTCCGTGTTTGAATCACGTAGTAATGTGGTAACACACTGAAGCAGTCAATTAAACCTGGTTTCGATCAATATTTCAGAGGATAACACCGGTTAGGTCTGGGTTAGGTCTGGGTTATGCCCGCATCTGGCTCATGATTTTGCCTTCTTCGCATACTTGTTGGCCAGACCCTGGGTTTTTTTCGTGTTTGAATCATGTAGTAATGTGATAACACACTGAAGCAGTCAATTAAACCTGGTTTCGATTAATATTTCAGAGGATAACACCGGTTAGGTCTGGGTTAGGTCTGGGTTATGCCCGCATCTGTCTCATGATTTTGCCTTCTTCGCATACTTGTTGGCCAGATCCTGGGTTTTTTTCGTGTTTGAATCACGTAGTAATGTGGTAATACACTGAAGCAGTCAATTAAACCTGGTTTCGATCAATATTTTAGAGGATAACACCGGTTAGGTCTGGGTTAGGTCTGGGTTATGCCCGCATCTGGCTCATGATTTTGCCTTCTTCGCATACTTGTTGGCCAGATCCTGGGTTTTTTTCGTGTTTGAATCACGTAGTAATGTGGTAATACACTGAAGCAGTCAATTAAACCTGGTTTCGATCAATATTTTAGAGGATAACACCAGTTAGGTCTGGGATAGGTCCGGGATATGCCCACATCTGGCTTATACTTTCGCCTTTTTCGCAAACTTGTTGGCTAGATCCTGGGTTTTTTTCCGGTTTGAATAACGCAGTAATGTGGTACCACACTGAAGCAGTCAATTAAACCTGGTTTCGATCAATATTTTAGAGGATAACACCGGTTAGGTCTGGGATAGGTCCGGGATATGCCCGCATCTGGCTCATGATTTTGCCTTCTTCGCATACTTGTTGGCCAGATCCTGGGTTTTTTTCGTGTTTGAATCACGTAGTAATGTGGTAATACACTGAAGCAGTCAATTAAACCTGGTTTCGATCAATATTTTAGAGGATAACACCGGTTAGGTCTGGGTTAGGTCTGGGTTATGCCCGCATCTGGCTCATGATTTTGCCTTCTTCGCATACTTGTTGGCCAGATCCTGGGTTTTTTTCGTGTTTGAATCACGTAGTAATGTGGTAACACACTGAAGCAGTCGATTAAACCTGGTTTCGATCAATATTTCAGAGGATAACACCGGTTAGGTCTGGGTTAGGTCTGGGTATTGCCCGCATCTGGCTCATGATTTTGCCTTCTTCGCATACTTGTTGGCCAGATCCTGGGTTTTTTTCGTGGTTGAATCACGTAGTAATGTGGTAACACACTGAAGCAGTCAATTAAACCTGGTTTCGATCAATATTTTAGAGGATAACACCGGTTAGGTCTGGGTTAGGTCTGGGTTATGCCCGCATCTAGCTCATGATTTTGCCTTCTTCGCATACTTGTTGGCCAGATCCTGGGGTTTTTTCGTGTTTGAATCACGTAGTAATGTGGTAACACACTGAAGCAGTCAATTAAACCTGGGTTCGATCAATATTTTAGAGGATAACACCGGTTAGGTCTGGGATAGGTCCGGGATATGCCCGCATCTGGCTCATGATTTTGCCTTCTTCGCATACTTGTTGGCCAGATCCTGGGTTTTTTTCGTGGTTGAATCACGTAGTAATGTGGTAACACACTGAAGCAGTCAATTAAACCTGGTTTCGATCAATATTTTAGAGGATAACGCCGGCTAGGTCTGGGTTAGGTCTGGGAAATGCGCGCATCTGGCTTATACTTTCGCCTTCTTCGCATACTTGTTGGTCAGATCCTGGGTTTTTTTCGTGTTTGAATCACGTAGGAATGTGGTAACACACTGAAGCAGTCAATTAAACCTGGTTTCGATCAATATTTTAGAGGATAACACCGGTTAGGTCTGGGTTAGGTCCGGGATATGCCCGCATCTGGCTCATGATTTTGCCTTCTTCGCATACTTGTTGGCCAGATCCTGGGTTTTTTTCGTGGTTGAATCACGTAGTAATGTGGTAACACACTGAAGCAGTTAATTAAACCTGGTTTCGAAAAATATTTTAGAGGATAACGCCGGTTAGGTCTGGGTTAGGTCTGGGAAATGCGCGCATCTGGCTTATACTTTCGCCTTCTTCGCATACTTGTTGGTCAGATCCTGGGTTTTTTTCGTGTTTGAATCACGTAGGAATGTGGTAACACACTGAAGCAGCCAATTAAACCTGGTTTCGATCAATATTTTAGAGGATAACACCGGTTAGGTCTGGGTTAGGTCCGGGATATGCCCGCATCTGGCTCATGATTTTGCCTTCTTCGCATACTTGTTGGCCAGATCCTGGGTTTTTTTCGTGGTTGAATCACGTAGTAATGTGGTAATACACTGAAGCAGTCAATAAAACCAGGTTTCGATCAATATTTTAGAGGATAACACCGGTTAGGTCTGGGTTAGGTCTGGGTTATGCCCGCATCTAGCTCATGATTTTGCATTCTTCGCATACTTGTTGGCCAGATCCTGGGTATTTCCCGTGTTTGAATCACGTAGTAATGTGGTAACACACTGAAGCAGTCAATTAAACCTGGTTTCGATCAATATTTTAGAGGATAACACCGGTTAGGTCTGGGTTAGGTCTGGGATTTGCGCGCATCTGGCTTATACCTTCGCCTTTTTCGCAAACTTGTTGGCCAGATCCTGGGTTTTTTCCGTGTTTGAATCACGTTGTAATGTGATAACACACTGAAGCAGTCAATAAAACCTGGTTTCGATCAATATTTTAGAGGATAACATCGGTTAGGTCTGGGTTAGGTCTGGGATCTGCGCGCATCTGGCTTATACTTTCGCCTTTTTCGCAAACTTCTTGGCCAGATCCTGGGTATTTTTCGTGTTTGAATCACGTAGTAATGCGGTAACACTCTGAAGCAGTCAATTAAATCTGGTTTCGATCAATATTTCAGAGGATAACGCCGGTTAGGTCTGGGTTAGGTCTGGGTTATGCCCGCATCTGGCTCATGATTTTGCCTTCTTCGCATACTTGTTGGTCAGATCCTGGGTTTTTTCCGTGTTTGAATCACGTAGTAATGTGGTAATACACTGAAGCAGTCAATAAAACCTGGTTTCGATCAATATTTTAGAGGATAACACCGGTGAGGTCTGGGTTAGGTCTGGGTTATGCCCGCATCTAGCTCATGATTTTGCATTCCTCGCATACTTGTTGGCCAGATCCTGGGGTTTTTTCGTGTTTGAATCACGTAGTAATGTGGTAACACACTGAAGCAGTCAATTAAACCTGGTTTCGATCAATATTTTAGAGGATAAGACCGGTTAGGTCTGGGATAGGTCCGGGATATGCCCGCATCTGGCTCATGATTTTGCCTTCTTCGCATACTTGTTGGCCAGATCCTGGGTTTTTTTCGTGTTTGAATCACGTAGGAATGTGGTAACACACTGAAGCAGTCAATTAAACCTGGTTTCGATCAATATTTTAGAGGATAACGCCGGTTAGGTCTGGGTTAGGTCTGGGAAATGCGCGTATCTGGCTTATACTTTCGCCTTCTTCGCATACTTGTTGGTCAGATCCTGGGTTTTTTTCGTGTTTGAATCACGTAGGAATGTGGTAACACACTGAAGCAGCCAATTAAACCTGGTTTCGATCAATATTTTAGAGGATAACACCGGTTAGGTCTGGGTTAGGTCCGGGATATGCCCGCATCTGGCTCATGATTTTGCCTTCTTCGCATACTTGTTGGCCAGATCCTGGGTTTTTTTCGTGTTTGAATCACGTAGTAATGTGGTAACACACTGAAGCAGTCAATTAAACCTGGTTTCGATCAATATTTTAGAGGATAACACCGGTTAGGTCTGGGTTAGGTCTGGGTTATGCCCGCATCTAGCTCATGATTTTGCCTTCTTCGCATACTTGTTGGCCAGATCCTGGGGTTTTTTCGTGTTTGAATCACGTAGTAATGTGGTAACACACTGAAGCAGTCAATTAAACCTGGGTTCGATCAATATTTTAGAGGATAACACCGGTTAGGTCTGGGATAGGTCCGGGATATGCCCGCATCTGGCTCATGATTTTGCCTTCTTCGCATACTTGTTGGCCAGATCCTGGGTTTTTTTCGTGGTTGAATCACGTAGTAATGTGGTAACACACTGAAGCAGTCAATTAAACCTGGTTTCGATCAATATTTTAGAGGATAACGCCGGCTAGGTCTGGGTTAGGTCTGGGAAATACGCGCATCTGGCTTATACTTTCGCCTTCTTCGCATACTTGTTGGTCAGATCCTGGGTTTTTTTCGTGTTTGAATCACGTAGGAATGTGGTAACACACTGAAGCAGTCAATTAAACCTGGTTTCGATCAATATTTTAGAGGATAACACCGGTTAGGTCTGGGTTAGGTCCGGGATATGCCCGCATCTGGCTCATGATTTTGCCTTCTTCGCATACTTGTTGGCCAGATCCTGGGTTTTTTTCGTGGTTGAATCACGTAGTAATGTGGTAACACACTGAAGCAGTCAATTAAACCTGGTTTCGATCAATATTTTAGAGGATAACGCCGGTTAGGTCTGGGTTAGGTCTGGGAAATGCGCGCATCTGGCTTATACTTTCGCCTTCTTCGCATACTTGTTGGTCAGATCCTGGGTTTTTTTCGTGTTTGAATCACGTAGGAATGTGGTAACACACTGAAGCAGCCAATTAAACCTGGTTTCGTTCAATATTTTAGAGGATAACACCGGTTAGGTCTGGGTTAGGTCCGGGATATGCCCGCATCTGGCTCATGATTTTGCCTTCTTCGCATACTTGTTGGCCAGATCCTGGGTTTTTTTCGTGGTTGAATCACGTAGTAATGTGGTAATACACTGAAGCAGTCAATAAAACCTGGTTTCGATCAATATTTTAGAGGATAACACCGGTTAGGTCTGGGTTAGGTCTGGGTTATGCCCGCATCTAGCTCATGATTTTGCATTCTTCGCGTACTTGTTGGCCAGATCCTGGGTATTTCCCGTGTTTGAATCACGTAGTAATGTGGTAACACACTGAAGCAGTCAATTAAACCTGGTTTCGATCAATATTTTAGAGGATAACACCGGTTAGGTCTGGGTTAGGTCTGGGATTTGCGCGCATCTGGCTTATACCTTCGCCTTTTTCGCAAACTTGTTGGCCAGATCCTGGGTTTTTTCCGTGTTTGAATCACGTTGTAATGTGATAACACACTGAAGCAGTCAATAAAACCTGGTTTCGATCAATATTTTAGAGGATAACACCGGTTAGGTCTGGGTTAGGTCTGGGATTTGCGCGCATCTGGCTTATACTTTCGCCTTTTTCGCAAACTTCTTGGCCAGATCCTGGGTATTTTTCGTGTTTGAATCACGTAGTAATGCGGTAACACTCTGAAGCAGTCAATTAAACCTGGTTTCGATCAATATTTCAGAGGATAACGCCGGTTAGGTCTGGGTTAGGTCTGGGTTATGCCCGCATCTGGCTCATGATTTTGCCTTCTTCGCATACTTGTTGGCCAGATCCTGGGTTTTTTCCGTGTTTGAATCACGTAGTAATGTGGTAATACACTGAAGCAGTCAATAAAACCTGGTTTCGATCAATATTTTAGAGGATAACACCGGTGAGGTCTGGGTTAGGTCTGGGTTATGCCCGCATCTAGCTCATGATTTTGCATTCTTCGCATACTTGTTGGCCAGATCCTGGGGTTTTTTCGTTTTTGAATCACGTAGAAATGTGGTAACACACTGAAGCAGTCAATTAAACCTGGTTTCGATCAATATTTTAGAGGATAAGACCGGTTAGGTCTGGGATAGGTCCGGGATATGCCCGCATCTGGCTCATGATTTTGCCTTCTTCGCATACTTGTTGGCCAGATCCTGGGTTTTTTTCGTGTTTGAATCACGTAGTAATGTGGTAACACACTGAAGCAGTCAATTAAACCTGGTTTCGATCAATATTTTAGAGGATAACACCGGTTAGGTCTGGGATAGGTCCGGGATATGCCCGCATCTGGCTCATGATTTTGCCTTCTTCGCATACTTGTTGGCCAGAACCTGGGTTTTTTTCGTGGTTGAATCACGTTGTAATGTGGTAAAACACTGAAGCAGTCAATTAATCCTGGTTTCGATCAATATTTTAGAGGATAACGCCGGTTAGGTCTGGGTTAGGTCTGGGAAATGCGCGCATCTGGCTTATACTTTCGCCTTCTTCGCATACTAGTTGGTCAGATCCTGGGTTTTTTTCGTGTTTGAATCACGTAGGAATGTGGTAACACACTGAAGCAGTCAATTAAACCTGGTCTCGATCAATATTTTAGAGGATAACACCGGTTAGGTCTGGGTTAGGGTCGGGATATGCCCGCATCTGGCTCATGATTTTGCCTTCTTCGCATACTTGTTGGCCAGATCCTGGGTTTTTTTCGTGGTTGAATCACGTAGTAATGTGGTAACACACTGAAGCAGTCGATTAAACCTGGTTTCGATCAATATTTCAGAGGATAACACCGGTTAGGTCTGGGTTAGGTCTGGGTTTTGCCCGCATCTGGCTCATGATTTTGCCTTCTTCGCATACTTGTTGGCCAGATCCTGGGTTTTTTTCGTGGTTGAATCACGTAGTAATGTGGTAACACACTGAAGCAGTCAATTAAACCTGGTTTCGATCAATATTTTAGAGGATAACACCGGTTAGGTCTGGGTTAGGTCTGGGTTATGCCCGCATCTAGCTCATGATTTTGCCTTCTTCGCATACTTGTTGGCCAGATCCTGGGGTTTTTTCGTGTTTGAATCACGTAGTAATGTGGTAACACACTGAAGCAGTCAATTAAACCTGGGTTCGATCAATATTTTAGAGGATAACACCGGTTAGGTCTGGGATAGGTCCGGGATATGCCCGCATCTGGCTCATGATTTTGCCTTCTTCGCATACTTGTTGGCCAGATCCTGGGTTTTTTTCGTGGTTGAATCACGTAGTAATGTGGTAACACACTGAAGCAGTTAATTAAACCTGGTTTCGAAAAATATTTTAGAGGATAACGCCGGTTAGGTCTGGGTTAGGTCTGGGAAATGCGCGCATCTGGCTTATACTTTCGCCTTCTTCGCATACTTGTTGGTCAGATCCTGGGTTTTTTTCGTGTTTGAATCACGTAGGAATGTGGTAACACACTGAAGCAGCCAATTAAACCTGGTTTCGATCAATATTTTAGAGGATAACACCGGTTAGGTCTGGGTTAGGTCCGGGATATGCCCGCATCTGGCTCATGATTTTGCCTTCTTCGCATACTTGTTGGCCAGATCCTGGGTTTTTTTCGTGGTTGAATCACGTAGTAATGTGGTAATACACTGAAGCAGTCAATAAAACCTGGTTTCGATCAATATTTTAGAGGATAACACCGGTTAGGTCTGGGTTAGGTCTGGGTTATGCCCGCATCTAGCTCATGATTTTGCATTCTTCGCATACTTGTTGGCCAGATCCTGGGTATTTCCCGTGTTTGAATCACGTAGTAATGTGGTAACACACTGAAGCAGTCAATTAAACCTGGTTTCGATCAATATTTTAGAGGATAACACCGGTTAGGTCTGGGTTAGGTCTGGGATTTGCGCGCATCTGGCTTATACCTTCGCCTTTTTCGCAAACTTGTTGGCCAGATCCTGGGTTTTTTCCGTGTTTGAATCACGTTGTAATGTGATAACACACTGAAGCAGTCAATAAAACCTGGTTTCGATCAATATTTTAGAGGATAACAACGGTTCGGTCTGGGTTAGGTCTGGGATCTGCGCGCATCTGGCTTATACTTTCGCCTTTTTCGCAAACTTCTTGGCCAGATCCTGGGTATTTTTCGTGTTTGAATCACGTAGTAATGCGGTAACACTCTGAAGCAGTCAATTAAATCTGGTTTCGATCAATATTTCAGAGGATAACGCCGGTTAGGTCTGGGTTAGGTCTGGGTTATGCCCGCATCTGGCTCATGATTTTGCCTTCTTCGCATACTTGTCGGTCAGATCCTGGTTTTTTTCCGTGTTTGAATCACGTAGTAATGTGGTAATACACTGAAGCAGTCAATAAAACCTGGTTTCGATCAATATTTTAGAGGATAACACCGGTGAGGTCTGGGTTAGGTCTGGGTTATGCCCGCATCTAGCTCATGATTTTGCATTCCTCGCATACTTGTTGGCCAGATCCTGGGGTTTTTTCGTGTTTGAATCACGTAGTAATGTGGTAACACACTGAAGCAGTCAATTAAACCTGGTTTCGATCAATATTTTAGAGGATAAGACCGGTTAGGTCTGGGATAGGTCCGGGATATGCCCGCATCTGGCTCATGATTTTGCCTTCTTCGCATACTTGTTGGCCAGATCCTGGGTTTTTTTCGTGTTTGAATCACGTAGGAATGTGGTAACACACTGAAGCAGTCAATTAAACCTGGTTTCGATCAAAATTTTAGAGGATAACGCCGGTTAGGTCTGGGTTAGGTCTGGGAAATGCGCGCATCTGGCTTATACTTTCGCCTTCTTCGCATACTAGTTGGTCAGATCCTGGGTTTTTTTCGTGTTTGAATCACGTAGGAATGTGGTAACACACTGAAGCAGTCAATTAAACCTGGTCTCGATCAATATTTTAGAGGATAACACCGGTTAGGTCTGGGTTAGGGTCGGGATATGCCCGCATCTGGCTCATGATTTTGCCTTCTTCGCATACTTGTTGGCCAGATCCTGGGTTTTTTTCGTGGTTGAATCACGTAGTAATGTGGTAACACACTGAAGCAGTCGATTAAACCTGGTTTCGATCAATATTTCAGAGGATAACACCGGTTAGGTCTGGGTTAGGTCTGGGTTTTGCCCGCATCTGGCTCATGATTTTGCCTTCTTCGCATACTTGTTGGCCAGATCCTGGGTTTTTTTCGTGGTTGAATCACGTAGTAATGTGGTAACACACTGAAGCAGTCAATTAAACCTGGTTTCGATCAATATTTTAGAGGATAACACCGGTTAGGTCTGGGTTAGGTCTGGGTTATGCCCGCATCTAGCTCATGATTTTGCCTTCTTCGCATACTTGTTGGCCAGATCCTGGGGTTTTTTCGTGTTTGAATCACGTAGTAATGTGGTAACACACTGAAGCAGTCAATTAAACCTGGGTTCGATCAATATTTTAGAGGATAACACCGGTTAGGTCTGGGATAGGTCCGGGATATGCCCGCATCTGGCTCATGATTTTGCCTTCTTCGCATACTTGTTGGCCAGATCCTGGGTTTTTTTCGCGGTTGAATCACGTAGTAATGTGGTAACACACTGAAGCAGTCAATTAAACCTGGTTTCGATCAATATTTTAGAGGATAACGCCGGCTAGGTCTGGGTTAGGTCTGGGAAATGCGCGCATCTGGCTTATACTTTCGCCTTCTTCGCATACTTGTTGGTCAGATCCTGGGTTTTTTTCGTGTTTGAATCACGTAGGAATGTGGTAACACACTGAAGCAGTCAATTAAACCTGGTTTCGATCAATATTTTAGAGGATAACACCGGTTAGGTCTGGGTTAGGTCCGGGATATGCCCGCATCTGGCTCATGATTTTGCCTTCTTCGCATACTTGTTGGCCAGATCCTGGGTTTTTTTCGTGGTTGAATCACGTAGTAATGTGGTAACACACTGAAGCAGTCAATTAAACCTGGTTTCGATCAATATTTTAGAGGATAACGCCGGTTAGGTCTGGGTTAGGTCTGGGAAATGCGCGCATCTGGCTTATACTTTCGCCTTCTTCGCATACTTGTTGGTCAGATCCTGGGTTTTTTTCGTGTTTGAATCACGTAGGAATGTGGTAACACACTGAAGCAGCCAATTAAACCTGGTTTCGATCAATATTTTAGAGGATAACACCGGTTAGGTCTGGGTTAGGTCCGGGATATGCCCGCATCTGGCTCATGATTTTGCCTTCTTCGCATACTTGTTGGCCAGATCCTGGGTTTTTTTCGTGGTTGAATCACGTAGTAATGTGGTAATACACTGAAGCAGTCAATAAAACCTGGTTTCGATCAATATTTTAGAGGATAACACCGGTTAGGTCTGGGTTAGGTCTGGGTTATGCCCGCATCTAGCTCATGATTTTGCATTCTTCGCATACTTGTTGGCCAGATCCTGGGTATTTCCCGTGTTTGAATCACGTAGTAATGTGGTAACACACTGAAGCAGTCAATTAAACCTGGTTTCGATCAATATTTTAGAGGATAACACCGGTTAGGTCTGGGTTAGGTCTGGGATTTGCGCGCATCTGGCTTATACCTTCGCCTTTTTCGCAAACTTGTTGGCCAGATCCTGGGTTTTTTCCGTGTTTGAATCACGTTGTAATGTGATAACACACTGAAGCAGTCAATAAAACCTGGTTTCGATCAATATTTTAGAGGATAACACCGGTTAGGTCTGGGTTAGGTCTGGGATTTGCGCGCATCTGGCTTATACTTTCGCCTTTTTCGCAAACTTCTTGGCCAGATCCTGGGTATTTTTCGCGTTTGAATCACGTAGTAATGCGGTAACACTCTGAAGCAGTCAATTAAACCTGGTTTCGATCAATATTTCAGAGGATAACGCCGGTTAGGTCTGGGTTAGGTCTGGGTTATGCCCGCATCTGGCTCATGATTTTGCCTTCTTCGCATACTTGTTGGCCAGATCCTGGGTTTTTTCCGTGTTTGAATCACGTAGTAATGTGGTAATACACTGAAGCAGTCAATAAAACCTGGTTTCGATCAATATTTTAGAGGATAACACCGGTGAGGTCTGGGTTAGGTCTGGGTTATGCCCGCATCTAGCTCATGATTTTGCATTCTTCGCATACTTGTTGGCCAGATCCTGGGGTTTTTTCGTGTTTGAATCACGTAGTAATGTGGTAACACACTGAAGCAGTCAATTAAACCTGGTTTCGATCAATATTTTAGAGGATAAGACCGGTTAGGTCTGGGATAGGTCCGGGATATGCCCGCATCTGGCTCATGATTTTGCCTTCTTCGCATACTTGTTGGCCAGATCCTGGGTTTTTTTCGTGTTTGAATCACGTAGTAATGTGGTAACACACTGAAGCAGTCAATTAAACCTGGTTTCGATCAATATTTTAGAGGATAACACCGGTTAGGTCTGGGATAGGTCCGGGATATGCCCGCATCTGGCTCATGATTTTGCCTTCTTCGCATACTTGTTGGCCAGAACCTGGGTTTTTTTCGTGGTTGAATCACGTTGTAATGTGGTAAAACACTGAAGCAGTCAATTAATCCTGGTTTCGATCAATATTTTAGAGGATAACGCCGGTTAGGTCTGGGTTAGGTCTGGGAAATGCGCGCATCTGGCTTATACTTTCGCCTTCTTCGCATACTAGTTGGTCAGATCCTGGGTTTTTTTCGTGTTTGAATCACGTAGGAATGTGGTAACACACTGAAGCAGTCAATTAAACCTGGTCTCGATCAATATTTTAGAGGATAACACCGGTTAGGTCTGGGTTAGGGTCGGGATATGCCCGTATCTGGCTCATGATTTTGCCTTCTTCGCATACTTGTTGGCCAGATCCTGGGTTTTTTTCGTGGTTGAATCACGTAGTAATGTGGTAACACACTGAAGCAGTCAATTAAACCTGGTTTCGATCAATATTTTAGAGGATAACGCCGGTTAGGTCTGGGTTAGGTCTGGGAAATGCGCGCATCTGGCTTATACTTTCGCCTTCTTCGCATACTTGTTGGTCAGATCCTGGGTTTTTTTCGTGTTTGAATCACGTAGGAATGTGGTAACACACTGAAGCAGCCAATTAAACTTGGTTTCGATCAATATTTTAGAGGATAACACCGGTTAGGTCTGGGTTAGGTCCGGGATATGACCGCATGTGGCTCATGATTTTGCCTTCTTCGCGTACTTGTTGGCCAGATCCTGGGTTTTTTTCGTGTTTGAATCACGTAGTAATGTGGTAACACACTGAAGCTGTCAATTAAACCTGGTTTCGATCAATATTTTAGAGGATAACACCGGTTAGGTCTGGGTTAGGTCCGGGATATGCCCGCATCTGGCTCATGATTTTGCCTTCTTCGCATACTTGTTGGCCAGATCCTGGGTTTTTTTCGTGGTTGAATCACGTAGTAATGTGGTAACACACTGAAGCAGTCAATTAAACCTGGTTTCGATCAATATTTTAGAGGATAACACCGGTTAGGTCTGGGTTAGGTCTGGGATTTGCTCGCATCTGGCTTATACCTTCGCCTTCTTCGCATACTTGTTGGCCAGATCCTGGGGTTTTTTCGTGTTTGAATCACGTAGTAATGTGGTAACACACTGAAGCAGTCAATTAAACCTGGTTTCGATAAATATTTTAGAGGATAACACCGGTTAGGTCTGGGTTAGGTCTGGGTTATGCCCGCATCTAGCTCATGATTTTGCCTTCTTCGCATACTTGTTGGCCAGATCCTGGGGTTTTTTCGTGTTTGAATCACGTAGTAATGTGGTAACACACTGAAGCAGTCAATTAAACCTGGTTTCGATCAATATTTTAGAGGATAAGACCGGTTAGGTCTGGGATAGGTCCGGGATATGCCCGCATCTGGCTCATGATTTTGCCTTCTTCGCATACTTGTTGGCCAGATCCTGGGGTTTTTTCGTGTTTAAATCACGTAGTAATGTGGTAACACACTGAAGCAGTCAATTAAACCTGGTTTCGATCAATATTTTAGAGGATAACGCCGGTTAGGTCTGGGTTAGGTCTGGGAAATGCGCGCATCTGGCTTATACTTTCGCCTTCTTCGCATACTTGTTGGTCAGATCCTGGGTTTTTTTCGTGTTTGAATCACGTAGGAATGTGGTAACACACTGAAGCAGCCAATTAAACTTGGTTTCGATCAATATTTTAGAGGATAACACCGGTTAGGTCTGGGTTAGGTCCGGGATATGACCGCATGTGGCTCATGATTTTGCCTTCTTCGCGTACTTGTTGGCCAGATCCTGGGTTTTTTTCGTGTTTGAATCACGTAGTAATGTGGTAACACACTGAAGCTGTCAATTAAACCTGGTTTCGATCAATATTTTAGAGGATAAGACCGGTTAGGTCTGGGATAGGTCCGGGATATGCCCGCATCTGGCTCATGATTTTGCCTTCTTCGCATACTTGTTGGCCAGATCCTGGGTTTTTTTCGTGGTTGAATCACGTAGTAATGTGGTAACACACTGAAGCAGTCAATTAAACCTGGTTTCGATCAATATTTTAGAGGATAACACCGGTTAGGTCTGGGTTAGGTCTGGGATTTGCTCGCATCTGGCTTATACATTCGCCTTCTTCGCATACTTGTTGGCCAGATCCTGGGGTTTTTTCGTGTTTGAATCACGTAGTAATGTGGTAACACACTGAAGCAGTCAATTAAACCTGGTTTCGATAAATATTTTAGAGGATAACACCGGTTAGGTCTGGGTTAGGTCTGGGTTATGCCCGCATCTAGCTCATGATTTTGCCTTCTTCGCATACTTGTTGGCCAGATCCTGGGGTTTTTTCGTGTTTGAATCACGTAGTAATGTGGTAACACACTGAAGCAGTCAATTAAACCTGGTTTCGATCAATATTTTAGAGGATAAGACCGGTTAGGTCTGGGATAGGTCCGGGATATGCCCGCATCTGGCTCATGATTTTGCCTTCTTCGCATACTTGTTGGCCAGATCCTGGGGTTTTTTCGTGTTTAAATCACGTAGTAATGTGGTAACACACTGAAGCAGTCAATTAAACCTGGTTTCGATCAATATTTTAGAGGATAAGACCGGTTAGGTCTGGGATAGGTCCGGGATATGCCCGCATCTGGCTCATGATTTTGCCTTCTTCGCATACTTGTTGGCCAGATCCTGGGTTTTTTTCGTGGTTGAATCACGTAGTAATGTGGTAACACACTGAAGCAGTCAATTGAACCTGGTTTCGATCAATATTTTAGAGGATAAGACCGGTTAGGTCTGGGATAGGTCCGGGATATGCCCGCATCTGGCTCATGATTTTGCCTTCTTCGCATACTTGTTGGCCAGATCCTGGGGTTTTTTCGTGTTTGAATCACGTAGTAATGTGGTAACACACTGAAGCAGTCAATTAAACCTGGTTTCGATCAATATTTTAGAGGATAACACCGGTTAGGTCTGGGTTAGGTCTGGGTTATGCCCGCATCTGGCTCATGATTTTGCCTTCTTCGCATACTTGTTGGCCAGATCCTGGGTATTTCCCGTGTTTGAATCACGTAGTAATGTGGTAACACACTGAAGCAGTCAATTAAACCTGGTTTCGATCAATATTTTAGAGGATAACACCGGTTAGGTCTGGGTTAGGTCTGGGATTTGCGCGCATCTGGCTTATACCTTCGCCTTTTTCGCAAACTTGTTGGCCAGATCCTGGGTTTTTTCCGTGTTTGAATCACGTAGTAATGTAGTAACACACTGAAGCAGTCAATAAAACATGGTTTCGATCAATATTTTAGAGGATAACACCGGTTCGGTCTGGGTTAGGTCTGGGATTTGCGCGCATCTGGCTTATACTTTCGCCTTTTTCGCAAACTTCTTGGCCAGATCCTGGGTATTTTTCGTGTTTGAATCACGTAGTAATGTGGTAACACTCTGAAGCAGTCAATTGAACCTGGTTTCGATCAATATTTCAGAGGATAACGCCGGTTAGGTCTGGGTTAGGTCTGGGTTATGCCCGCATCTGGCTCATGATTTTGCCTTCTTCGCATACTTGTTGGCCAGATCCTGGGTTTTTTCCGTGTTTGAATCACGTAGTAATGTCGTAATAAACTGAAGCAGTCAATAAAACCTGGTTTCGATCAATATTTTAGAGGATAACACCGGTGAGGTCTGGGTTAGGTCTGGGTTATGCCCGCATCTAGCTCATGATTTTGCATTCTTCGCATACTTGTTGGCCAGATCCTGGGGTTTTTTCGTGTTTGAATCACGTAGTAATGTGGTAACACACTGAAGCAGTCAATTAAACCTGGTTTCGATCAATATTTTAGAGGATAAGACCGATTAGGTCTGGGATAGGTCCGGGATATGCCCGCATCTGGCTCATGATTTTGCCTTCTTCGCATACTTGTTGGCCAGATCCTGGGTTTTTTTCGTGGTTGAATCACGTAGTAATGTGGTAACACACTGGAGCAGTCAATTAAACCTGGTTTCGATCAATATTTTAGAGGATAACACCGGTTAGGTCTGGGTTAGGTCTGGGTTATGCCCGCATCTGGCTCATGATTTTGCCTTCTTCGCATACTTGTTGGCCAGATCCTGGGTTTTTTTCGTGTTTGAATCGCGTAGTAATGTGGTAATACACTGAAGCAGTCAATAAAACCTGGTTTGATCAATATTTTAGAGGATAACACCGGTTAGGTCTGGGTTAGGTCTGGGTTATGCCCGCATCTAGCTCATGATTTTGCCTTCTTCGCATACTTGTTGGCCAGATCCGGGGGTTTTTTCGTGTTTGAATCACGTAGTAATGTGGTAACACACTGAAGCAGTCAATTAAACCTGGTTTCGATCAATATTTTAGAGGATAACACCGGTTAGGTCTGGGATAGGTCCGGGATATGCCCGCATCTGGCTCATGATTTTGCCTTCTTCGCATACTTGTTGGCCAGATCCTGGGTTTTTCTCGTGGTTGAATCACGTAGTAATGTGGTAACACACTGAAGCAGTCAATTAAACCTGGTTTCGATCAATATTTTAGAGGATAACGCCGGTTAGGTCTGGGTTAGGTCTGGGAAATGCGCGCTTCTGGCTTATACTTTCGCCTTCTTCGCATACTTGTTGATCAGATCCTCGGTTTTTTTCGTGTTTGAATCACGTAGGAATGTGGTAACACACTGAAGCAGCCAATTAAACCTGGTTTCGATCAATATTTTAGAGGATAACACCGGTTAGGTCTGGGTTAGGTCCGGGATATGCCCGCATCTGGCTCATGATTTTGCCTTCTTCGCATACTTGTTGGCCAGATCCTGGGTTTTTTTCGTGTTTGAATCACGTAGTAATGTGGTAACACACTGAAGCCGTCAATTAAACCTGGTTTCGATCAATATTTTAGAGGATAACACCGGTTAGGTCTGGGATAGGTCCGGGATATGCCCGCATCTGGCTCATGATTTTGCCTTCTTCGCATACTTGTTGGCCAGATCCTGGGTTTTTTTCGTGTTTGAATCACGTAGTAATGTGGTAACACACTGAAGCTGTCAATTAAACCTGGTTTCGATCAATATTTTAGAGGATAACACCGGTTAGGTCTGGGTTAGGTCTGGGTTATGCCCGCATCTAGCTCATGATTTTGCATTCCTCGCATACTTGTTGGCCAGATCCTGGCGTTTTTTCGTGTTTGAATCACGTAGTAATGTGGTAACACACTGAAGCAGTCAATTAAACCTGGTTTCGATCAATATTTTAGAGGATAAGACCGGTTAGGTCTGGGATAGGTCCGGGATATGCCCGCATCTGGCTCATGATTTTGCCTTCTTCGCATACTTGTTGGCCAGATCCTGGGTTTTTTTCGTGGTTGAATCACGTAGTAATGTGGTAACACACTGAAGCAGTCAATTAAACCTGGTTTCGATCAATATTTTAGAGGATAAGACCGGTTAGGTCTGGGATAGGTCCGGGATATGCCCGCATCTGGCTCATGATTTTGCCTTCTTCGCATACTTGTTGGCCAGATCCTGGGTTTTTTTCGTGGTTGAATCACGTAGTAATGTGGTAACACACTGAAGCAGTCAATTAAACCTGGTTTCGATCAATATTTTAGAGGATAAGACCGATTAGGTCTGGGATAGGTCCGGGATATGCCCCCATCTGGCTCATGATTTTGCCTTCTTCGCATACTTGTTGGCCAGATCCTGAGTTTTTTTCGTGTTTGAATCACGTAGGAATGTGGTAACACACTGAAGCAGTCAATTAAACCTGGTTTCGATCAATATTTTAGAGGATAACACCGGTTAGGTCTGGGTTAGGTCCGGGATATGCCCGCATCTGGCTCATGATTTTGCCTTCTTCGCATACTTGTTGGCCAGATCCTGAGTTTTTTTCGTGTTTGAATCACGTAGTAATGTGGTAACACACTGAAGCAGTCAATTAAACCTGGTTTCGATCAATATTTTAGAGGATAACACCGGTTAGGTCTGGGTTAGGTCTGGGATTTGCGCGCATCTGGCTTATACCTTCGCCTTTTTAGCAAACTTGTTGGCCAGATCCTGGGTTTTTTCCGTGTTTGAATCACGTAGTAATGTAGTAACACACTGAAGCAGTCAATAAAACCTGGTTTCGATCAATATTTTAGAGGATAACACCGGTTCGGTCTGGGTTAGGTCTGGGATTTGCGGGCATCTGGCTTATACTTTCGCCTTTTTCGCAAACTTCTTGGCCAGATCCTGGGTATTTTTCGTGTTTGAATCACGTAGTAATGTGGTAACACTCTGAAGCAGTCAATTAAACCTGGTTTCGATCAATATTTCAGAGGATAACGCCGGTTAGGTCTGGGTTAGGTCTGGGTTATGCCCGCATCTGGCTCATGATTTTGCCTTCTTCGCATACTTGTTGGCCAGATCCTGGGTTTTTTCGTGTTTGAATCACGTAGTAATGTGGTAACACACTGAAGCAGTCAATTAAACCTGGTTTCGATCAATATTTTAGAGGATAAGACCGATTAGGTCTGGGATAGGTCCGGGATATGCCCGCATCTGGCTCATGATTTTGCCTTCTTCGCATACTTGTTGGCCAGATCCTGGGTTTTTTTCGTGGTTGAATCACGTAGTAATGTGGTAATACACTGAAGCAGTCAATAAAACCTGGTTTCGATCAATATTTTAGAGGATAACACCGGTTAGGTCTGGGTTAGGTCTGGGTTATGCCCGCATCTAGCTCATGATTTTGCCTTCTTCGCATACTTGTTGGCCAGATCCTGGGGTTTTTTCGTGTTTGAATCACGTAGTAATGTGGTAACGCACTGAAGCAGTCAATTAAACCTGGTTTCGATCAATATTTTAGAGGATAACACCGGTTAGGTCTGGGATAGGTCCGGGATATGCCCGCATCTGGCTCATGATTTTGCCTTCTTCGCATACTTGTTGGCCAAATCCTGGGTTTTTTTCGTGGTTGAATCACGTAGTAATGTGGTAACACACTGAAGCAGTCAATTAAACCTGGTTTCGATCAATATTTTAGAGGATAACGCCGGTTAGGTCTGGGTTAGGTCTGGGAAATGCGCGCATCTGGCTTATACTTTCGTCTTCTTCGCATACTTGTTGGTCAGATCCTGGGTTTTTTTCGTGTTTGAATCACGTAGGAATGTGGTAACACACTGAAGCAGCCAATTAAACCTGGTTTCGATCAATATTTTAGAGGATAACACCGGTTAGGTCTGGATTAGGTCCGGGATATGCCCGCATCTGGCTCATGATTTTGCCTTCTTCGCATACTTGTTGGCCAGATCCTGGGTTTTTTTCGTGTTTGAATCACGTAGTAATGTGGTAACACACTGAAGCTGTCAATTAAACCTGGTTTCGATCAATATTTTAGAGGATAACACCGGTTAGGTCTGGGTTAGGTCCGGGATATGCCCGCATCTGGCTCATGATTTTGCCTTCTTCGCATACTTGTTGGCCAGATCCTGGGTTTTTTTCGTGTTTGAATCACGTAGTAATGTGGTAACACACTGAAGCTGTCAATTAAACCTGGTTTCGATCAATATTTTAGAGGATAACACCGGTTAGGTCTGGGTTATGCCCGCATCTAGCTCATGATTTTGCATTCTTCGCATACTTGTTGGCCAGATCCTGGGGTTTTTTCGTGTTTGAATCACGTAGTAATGTGGTAACACACTGAGGCAGTTAATTAAACCTGGTTTCGATCAATATTTTAGAGGATAAGACCGGTTAGGTCTGCGGTAGGTCCGGGATATGCCCGCATCTGGCTCATGATTTTGCCTTCTTCGCATACTTGTTGGCCAGATCCTGGGGTTTTTTCGTGTTTGAATCACGTAGTAATGTGGTAACACACTGAAGCAGTCAATTAAACCTGGTTTCGATCAATATTTTAGAGGATAACACCGGTTAGGTCTGGGTTAGGTCCGGGATATGCCCGCATCTGGCTCATGATTTTGCCTTCTTCGCATACTTGTTGGCCAGATCCTGGG
Organism: Colletes latitarsis; assembly: GCF_051014445.1. NCBI lineage: Eukaryota > Metazoa > Arthropoda > Insecta > Hymenoptera > Colletidae > Colletes > Colletes latitarsis. Next base: position 988,369 of record NC_135139.1, on the reverse strand, counting down.
TTTTTTTCGTGTTTGAATCACGTAGTAATGTGGTAACACACTGAAGCTGTCAATTAAACCTGGTTTCGATCAATATTTTAGAGGATAACACCGGTTAGGTCTGGGTTAGGTCTGCGTTATGCCCGCATCTAGCTCATGATTTTGCCTTCTTCGCATACTTGTTGGCCAGATCCTGGAGTTTTTTCGTGTTTGAATCACGTAGTAATGTGGTAACACACTGAAGCAGTCAACTAAACCTGGTTTCGATCAATATTTTAGAGGATAACACCGGTTAGGTCTGGGACAGGTCCGGGATATGCCCGCATCTGGCTCATGATTTTGCCTTCTTCGCATACTTGTTGGCCAGATCCTGGGTTTTTTTCGTGGCTGAATCACGTAGTAATGTGGTAACACACTGAAGCAGTCAATTAAACCTGGTTTCGATCAATATTTTAGAGGATAACGCCGGTTAGGTCTGGGTTAGGTCTGGGAAATGCGCGCATCTGGCTTATACTTTCGCCTTCTTCGCATACTTGTTGGTCAGATCTTGGGTTTTTTTCGTGTTTGAATCACGTAGGAATGTGGTAACACTCTGAAGCAGTCAATTAAACCTGGTTTCGATCAATATTTTAGAGGATAACACCGGTTAGGTCTGGGATAGGTCCGGGATATGCCCGCATCTGGCTCATGATTTTGCCTTCTTCGCATACTTGTTGGCCAGATCCTGGGTTTTTTTCGTGGTTGAATCACGTAGTAATGTGGTAACACACTGAAGCAGTCAATTAAACCTGGTTTCGATCAATATTTTAGAGGATAACGCCGGTTAGGTCTGGGTTAGGTCTGGGAAATGCGCGCATCTGGCTTATACTTTCGCCTTCTTCGCATACTTGTTGGTCAGATCCTGGGTTTTTTTCGTGTTTGAATCACGTAGGAATGTGGTAACACACTGAAGCAGCCAATTAAACCTGGTTTCGATCAATATTTTAGAGGATAACACCGGTTAGGACTGGGTTAGGTCCGGGATATGCCCGCATCTGGCTCATGATTTTGCCTTCTTCGCATACTTGTTGGCCAGATCCTGGGTTTTTTTCGTGTTTGAATCACGTAGTAATGTGGTAACACACTGAAGCTGTCAATTAAACCTGGTTTCGATCAATATTTTAGAGGATAACACCGGTTAGGTCTGGGTTAGGTCCGGGATATGCCCGCATCTGGCTCATGATTTTGCCTTCTTCGCATACTTGTTGGCCAGATCCTGGGTTTTTTTCGTGTTTGAATCACGTAGTAATGTGGTAACACACTGAAGCTGTCAATTAAACCTGGTTTCGATCAATATTTTAGAGGATAACACCGGTTAGGTCTGGGTTAGGTCTGGGTTATGCCCGCATCTAGCTCATGATTTTGCATTCTTCGCATACTTGTTGGCCAGATCCTGGGGTTTTTTCGTGTTTGAATCACGTAGTAATGTGGTAACACACTGAAGCAGTCAATTAAACCTGGTTTCGATCAATATTTTAGAGGATAACACCGGTTAGGTCTGGGTTAGGTCCGGGATATGCCCGCATCTGGCTCATGATTTTGCCTTCTTCGCATACTTGTTGGCCAGATCCTGGGTTTTTTTCGTGTTTGAATCACGTAGTAATGTGGTAATACACTGAAGCAGTCAATAAAACCTGGTTTCGATCAATATTTTAGAGGATAACACCGGTTAGGTCTGGGTTAGGTCTGGGTTATGCCCGCATCTAGCTCATGATTTTGCCTTCTTCGCATACTTGTTGGCCAGATCCTGGGGTTTTTTCGTGTTTGAATCACGTAGTAATGTGGTAACGCACTGAAGCAGTCAATTAAACCTGGTTTCGATCAATATTTTAGAGGATAACACCGGTTAGGTCTGGGATAGGTCCGGGATATGCCCGCATCTGGCTCATGATTTTGCCTTCTTCGCATACTTGTTGGCCAAATCCTGGGTTTTTTTCGTGGTTGAATCACGTAGTAATGTGGTAACACACTGAAGCAGTCAATTAAACCTGGTTTCGATCAATATTTTAGAGGATAACGCCGGTTAGGTCTGGGTTAGGTCTGGGAAATGCGCGCATCTGGCTTATACTTTCGCCTTCTTCGCATACTTGTTGGTCAGATCCTGGGTTTTTTTCGTGTTTGAATCACGTAGGAATGTGGTAACACACTGAAGCAGCCAATTAAACCTGGTTTCGATCAATATTTTAGAGGATAACACCGGTTAGGTCTGGGTTAGGTCCGGGATATGCCCGCATCTGGCTCATGATTTTGCCTTCTTCGCATACTTGTTGGCCAGATCCTGGGTTTTTTTCGTGTTTGAATCACGTAGTAATGTGGTAACACACTGAAGCTGTCAATTAAACCTGGTTTCGATCAATATTTTAGAGGATAACACCGGTTAGGTCTGGGTTAGGTCCGGGATATGCCCGCATCTGGCTCATGATTTTGCCTTCTTCGCATACTTGTTGGCCAGATCCTGGGTTTTTTTCGTGTTTGAATCACGTAGTAATGTGGTAACACACTGAAGCTGTCAATTAAACCTGGTTTCGATCAATATTTTAGAGGATAACACCGGTTAGGTCTGGGTTATGCCCGCATCTAGCTCATGATTTTGCATTCTTCGCATACTTGTTGGCCAGATCCTGGGGTTTTTTCGTGTTTGAATCACGTAGTAATGTGGTAACACACTGAGGCAGTTAATTAAACCTGGTTTCGATCAATATTTTAGAGGATAACACCGGTTAAGACTGGGTTAGGTCCGGGATATGCCCGCATCTGGCTCATGATTTTGCCTTCTTCGCATACTTGTTGGCCAGATCCTGGGTTTTTTTCGTGTTTGAATCACGTAGTAATGTGGTAACACACTGAAGCTGTCAATTAAACCTGGTTTCGATCAATATTTTAGAGGATAACACCGGTTAGGTCTGGGTTAGGTCCGGGATATGCCCGCATCTGGCTCATGATTTTGCCTTCTTCGCATACTTGTTGGCCAGATCCTGGGTTTTTTTCGTGTTTGAATCACGTAGTAATGTGGTAACACACTGAAGCTGTCAATAAAACGTGGTTTCGATCAATATTTTAGAGGATAACACCGGTTAGGTCTGGGTTAGGTCTGGGTTATGCCCGCATCTAGCTCATGATTTTGCATTCTTCGCATACTTGTTGGCCAGATCCTGGGGTTTTTTCGTGTTTGAATCACGTAGTAATGTGGTAACACACTGAAGCAGTCAACTAAACCTGGTTTCGATCAATATTTTAGAGGATAACACCGGTTAGGTCTGGGTTAGGTCAGGGATATGCCCGCATCTGGCTCATGATTTTGCCTTCTTCGCATACTTGTTGGCCAGATCCTGGGTTTTTTTCGTGTTTGAATCACGTAGTAATGTGGTAACACACTGAAGCTGTCAATTAAACCTGGTTTCGATCAATATTTTAGAGGATAACACCGGTTAGGTCTGGGATAGGTCCGGGATATGCCCGCATCTGGCTCATGATTTTGCCTTCTTCGCATACTTGTTGGCCAGATCCTGGGTTTTTTTCGTGGTTGAATCACGTAGTAATGTGGTAACACACTGAAGCTGTCAATTAAACCTGGTTTCGATCAATATTTTAGAGGATAACACCGGTTAGGTCTGGGTTAGGTCCGGGATATGCCCGCATCTGGCTCATGATTTTGCATTCTTCGCATACTTGTTGGCCAGATCCTGGGGTTTTTTCGTGTTTGAATCACGTAGTAATGTGGTAACACACTGAAGCAGTCAACTAAACCTGGTTTCGATCAATATTTTAGAGGATAACACCGGTTAGGTCTGGGTTAGGTCAGGGATATGCCCGCATCTGGCTCATGATTTTGCCTTCTTCGCATACTTGTTGGCCAGATCCTGGGTTTTTTTCGTGTTTGAATCACGTAGTAATGTGGTAACACACTGAAGCTGTCAATTAAACCTGGTTTCGATCAATATTTTAGAGGATAACACCGGTTAGGTCTGGGATAGGTCCGGGATATGCCCGCATCTGGCTCATGATTTTGCCTTCTTCGCATACTTGTTGGCCAGATCCTGGGTTTTTTTCGTGGTTGAATCACGTAGTAATGTGGTAACACACTGAAGCTGTCAATTAAACCTGGTTTCGATCAATATTTTAGAGGATAACACCGGTTAGGTCTGGGTTAGGTCCGGGATATGCCCGCATCTGGCTCATGATTTTGCCTTCTTCGCATACTTGTTGGCCAGATCCTGGGTTTTTTTCGTGTTTGAATCACGTAGTAATGTGGTAACACACTGAAGCTGTCAATTAAACGTGGTTTCGATCAATATTTTAGAGGATAACACCGGTTAGGTCTGGGATAGGTCCGGGATATGCCCGCATCTGGCTCATGATTTTGCCTTCTTCGCATACTTGTTGGCCAGATCCTGGGTTTTTTTCGTGGTTGAATCACGTAGTAATGTGGTAACACACTGAAGCTGTCAATTAAACCTGGTTTCGATCAATATTTTAGAGGATAACACCGGTTAGGTCTGGGTTAGGTCCGGGATATGCCCGCATCTGGCTCATGATTTTGCCTTCTTCGCATACTTGTTGGCCAGATCCTGGGTTTTTTTCGTGTTTGAATCACGTAGTAATGTGGTAACACACTGAAGCTGTCAATTAAACGTGGTTTCGATCAATATTTTAGAGGATAACACCGGTTAGGTCTGGGTTAGGTCTGGGTTATGCGCGCATCTAGCTCATGATTTTGCATTCTTCGCATACTTGTTGGCCAGATCCTGGGGTTTTTTCGTGTTTGAATCACGTAGTAATGTGGTAACACACTGAAGCAGTCAACTAAACCTGGTTTCGATCAATATTTTAGAGGATAACACCGGTTAGGTCTGGGTTAGGTCAGGGATATGCCCGCATCTGGCTCATGATTTTGCCTTCTTCGCATACTTGTTGGCCAGATCCTGGGTTTTTTTCGTGTTTGAATCACGTAGTAATGTGGTAACACACTGAAGCTGTCAATTAAACCTGGTTTCGATCAATATTTTAGAGGATAACACCGGTTAGGTCTGGGATAGGTCCGGGATATGCCCGCATCTGGCTCATGATTTTGCCTTCTTCGCATACTTGTTGGCCAGATCCTGGGTTTTTTTCGTGGTTGAATCACGTAGTAATGTGGTAACACACTGAAGCAGTCAATTAAACCTGGTTTCGATCAATATTTTAGAGGATAACGCCGGTTAGGTCTGGGTTAGGTCTGGGAAATGCGCGCATCTGGCTTATACTTTCGCCTTCTTCGCATACTTGTTGGTCAGATCCTGGGTTTTTTTCGTGTTTGAATCACGTAGGAATGTGGTAACACACTGAAGCAGTCAATAAAACCTGGTTTCGATCAATATTTTAGAGGATAACACCGGTTAGGTCTGGGTTAGGTCTGGGATTTGCGCGCATCTGGCTTATACTTTCGCCATTTTCGCAAACATGTTGGCCAGATGCTGGGTATTTTCCGTGTTTGAATCACGTAGTAATGTGGTAACACACTGAAGCAGTCAATTAAACCTGGTTTCGATCAATATTTCAGAGGATAACACCGGTTAGGTCTGGGTTAGGTCTGGGTTATGCCCGCATCTGGCTCATGATTTTGCCTTCTTCGCATACTTGTTGGCCAGACCCTGGGTTTTTTTCGTGTTTGAATCATGTAGTAATGTGATAACACACTGAAGCAGTCAATTAAACCTGGTTTCGATCAATATTTCAGAGGATAACACCGGTTAGGTCTGGGTTAGGTCTGGGTTATGCCCGCATCTGGCTCATGATTTTGCCTTCTTCGCATACTTGTTGGCCAGATCCTGGGTTTTTTTCGTGTTTGAATCACGTAGTAATGTGGTAATACACTGAAGCAGTCAATTAAACCTGGTTTCGATCAATATTTTAGAGGATAACACCGGTTATGTCTGGGTTAGGTCTGGGTTATGCCCGCATCTGGCTCATGATTTTGCCTTCTTCGCATACTTGTTGGCCAGATCCTGGGTTTTTTTCGTGTTTGAATCACGTAGTAATGTGGTAACACACTGAAGCAGTCAATTAAACCTGGTTTCGATCAATATTTTAGAGGATAACACCAGTTAGGTCTGGGATAGGTCCGGGATATGCCCACATCTGGCTTATACTTTCGCCTTTTTCGCAAACTTGTTGGCTAGATCCTGGGTTTTTTTCCGGTTTGAATAACGCAGTAATGTGGTACCACACTGAAGCAGTCAATTAAACCTGGTTTCGATCAATATTTTAGAGGATAACACCGGTTAGGTCTGGGTTAGGTCTGGGTTATGCCCGCATCTGGCTCATGATTTTGCCTTCTTCGCATACTTGTTGGCCAGATCCTGGGTTTTTTTCGTGTTTGAATCACGTAGTAATGTGGTAACACACTGAAGCAGTCGATTAAACCTGGTTTCGATCAATATTTCAGAGGATAACACCGGTTAGGTCTGGGTTAGGTCTGGGTTTTGCCCGCATCTGGCTCATGATTTTGCCTTCTTCGCATACTTGTTGGCCAGATCCTGGGTTTTTTTCGTGGTTGAATCACGTAGTAATGTGGTAACACACTGAAGCAGTCAATTAAACCTGGTTTCGATCAATATTTTAGAGGATAACACCGGTTAGGTCTTGGTTAGGTCTGGGTTGTGCCCGCATCTAGCTCATGATTTTGCCTGCTTCGCATACTTGTTGGCCAGATCCTGGGGTTTTTTCGTGTTTGAATCACGTAGTAATGTGGTAACACACTGAAGCAGTCAATTAAACCTGGGTTCGATCAATATTTTAGAGGATAACACCGGTTAGGTCTGGGATAGGTCCGGGATATACCCGCATCTGGCTCATGATTTTGCCTTCTTCGCATACTTGTTGGCCAGATCCTGGGTTTTTTTCGTGGTTGAATCACGTAGTAATGTGGTAACACACTGAAGCAGTCAATTAAACCTGGTTTCGATCAATATTTTAGAGGATAACGCCGGCTAGGTCTGGGTTAAGTCTGGGAAATGCGCGCATCTGGTTTATACTTTCGCCATCTTCGCATACTTGTTGGTCAGATCCTGGGTTTTTTTCGTGTTTGAATCACGTAGGAATGTGGTAACACACTGAAGCAGTCAATTAAACCTGGTTTCGATCAATATTTTAGAGGATAACACCGGTTAGGTCTGGGTTAGGTCCGGGATATGCCCGCATCTGGCTCATGATTTTGCCTTCTTCGCATACTTGTTGGCCAGATCCTGGGTTTTTTTCGTGGTTGAATCACGTAGTAATGTGGTAACACACTGAAGCAGTCAATTAAACCTGGTTTCGATCAATATTTTAGAGGATAACACCGGTTAGGTCTGGGTTAGGTCTGGGAAATGCGCGCATCTGGCTTATACTTTCGCCTTCTTCGCATACTTGTTGGTCAGATCCTGGGTTTTTTTCGTGTTTGAATCACGTAGTAATGCGGTAACACTCTGAAGCAGTCAATTAAACCTGGTTTCGATCAATATTTCAGAGGATAACGCCGGTTAGGTCTGGGTTAGGTCTGGGTTATGCCCGCATCTGGCTCATGATTTTGCCTTCTTCGCATACTTGTTGGCCAGATCCTGGGTTTTTTCCGTGTTTGAATCACGTAGTAATGTGGTAATACACTGAAGCAGTCAATAAAACCTGGTTTCGATCAATATTTTAGAGGATAACACCGGTGAGGTCTGGGTTAGGTCTGGGTTATGCCCGCATCTAGCTCATGATTTTGCATTCTTCGCATACTTGTTGGCCAGATCCTGGGGTTTTTTCGTGTTTGAATCACGTAGTAATGTGGTAACACACTGAAGCAGTCAATTAAACCTGGTTTCGATCAATATTTTAGAGGATAAGACCGGTTAGGTCTGGGATAGGTCCGGGATATGCCCGCATCTGGCTCATGATTTTGCCTTCTTCGCATACTTGTTGGCCAGATCCTGGGTTTTTTTCGTGTTTGAATCACGTAGTAATGTGGTAACACACTGATGCAGTCAATTAAACCTGGTTTCGATCAATATTTTAGAGGATAACACCGGTTAGGTCTGGGATAGGTCCGGGATATGCCCGCATCTGGCTCATGATTTTGCCTTCTTCGCATACTTGTTGGCCAGAACCTGGGTTCTTTTCGTGGTTGAATCACGTAGTAATGTGGTAAAACACTGAAGCAGTCAATTAATCCTGGTTTCGATCAATATTTTAGAGGATAACGCCGGTTAGGTCTGGGTTAGGTCTGGGAAATGCGCGCATCTGGCTTATACTTTCGCCTTCTTCGCATACTAGTTGGTCAGATCCTGGGTTTTTTTCGTGTTTGAATCACGTAGGAATGTGGTAACACACTGAAGCAGTCAACTAAACCTGGTCTCGATCAATATTTTAGAGGATAACACCGGTTAGGTCTGGGTTAGGTCCGGGATATGCCCGCATCTGGCTCATGATTTTGCCTTCTTCGCATACTTGTTGGCCAGATCCTGGGTTTTTTTCGTGGTTGAATCACGTAGTAATGTGGTAACACACTGAAGCAGTCAATTAAACCTGGTTTCGATCAATATTTTAGAGGATAACGCCGGTTAGGTCTGGGTTAGGTCTGGGAAATGCGCGCATCTGGCTTATACTTTCGCCTTCTGCGCATACTTGTTGGTCAGATCCTGGGTTTTTTTCGTGTTTGAATCACGTAGGAATGTGGTAACACACTGAAGCAGCCAATTAAACCTGGTTTCGATCAATATTTTAGAGGATAACACCGGTTAGGTCTGGGTTAGGTCCGGGATATGCCCGCATCTGGCTCATGATTTTGCCTTCTTCGTATACTTGTTGGCCAGATCCTGGGTTTTTTTCGTGTTTGAATCACGTAGTAATGTGGTAACACACTGAAGCTGTCAATTAAACCTGGTTTCGATCAATATTTTAGAGGATAACACCGGTTAGGTCTGGGTTAGGTCCGGGATATGCCCGCATCTGGCTCATGATTTTGCCTTCTTCGCATACTTGTTGGCCAGATCCTGGGTTTTTTTCGTGTTTGAATCACGTAGTAATGTGGTAACACACTGAAGCTGTCAATTAAACCTGGTTTCGATCAATATTTTAGAGGATAACACCGGTTAGGTCTGGGTTAGGTCTGGGTTATGCCCGCATCTAGCTCATGATTTTGCATTCTTCGCATACTTGTTGGCCAGATCCTGGGGTTTTTTCGTGATTGAATCACCTAGTAATGTGGTAACACACTGAAGCAGTCAATTAAACCTGGTTTCGATCAATATTTTAGAGGATAAGACCGGTTAGGTCTGGGATAGGTGCGGGATATGCCCGCATCTGGCTCATGATTTTGCCTTCTTCGCATACTTGTTGGCCAGATCCTGGGGTTTTTTCGTGTTTGAATCACGTAGTAATGTGGTAACACACTGAAGCAGTCAATTAAACCTGGTTTCGACCAATATTTTAGAGGATAAGACCGGTTAGGTCTGGGATAGGTCCGGGATATGCCCGCATCTGGCTCATGATTTTGCCTTCTTCGCATACTTGTTGGCCAGATCCTGGGGTTTTTTCGTGTTTGAATCACGTAGTAATGTGGTAACACACTGAAGCAGTCAATTAAACCTGGTTTCGATCAATATTTTAGAGGATAACACCGGTTAGGTCTGGGTTAGGTCTGGGTTATGCCCGCATCTGGCTCATGATTTTGCCTTCTTCGCATACTTGTTGGCCAGATCCTGGGTTTTTTTCGTGTTTGAATCACGTAGTAATGTGGTAATACACTGAAGCAGTCAATAAAACCTGGTTTCGATCAATATTTTAGAGGATAACACCGGTTAGGTCTGGGTTAGGTCTGGGTTATGCCCGCATCTAGCTCATGATTTTGCCTTCTTCGCATACTTGTTGGCCAGATCCTGGGGTTTTTTAGTGTTTGAATCACGTAGTAATGTGGTAACACACTGAAGCAGTCAATTAAACCTGGTTTCGATCAATATTTTAGAGGATAACACCGGTTAGGTCTGGGTTAGGTCTGGGTTATGCCCGCATCTGGCTCATGATTTTGCCTTCTTCGCATACTTGTTGGCCAGATCCTGGGGTTTTTTCGTGTTTGAATGACGTAGTAATGTGGTAACACACTGAAGCAGTCAATTAAACCTGGTTTCGATCAATATTTTAGAGGATAAGACCGGTTAGGTCTGGGATAGGTCCGGGATATGCCCGCATCTGGCTCATGATTTTGCCTTCTTCGCATACTTGTTGGCCAGATCCTGGGTTTTTTTCGTGGTTGAATCACGTAGTAATGTGGTAACACACTGAAGCAGTCAATTAAACCTGGTTTCGATCAATATTTTAGAGGATAACGCCGGTTAGGTCTGGGTTAGGTCTGGGAAATGCGCGCATCTGGCTTATACTTTCGCCTTCTTCGCATACTTGTTGGCCAGATCCTGGGGTTTTTTCGTGTTTGAATCACGTAGTAATGTGGTAACACACTGAAGCAGTCAATTAAACCTGGTTTCGATCAATATTTTAGAGGATAACACCGGTTAGGTCTGGGTTAGGTCTGGGTTATGCCCGCATCTGGCTCATGATTTTGCCTTCTTCGCATACTTGTTGGCCAGATCCTGGGTATTTCCCGTGTTTGAATCACGTAGTAATGTGGTAACACACTGAAGCAGTCAATTAAACCTGGTTTCGATCAATATTTTAGAGGATAACACCGGTTAGGTCTGGGTTAGGTCTGGGATTTGCGCGCATCTGGCTTATACCTTCGCCTTTTTCGCAAACTTGTTGGCCAGATCCTGGGTTTTTTCCGTGTTTGAATCACGTAGTAATGTAGTAACACACTGAAGCAGTCAATAAAACCTGGTTTCGATCAATATTTTAGAGGATAACACCGGTTCGGTCTGGGTTAGGTCTGGGATTTGCGCGCATCTGGCTTATACTTTCGCCTTTTTCGCAAACTTCTTGGCCAGATCCTGGGTATTTTTCGTGTTTGAATCACGTAGTAATGTGGTAACACTCTGAAGCAGTCAATTAAACCTGGTTTCGATCAATATTTCAGAGGATAACGCCGGTTAGGTCTGGGTTAGGTCTGGGTTATGCCCGCATCTGGCTCATGATTTTGCCTTCTTCGCATACTTGTTGGCCAGATCCTGGGTTTTTTCCGTGTTTGAATCACGTAGTAATGTCGTAATAAACTGAAGCAGTCAATAAAACCTGGTTTCGATCAATATTTTAGAGGATAACACCGGTGAGGTCTGGGTTAGGTCTGGGTTATGCCCGCATCTAGCTCATGATTTTGCATTCTTCGCATACTTGTTGGCCAGATCCTGGGGTTTTTTCGTGTTTGAATCACGTAGTAATGTGGCAACACACTGAAGCAGTCAATTAAACCTGGTTTCGATCAATATTTTAGAGGATAAGACCGATTAGGTCTGGGATAGGTCCGGGATATGCCCGCATCTGGCTCATGATTTTGCCTTCTTCGCATACTTGTTGGCCAGATCCTGGGTTTTTTTCGTGGTTGAATCACGTAGTAATGTGGTAACACACTGGAGCAGTCAATTAAACCTGGTTTCGATCAATATTTTAGAGGATAACACCGGTTAGGTCTGGGTTAGGTCTGGGTTATGCCCGCATCTGGCTCATGATTTTGCCTTCTTCGCATACTTGTTGGCCAGATCCTGGGTTTTTTTCGTGTTTGAATCGCGTAGTAATGTGGTAATACACTGAAGCAGTCAATAAAACCTGGTTTCGATCAATATTTTAGAGGATAACACCGGTTAGGTCTGGGTTAGGTCTGGGTTATGCCCGCATCTAGCTCATGATTTTGCCTTCTTCGCATACTTGTTGGCCAGATCCTGGGGTTTTTTAGTGTTTGAATCACGTAGTAATGTGGTAACACACTGAAGCAGTCAATTAAACCTGGTTTCGATCAATATTTTAGAGGATAACACCGGTTAGGTCTGGGATAGGTCCGGGATATGACCGCATCTGGCTCATGATTTTGCCTTCTTCGCATACTTGTTGGCCAGATCCTGGGTTTTTTTCGTGGTTGAATCACGTAGTAATGTGGTAACACACTGAAGCAGTCAATTAAACCTGGTTTGGATCAATATTTTAGAGGATAACGCCGGTTAGGTCTGGGTTAGCTCTGGGAAATGCGCGCATCTGGCTTATACTTTCGCCTTCTTCGCATACTTGTTGGTCAGATCCTGGGTTTTTTTCGTGTTTGAATCACGTAGTAATGTGGTAACACACTGAAGCTGTCAATTAAACCTGGTTTCGATCAATATTTTAGAGGATAACACCGGTTAGGTCTGGGTTAGGTCCGGGATATGCCCGCATCTGGCTCATGATTTTGCCTTCTTCGCATACTTGTTGGCCAGATCCTGGGTTTTTTTCGTGGTTGAATCACGTAGTAATGTGGTAACACACTGAAGCAGTCAATTAAACCTGGTTTCGATCAATATTTTAGAGGATAAGACCGGTTAGGTCTGGGATAGGTCCGGGATATGCCCGCATCTGGCTCATGATTTTGCCTTCTTCGCATACTTGTTGGCCAGATCCTGGGTTTTTTTCGTGGTTGAATCACGTAGTAATGTGGTAACACACTGAAGCAGTCAATTAAACCTGGTTTCGATCAATATTTTAGAGGATAAGACCGATTAGGTCTGGGATAGGTCCGGGATATGCCCCCATCTGGCTCATGATTTTGCCTTCTTCGCATACTTGTTGGCCAGATCCTGGGTTTTTTTCGTGTTTGAATCACGTAGGAATGTGGTAACACACTGAAGCAGTCAATTAAACCTGGTTTCGATCAATATTTTAGAGGATAACACCGGTTAGGTCTGGGTTAGGTCCGGGATATGCCCGCATCTGGCTCATGATTTTGCCTTCTTCGCATACTTGTTGGCCAGATCCTGGGTTTTTTTCGTGGTTGAATCACGTAGTAGTGTGGTAACACACTGAAGCAGTCAATTAAACCTGGTTTCGATCAATATTTTAGAGGATAACGCCGGTTAGGTCTGGGTTAGGTCTGGGAAATGCGCGCATCTGGCTTATACTTTCGCCTTCTTCGCAAACTTGTTGGTCAGATCCTGGGTTTTTTTCGTGTTTGAATCACGTAGGAATGTGGTAACACACTGAAGCAGCCAATTAAACCTGGTTTCGATCAATATTTTAGAGGATAACACCGGTTAGGTCTGGGTTAGGTCCGGGATATGCCCGCATCTGGCTCATGATTTTGCCTTCTTCGCATACTTGTTGGCCAGATCCTGGGTTTTTTTCGTGTTTGAATCACGTAGTAATGTGGTAACACACTGAAGCTGTCAATTAAACCTGGTTTCGATCAATATTTTAGAGGATAACACCGGTTAGGTCTGGGTTAGGTCCGGGATATGCCCGCATCTGGCTCATGATTTTGCCTTCCTCGCATACTTGCTGGCCAGATCCTGGGTTTTTTTCGTGTTTGAATCACGTAGTAATGTGGTAAGACACTGAAGCTGTCAATTAAACCTGGTTTCGGTCAATATTTTAGAGGATAACACCGGTTAGGTCTGGGTTATGCCCGCATCTAGCTCATGATTTTGCATTCTTCGCATACTTGTTGGCCAGATCCTGGGATTTTTTCGTGTTTGAATCACGTAGTAATGTGGTAACACACTGAAGCAGTTAATTAAACCTGGTTTCGATCAGTATTTTAGAGGATAAGACCGGTTAGGTCTGGGATAGGTCCGGGATATGCCCGCATCTGGCTCATGATTTTGCCTTCTTCGCATACTTGTTGGCCAGATCCTGGGGTTTTTTCGTGTTTGAATCACGTAGTAATGTGGTAACACACTGAAGCAGTCAATTAAACCTGGTTTCGATCAATATTTTAGAGGATAACACCGGTTAGGTCTGGGATAGGTCCGGGATATGCCCGCATCTGGCTCATGATTTTGCCTTCTTCGCATACTTGTTGGCCAGATCCTGGGTTTTTTTCGTGGCTGAATCACGTAGTAATTTGGTAACACACTGAAGCAGTCAATTAAACCTGGTTTCGATCAATATTTTAGAGGATAACGCCGGTTAGGTCTGGGTTAGGTCTGGGAAATGCGCGCATCTGGCCTATACTTTCGCCTTCTTCGCATACTTGTTGGTCAGATCCTGGGTTTTTTTCGTGTTTGAATCACGTAGGAATGTGGTAACACTCTGAAGCAGTCAATTAAACCTGGTTTCGATCAATATTTTAGAGGATAACACCGGTTAGGTCTGGGTTAGGTCCGGGATATGCCCGCATCTGGCTCATGATTTTGCCTTCTTCGCATACTTGTTGGCCAGATCCTGGGATTTTTCGTGTTTGAATCACGTAGTAATGTGGTAACACTCTGAAGCAGTCAATTAAACCTGGTTTCGATCAATATTTCAGAGGATAACACCGGTTAGGTCTGCGGTAGGTCTGGGAAATGCGCGCATCTGGCTTATACTTTCGCCTTCTTCGCATACTTGTTGGTCAGATCCTGGGTTTTTTTCGTGTTTGAATCACGTAGGAATGTGGTAACACACTCAAGCAGCCAATTAAACCTGGTTTCGATCAATATTTTAGAGGATAACACCGGTTAGGTCTGGGTTAGGTCCGGGATATGCCCGCATCTGGCTCATGATTTTGCCTTCTTCGCATACTTGTTGGCCAGATCCTGGGTTTTTTTCGTGTTTGAATCACGTAGTAATGTGGTAACACACTGAAGCTGTCAATTAAACCTGGTTTCGATCAATATTTTAGAGGATAACACCGGTTAGGTCTGGGTTAGGTCCGGGATATGCCCGCATCTGGCTCATGATTTTGCCTTCTTCGCATACTTGTTGGCCAGATCCTGGGTTTTTTTCGTGTTTGAATCACGTAGTAATGTGGTAACACACTGAAGCTGTCAATTAAACCTGGTTTCGATCAATATTTTAGAGGATAACACCGGTTAGGTCTGGGTTAGGTCTGGGTTATGCCCGCATCTGGCTCATGATTTTGCCTTCTTCGCATACTTGTTGGCCAGATCCTGGGTATTTCCCGTGTTTGAATCACGTAGGAATGTGGTAACACTCTGAAGCAGTCAATTAAACCTGGTTTCGATCAATATTTTAGAGGATAACACCGGTTAGGTCTGGGTTAGGTCCGGGATATGCCCGCATCTGGCTCATGATTTTGCCTTCTTCGCATACTTGTTGGCCAGATCCTGGGATTTTTCGTGTTTGAATCACGTAGTAATGTGGTAACACTCTGAAGCAGTCAATTAAACCTGGTTTCGATCAATATTTCAGAGGATAACACCGGTTAGGTCTGCGGTAGGTCTGGGAAATGCGCGCATCTGGCTTATACTTTCGCCTTCTTCGCATACTTGTTGGTCAGATCCTGGGTTTTTTTCGTGTTTGAATCACGTAGGAATGTGGTAACACACTGAAGCAGCCAATTAAACCTGGTTTCGATCAATATTTTAGAGGATAACACCGGTTAGGTCTGGGTTAGGTCCGGGATATGCCCGCATCTGGCTCATGATTTTGCCTTCTTCGCATACTTGTTGGCCAGATCCTGGGTTTTTTTCGTGTTTGAATCACGTAGTAATGTGGTAACACACTGAAGCTGTCAATTAAACCTGGTTTCGATCAATATTTTAGAGGATAACACCGGTTAGGTCTGGGTTAGGTCCGGGATATGCCCGCATCTGGCTCATGATTTTGCCTTCTTCGCATACTTGGCCAGATCCTGGGTTTTTTTCGTGTTTGAATCACGTAGTAATGTGGTAACACACTGAAGCTGTCAATTAAACCTGGTTTCGATCAATATTTTAGAGGATAACACCGGTTAGGTCTGGGTTAGGTCTGGGTTATGCCCGCATCTAGCTCATGATTTTGCATTCTTCGCATACTTGTTGGCCAGATCCTGGGGTTTTTTCTTGTTTGAATCACGTAGTAATGTGGTAACACACTGAAGCAGTCAATTAAACCTGGTTTCGATCAATATTTTAGAGGATAAGACCGATTAGGTCTGGGATAGGTCCGGGATATGCCCGCATCTGGCTCATGATTTTGCCTTCTTCGCATACTTGTTGGCCAGATCCTGGGTTTTTTTCGTGGTTGAATCACGTAGTAATGTGGTAACACACTGGAGCAGTCAATTAAACCTGGTTTCGATCAATATTTTAGAGGATAACACCGGTTAGGTCTGGGTTAGGTCTGGGTTATGCCCGCATCTGGCTCATGATTTTGCCTTCTTCGCATACTTGTTGGCCAGATCCTGGGTTTTTTTCGTGTTTGAATCGCGTAGTAATGTGGTAATACACTGAAGCAGTCAATAAAACCTGGTTTCGATCAATATTTTAGAGGATAACACCGGTTAGGTCTGGGTTAGGTCTGGGTTATGCCCGCATCTAGCTCATGATTTTGCCTTCTTCGCATACTTGTTGGCCAGATCCTGGGGTTTTTTAGTGTTTGAATCACGTAGTAATGTGGTAACACACTGAAGCAGTCAATTAAACCTGGTTTCGATCAATATTTTAGAGGATAACACCGGTTAGGTCTGGGATAGGTCCGGGATATGACCGCATCTGGCTCATGATTTTGCCTTCTTCGCATACTTGTTGGCCAGATCCTGGGTTTTTTTCGTGGTTGAATCACGTAGTAATGTGGTAACACACTGAAGCAGTCAATTAAACCTGGTTTCGATCAATATTTTAGAGGATAACGCCGGTTAGGTCTGGGTTAGGTCTGGGAAATGCGCGCATCTGGCTTATACTTTCGCCTTCTTCGCATACTTGTTGGTCAGATCCTGGGTTTTTTTCGTGTTTGAATCACGTAGTAATGTGGTAACACACTGAAGCTGTCAATTAAACCTGGTTTCGATCAATATTTTAGAGGATAACACCGGTTAGGTCTGGGTTAGGTCCGGGATATGCCCGCATCTGGCTCATGATTTTGCCTTCTTCGCATACTTGTTGGCCAGATCCTGGGTTTTTTTCGTGGTTGAATCACGTAGTAATGTGGTAACACACTGAAGCAGTCAATTAAACCTGGTTTCGATCAATATTTTAGAGGATAAGACCGGTTAGGTCTGGGATAGGTCCGGGATATGCCCGCATCTGGCTCATGATTTTGCCTTCTTCGCATACTTGTTGGCCAGATCCTGGGTTTTTTTCGTGGTTGAATCACGTAGTAATGTGGTAACACACTGAAGCAGTCAATTAAACCTGGTTTCGATCAATATTTTAGAGGATAAGACCGGTTAGGTCTGGGATAGGTCCGGGATATGCCCCCATCTGGCTCATGATTTTGCCTTCTTCGCATACTTGTTGGCCAGATCCTGGGTTTTTTTCGTGTTTGAATCACGTAGGAATGTGGTAACACACTGAAGCAGTCAATTAAACCTGGTTTCGATCAATATTTTAGAGGATAACACCGGTTAGGTCTGGGTTAGGTCCGGGATATGCCCGCATCTGGCTCATGATTTTGCCTTCTTCGCATACTTGTTGGCCAGATCCTGGGTTTTTTTCGTGGTTGAATCACGTAGTAGTGTGGTAACACACTGAAGCAGTCAATTAAACCTGGTTTCGATCAATATTATAGAGGATAACGCCGGTTAGGTCTGGGTTAGGTCTGGGAAATGCGCGCATCTGGCTTATACTTTCGCCTTCTTCGCATACTTGTTGGTCAGATCCTGGGTTTTTTTCGTGTTTGAATCACGTAGGAATGTGGTAACACACTGAAGCAGCCAATTAAACCTGGTTTCGATCAATATTTTAGAGGATAACACCGGTTAGGTCTGGGTTAGGTCCGGGATATGCCCGCATCTGGCTCATGATTTTGCCTTCTTCGCATACTTGTTGGCCAGATCCTGGGTTTTTTTCGTGTTTGAATCAGGTAGTAATGTGGTAACACACTGAAGCTGTCAATTAAACCTGGTTTCGATCAATATTTTAGAGGATAACACCGGTTAGGTCTGGGTTAGGTCTGGGATATGCCCGCATCTGGCTCATGATTTTGCCTTCTTCGCATACTTGTTGGCCAGATCCTGGGTTTTTTTCGTGTTTGAATCACGTAGTAATGTGGTAAGACACTGAAGCTGTCAATTAAACCTGGTTTCGGTCAATATTTTAGAGGATAACACCGGTTAGGTCTGGGTTATGCCCGCATCTAGCTCATGATTTTGCATTCTTCGCATACTTGTTGGCCAGATCCTGGGGTTTTTTCGTGTTTGAATCACGTAGTAATGTGGTAACACACTGAAGCAGTTAATTAAACCTGGTTTCGATCAGTATTTTAGAGGATAAGACCGGTTAGGTCTGGGATAGGTCCGGGATATGCCCGCATCTGGCTCATGATTTTGCCTTCTTCGCATACTTGTTGGCCAGATCCTGGGGTTTTTTCGTGTTTGAATCACGTAGTAATGTGGTAACACACTGAAGCAGTCAATTAAACCTGGTTTCGATCAATATTTTAGAGGATAACACCGGTTAGGTCTGGGATAGGTCCGGGATATGCCCGCATCTGGCTCATGATTTTGCCTTCTTCGCATACTTGTTGGCCAGATCCTGGGTTTTTTTCGTGGCTGAATCACGTAGTAATGTGGTAACACACTGAAGCAGTCAATTAAACCTGGTTTCGATCAATATTTTAGAGGATAACGCCGGTTAGGTCTGGGTTAGGTCTGGGAAATGCGCGCATCTGGCTTATACTTTCGCCTTCTTCGCATACTTGTTGGTCAGATCTTGGGTTTTTTTCGTGTTTGAATCACGTAGAAATGTGGTAACACACTGAAGCAGTCAATTAAACCTGGTTTCGATCAATATTTTAGAGGATAACACCGGTTAGGTCTGGGATAGGTCCGGGATATGCCCGCATCTGGCTCATGATTTTGCCTTCTTCGCATACTTGTTGGCCAGATCCTGGGTTTTTTTCGTGGTTGAATCACGTAGTAATGTGGTAACACACCGAAGCAGTCAATTAAACCTGGTTTCGATCAATATTTTAGAGGATAACGCCGGTTAGGTATGGGTTAGGTCTGGGAAATGCGCGCATCTGGCTTATACTTTCGCCTTCTTCGCATACTTGTTGGTCAGATCCTGGGTTTTTTTCGTGTTTGAATCACGTAGGAATGTGGTAACACTCTGAAGCAGTCAATTAAACCTGGTTTCGATCAATATTTTAGAGGATAACACCGGTTAGGTCTGGGTTAGGTCCGGGATATGCCCGCACCTGGCTCATGATTTTGCCTTCTTCGCATACTTGTTGGCCAGATCCTGGGATTTTTCGTGTTTGAATCACGTAGTAATGTGGCAACACTCTGAAGCAGTCAATTAAACCTGGTTTCGATCAATATTTCAGAGGATAACACCGGTTAGGTCTGCGGTAGGTCTGGGAAATGCGCGCATCTGGCTTATACTTTCGCCTTCTTCGCATACTTGTTGGTCAGATCCTGGGTTTTTTTCGTGTTTGAATCACGTAGGAATGTGGTAACACACTGAAGCAGCCAATTAAACCTGGTTTCGATCAATATTTTAGAGGATAACACCGGTTAGGTCTGGGTTAGGTCCGGGATATGCCCGCATCTGGCTCATGATTTTGCCTTCTTCGCATACTTGTTGGCCATATCCTGGGTTTTTTTCGTGTTTGAATCACGTAGTAATGTGGTAACACACTGAAGCTGTCAATTAAACCTGGTTTCGATCAATATTTTAGAGGATAACACCGGTTAGGTCTGGGTTAGGTCCGGGATATGCCCGCATCTGGCTCATGATTTTGCCTTCTTCGCATACTTGTTGGCCAGATCCTGGGTTTTTTTCGTGTTTGAATCACGTAGTAATGTGGTAACACACTGAAGCTGTCAATTAAACCTGGTTTCGATCAATATTTTAGAGGATAACACCGGTTAGGTCTGGGTTAGGTCTGGGTTATGCCCGCATCTGGCTCATGATTTTGCCTTCTTCGCATACTTGTTGGCCAGATCCTGGGTATTTCCCGTGTTTGAATCACGTAGTAATGTGGTAACACACTGAAGCAGTCAATTAAACCTGGTTTCGATCAATATTTTAGAGGATAACGCCGGTTAGGTCTGGGTTAGGTCTGGGAAATGCGCGCATCTGGCTTATACTTTCGCCTTCTTCGCATACTTGTTGGTCAGATCCTGGGTTTTTTTCGTGTTTGAATCACGTAGGAATGTGGTAACACTCTGAAGCAGTCAATTAAACCTGGTTTCGATCAATATTTTAGAGGATAACACCGGTTAGGTCTGGGTTAGGTCCGGGATATGCCCGCATCTGGCTCATGATTTTGCCTTCTTCGCATACTTGTTGGCCAGATCCTGGGATTTTTCGTGTTTGAATCACGTAGTAATGTGGTAACACTCTGAAGCAGTCAATTAAACCTGGTTTCGATCAATATTTCAGAGGATAACACCGGTTAGGTCTGCGGTAGGTCTGGGAAATGCGCGCATCTGGCTTATACTTTCGCCTTCTTCGCATACTTGTTGGTCAGATCCTGGGTTTTTTTCGTGTTTGAATCACGTAGGAATGTGGTAACACACTGAAGCAGCCAATTAAACCTGGTTTCGATCAATATTTTAGAGGATAACACCGGTTAGGTCTGGGTTAGGTCCGGGATATGCCCGCATCTGGCTCATGATTTTGCCTTCTTCGCATACTTGTTGGCCAGATCCTGGGTTTTTTTCGTGTTTGAATCACGTAGTAATGTGGTAACACACTGAAGCTGTCAATTAAACCTGGTTTCGATCAATATTTTAGAGGATAACACCGGTTAGGTCTGGGTTAGGTCTGGGTTATGCCCGCATCTGGCTCATGATTTTGCCTTCTTCGCATACTTGTTGGCCAGATCCTGGGTATTTCCCGTGTTTGAATCACGTAGTAATGTGGTAACACACTGAAGCAGTCAATTAAACCTGGTTTCGATCAATATTTTAGAGGATAACACCGGTTAGGTCTGGGTTAGGTCTGGGATTTGCGCGCATCTGGCTTATACCTTCGCCTTTTTCGCAAACTTGTTGGCCAGATCCTGGGTTTTTTCCGTGTTTGAATCACGTAGTAATGTAGTAACACACTGAAGCAGTCAATAAAACCTGGTTTCGATCAATATTTTAGAGGATAACACCGGTTCGGTCTGGGTTAGGTCTGGGATTTGCGCGCATCTGGCTTATACTTTCGCCTTTTTCGCAAACTTCTTGGCCAGATCCTGGGTATTTTTCGTGTTTGAATCACGTAGTAATGTGGTAACACTCTGAAGCAGTCAATTAAACCTGGTTTCGATCAATATTTCAGAGGATAACGCCGGTTAGGTCTGGGTTAGGTCTGGGTTATGCCCGCATCTGGCTCATGATTTTGCCTTCTTCGCATACTTGTTGGCCAGATCCTGGGTTTTTTCCGTGTTTGAATCACGTAGTAATGTCGTAATAAACTGAAGCAGTCAATAAAACCTGGTTTCGATCAATATTTTAGAGGATAACACCGGTGAGGTCTGGGTTAGGTCTGGGTTATGCCCGCATCTAGCTCATGATTTTGCATTCTTCGCATACTTGTTGGCCAGATCCAGGGGTTTTTTCGTGTTTGAATCACGTAGTAATGTGGTAACACACTGAAGCAGTCAATTAAACCTGGTTTCGATCAATATTTTAGAGGATAAGACCGATTAGGTCTGGGATAGGTCCGGGATATGCCCGCATCTGGCTCATGATTTGGCCTTCTTCGCATACTTGTTGGCCAGATCCTGGGTTTTTTTCGTGGTTGAATCACGTAGTAATGTGGTAACACACTGGAGCAGTCAATTAAACCTGGTTTCGATCAATATTTTAGAGGATAACACCGGTTAGGTCTGGGTTAGGTCTGGGTTATGCCCGCATCTGGCTCATGATTTTGCCTTCTTCGCATACTTGTTGGCCAGATCCTGGGTTTTTTTCGTGTTTGAATCGCGTAGTAATGTGGTAATACACTGAAGCAGTCAATAAAACCTGGTTTCGATCAATATTTTAGAGGATAACACCGGTTAGGTCTGGGTTAGGTCTGGGTTATGCCCGCATCTAGCTCATGATTTTGCCATCTTCGCATACTTGTTGGCCAGATCCTGGGGTTTTTTAGTGTTTGAATCACGTAGTAATGTGGTAACACACTGAAGCAGTCAATTAAACCTGGTTTCGATCAATATTTTAGAGGATAACGCCGGTTAGGTCTGGGTTAGGTCTGGGAAATGCGCGCATCTGGCATATACTTTCGCCTTCTTCGCATACTTGTTGGTCAGATCCTGGGTTTTTTTCGTGTTTGAATCACGTAGTAATGTGGTAACACACTGAAGCTGTCAATTAAACCTGGTTTCGATCAATATTTTAGAGGATAACACCGGTTAGGTCTGGGTTAGGTCCGGGATATGCCCGCATCTGGCTCATGATTTTGCCTTCTTCGCATACTTGTTGGCCAGATCCTGGGTTTTTTTCGTGGTTGAATCACGTAGTAATGTGGTAACACACTGAAGCAGTCAATTAAACCTGGTTTCGATCAATATTTTAGAGGATAAGACCGGTTAGGTCTGGGATATGTCCGGGATATGCCCGCATCTGGCTCATGATTTTGCCTTCTTCGCATACTTGTTGGCCAGATCCTGGGTTTTTTTCGTGGTTGAATCACGTAGTAATGTGGTAACACACTGAAGCAGTCAATTAAACCTGGTTTCGATCAATATTTTAGAGGATAAGACCGATTAGGTCTGGGATAGGTCCGGGATATGCCCCCATCTGGCTCATGATTTTGCCTTCTTCGCATACTTGTTGGCCAGATCCTGGGTTTTTTTCGTGTTTGAATCACGTAGGAATGTAGTAACACACTGAAGCAGTCAATTAAACCTGGTTTCGATCAATATTTTAGAGGATAACACCGGTTAGGTCTGGGTTAGGTCCGGGATATGCCCGCATCTGGCTCATGATTTTGCCTTCTTCGCATACTTGTTGGCCAGATCCTGGGTTTTTTTCGTGGTTGAATCACGTAGTAGTGTGGTAACACACTGAAGCAGTCAATTAAACCTGGTTTCGATCAATATTTTAGAGGATAACGCCGGTTAGGTCTGGGTTAGGTCTGGGAAATGCGCGCATCTGGCTTATACTTTCGCCTTCTTCGCATACTTGTTGGTCAGATCCTGGGTTTTTTTCGTGTTTGAATCACGTAGGAATGTGGTAACACACTGAAGCAGCCAATTAAACCTGGTTTCGATCAATATTTTAGAGGATAACACCGGTTAGGTCTGGGTTAGGTCCGGGATATGCCCGCATCTGGCTCATGATTTTGCCTTCTTCGCATACTTGTTGGCCAGATCCTGGGTTTTTTTCGTGTTTGAATCACGTAGTAATGTGGTAACACACTGAAGCTGTCAATTAAACCTGGTTTCGATCAATATTTTAGAGGATAACACCGGTTAGGTCTGGGTTAGGTCCGGGATATGCCCGCATCTGGCTCATGATTTTGCCTCCTTCGCATACTTGTTGGCCAGATCCTGGGTTTTTTTCGTGTTTGAATCACGTAGTAATGTGGTAAGACACTGAAGCTGTCAATTAAACCTGGTTTCGGTCAATATTTTAGAGGATAACACCGGTTAGGTCTGGGTTATGCCCGCATCTAGCTCATGATTTTGCATTCTTCGCATACTTGTTGGCCAGATCCTGGGGTTTTTTCGTGTTTGAATCACGTAGTAATGTGGTAACACACTGAAGCAGTCAATTAAACCTGGTTTCGATCAATATTTTAGAGGATAACACCGGTTAGGTCTGGGATAGGTCCGGGATATGCCCGCATCTGGCTCATGATTTTGCCTTCTTCGCATACTTGTTGGCCAGATCCTGGGTTTTTTTCGTGGTTGAATCACGTAGTAATGTGGTAACACACTGAAGCAGTCAATTAAACCTGGTTTCGATCAATATTTTAGAGGATAACGCCGGTTAGGTCTGGGTTAGGTCTGGGAAATGCGCGCATCTGGCTTATACTTTCGCCTTCTTCGCATACTTGTTGGCCAGATCCTGGGATTTTTCGTGTTTGAATCACGTAGTAATGTGGTAACACTCTGAAGCAGTCAATTAAACCTGGTTTCGATCAATATTTCAGAGGATAACACCGGTTAGGTCTGCGGTAGGTCTGGGAAATGCGCGCATCTGGCTTATACTTTCGCCTTCTTCGCATACTTGTTGGTCAGATCCTGGGTTTTTTTCGTGTTTGAATCACGTAGGAATGTGGTAACACACTGAAGCAGCCAATTAAACCTGGTTTCGATCAATATTTTAGCGGATAACACCGGTTAGGTCTGGGTTAGGTCCGGGATATGCCCGCATCTGGCTCATGATTTTGCCTTCTTCGCATACTTGTTGGCCAGATCCTGGGTTTTTTTCGTGTTTGAATCACGTAGTAATGTGGTAACACACTGAAGCTGTCAATTAAACCTGGTTTCGATCAATATTTTAGAGGATAACACCGGTTAGGTCTGGGTTAGGTCCGGGATATGCCCGCATCTCGCTCATGATTTTGCCTTCTTCGCATACTTGTTGGCCAGATCCTGGGTTTTTTTCGTGTTTGAATCACGTAGTAATGTGGTAACACACTGAAGCTGTCAATTAAACCTGGTTTCGATCAATATTTTAGAGGATAACACCGGTTAGGTCTGGGCTAGGTCTGGGTTATGCCCGCATCTAGCTCATGATTTTGCATTCTTCGCATACTTGTTGGCCAGATCCTGGGGTGTTTTCGTGTTTGAATCACGTAGTAATGTGGTAACACACTGAAGCAGTCAATTAAACCTGGTTTCGATCAATATTTTAGAGGATAACACCGGTTAGGTCTGGGTTAGGTCCGGGATATGCCCGCATCTGGCACATGATTTTGCCTTCTTCGCATACTTGTTGGCCAGATCCTGGGTTTTTTTCGTGTTTGAATCGCGTAGTAATGTGGTAACACACTGAAGCTGTCAATTAAACCTGGTTTCGATCAATATTTTAGAGGATAACACCGGTTAGGTCTGGGATAGGTCCGGGATATGCCCGCATCTGGCTCATGATTTTGCCTTCTTCGCATACTTGTTGGCCAGATCCTGGGTTTTTTTCGTGGTTGAATCACGTAGTAATGTGGTAACACACTGAAGCAGTCAATTAAACCTGGTTTCGATCAATATTTTAGAGGATAAGACCGGTTAGGTCTGGGATAGGTCCGGGATATGCCCGCATCTGGCTCATGATTTTGCCTTCTTCGCATACTTGTTGGCCAGATCCTGGGTTTTTTTCGTGTTTGAATCACGTAGTAATGTGGTAACACACTGAAGCTGTCAATTAAACCCGGTTTCGATCAAAATTTCAGATGATAACACCGGTTAGGTCTGGGTTAGGTCTGGGAAATGCGCGCATCTGGCTTATACTATCGCCTTTTTCGCAAACTTGTTGGCCAGATCCTGGGTTTTTTTCGTGTTTGAATCACGTAGTAATGTGGTAATACACTGAAGCAGTCAATAAAACCTGGTTTCGAGTAATATTTTAGAGGATAACACCGGTTAGGTCTGGGTTAGGTCTGGGATTTGCGCGCATCTGGCTTATACTTTCGCCTTTTTCGCAAACTTGTTGGCCAGATCCCGGGTATTTTCCGTGTTTGAATCACGCAGTAATGTGGTAACACACTGAAGCAGTCAATTAAACCTGGTTTCGATCAATATTTTAGAGGATAACACCGGTTAGGTCTGGGTTAGGTCTGGGTTATGCCCGCATCTGGCTCATGATTTTGCCTTCTTCGCATACTTGTTGGCCAGATCCTGGGTATTTTCCGTGTTTGAATCACGTAGTAATGTGGTAACACACTGAAGCAGTCAATTAAACCTGGTTTCCATCAATATGTTAGAGGATAACACCGGTTAGGTCTGGGTTTGGTCTGGGATTTGCGCGCATCTGGCTTACACTTTCGCCTTTTTCGCAAACTTGTTGGCCAGATCCCGGGTATTTTCCGTGTTTGAATCACGTAGTAATGTGGTAACACACTGAAGCAGTCAATTAAACCTGGTTTCGATCAATATTTCAGAGGATAACACCGGCTAGGTCTGGGTTTGGTCTGGGTTATGCCCGCATCTGGCTCATGATTTTGCCTTCTTCGCATACTTGTTGGCCAGATCCTGGGATTTTTTCGTGTTTGAATCATGTAGTAATGTGGTAACACACTGAAGCAGTCAATTAAACCTGGTTTCGATCAATATTTCAGAGGATAACACCGGTTAGGTCTGGGTTAGGTCTGGGTTTTGCCCGCATCTGGCTCATGATTTTGCCTTCTTCGCATACTTGTTGGCCAGATCCTGGGTTTTTTTCGTGGTTGAATCACGTAGTAATGTGGTAACACACTGAAGCTGTCAATTAAACCTGGTTTCGATCAATATTTTAGAGGATAACACCGGTTAGGTCTGGGTTAGGTCTGGGTTATGCCCGCATCTGGCTCATGATTTTGCCTTCTTCGCATACTTGTTGGCCAGATCCTGGGTATTTCCCGTGTTTGAATCACGTAGTAATGTGGTAACACACTGAAGCAGTCAATTAAACCTGGTTTCGATCAATATTTCAGAGGATAACGCCGGTTAGGTCTGGGTTAGGCCTGGGTTATGCCCGCATCTGGCTCATGATTTTGCCTTCTTCGCATACTTGTTGGCCAGATCCTGGGATTTTTTCGTGTTTGAATCATGTAGTAATGTGGTAACACACTGAAGCAGTCAATTAATCCTGGTTTCGATCAATATTTCAGAGGATAACACCGGTTAGGTCTGGGTTAGGTCTGGGTTTTGCCCGCATCTGGCTCATGATTTTGCCTTCTTCGCATACTTGTTGGCCAGATCCTGGGTTTTTTTCGTGGTTGAATCACGTAGTAATGTGGTAACACACTGAAGCAGTCAATTAAACCTGGTTTCGATCAATATTTTAGAGGATAACACCGGTTAGGTCTGGGTTAGGTCTGGGTTATGCCCGCATCTGGCTCATGATTTTGCCTTCTTCGCATACTTGTTGGCCAGATCCTGGGTATTTCCCGTGTTTGAATCACGTAGTAATGTGGTAACACACTGAAGCAGTCAATTAAACCTGGTTTCGATCAATATTTCAGAGGATAACGCCGGTTAGGTCTGGGTTAGGCCTGGGTTATGCCCGCATCTGGCTCATGATTTTGCCTTCTTCGCATACTTGTTTGCCAGATCCTGGGTTTTTTCCGTGTTTGAATCACGTAGTAATGTGGTAATACACTGAAGCAGTCAATAAAACCTGGTTTCGATCAATATTTTAGAGGATAAGACCGGTTAGGTCTGGGATAGGTCCGGGATGTGCCCGCATCTGGCTCATGATTTTGCCTTCTTCGCATACTTGTTGGCCAGATCCTGGGTTTTTTTCGTGGTTGAATCACGTAGTAATGTGGTAACACACTGGAGCAGTCAATTAAACCTGGTTTCCATCAATATTTTAGAGGATAACACCGGTTAGGTCTGGGTTAGGTCTGGGTTATGACCGCATCTGGCTCATGATTTTGCCTTCTTCGCATACTTGTTGGCCAGATCCTGGGTTTTTTTCGTGTTTGAATCACGTAGTAATGTGGTAATACACTGAAGCAGTCAATAAAACCTGGTTTCGATCAATATTTTAGAGGATAACACCGGTTAGGTCTGGGTTTGGTCTGGGTTATGCCCGCATCTGGCTCATGATTTTGCCTTCTTCGCATACTTGTTGGCCAGATCCTGGGATTTTTTCGTGTTTGAATCATGTAGTAATGTGGTAACACACTGAAGCAGTCAATTAAACCTGGTTTCGATCAATATTTCAGAGGATAACACCGGTTAGGTCTGGGTTAGGTCTGGGTTTTGCCCGCATCTGGCTCATGATTTTGCCTTCTTCGCATACTTGTTGGCCAGATCCTGGGTTTTTTTCGTGGTTGAATCACGTAGTAATGTGGTAACACACTGAAGCAGTCAATTAAACCTGGTTTCGATCAATATGTTAGAGGATAACACCGGTTAGGTCTGGGTTAGGTCTGGGATTTGCGCGCATCTGGCTTATACTTTCGCCTTTTTCGCAAACTTGTTGGCCAGATCCCGGGTATTTTCCGTGTTTGAATCACGTAGTAATGTGGTAACACACTGAAGCAGTCAATTAAACCTGGTTTCGATCAATATTTCAGAGGATAACACCGGTTAGGTCTGGGTTAGGTCTGGGTTTTGCCCGCATCTGGCTCATGATTTTGCCTTCTTCGCATACTTGTTGGCCAGATCCTGGGTTTTTTTCGTGGTTGAATCACGTAGTAATGTGGTAACACACTGAAGCAGTCAATTAAACCTGGTTTCGATCAATATTTTAGAGGATAACACCGGTTAGGTCTGGGTTTGGTCTGGGATTTGCGCGCATCTGGCTTACACTTTCGCCTTTTTCGCAAACTTGTTGGCCAGATCCCGGGTATTTTCCGTGTTTGAATCACGTAGTAATGTGGTAACACACTGAAGCAGTCAATTAAACCTGGTTTCGATCAATATTTCAGAGGATAACACCGGCTAGGTCTGGGTTTGGTCTGGGTTATGCCCGCATCTGGCTCATGATTTTGCCTTCTTCGCATACTTGTTGGCCAGATCCTGGGATTTTTTCGTGTTTGAATCATGTAGTAATGTGGTAACACACTGAAGCAGTCAATTAAACCTGGTTTCGATCAATATTTCAGAGGATAACACCGGTTAGGTCTGGGTTAGGTCTGGGTTTTGCCCGCATCTGGCTCATGATTTTGCCTTCTTCGCATACTTGTTGGCCAGATCCTGGGTTTTTTTCGTGGTTGAATCACGTAGTAATGTGGTAACACACTGAAGCTGTCAATTAAACCTGGTTTCGATCAATATTTTAGAGGATAACACCGGTTAGGTCTGGGTTAGGTCTGGGTTATGCCCGCATCTGGCTCATGATTTTGCCTTCTTCGCATACTTGTTGGCCAGATCCTGGGTATTTCCCGTGTTTGAATCACGTAGTAATGTGGTAACACACTGAAGCAGTCAATTAAACCTGGTTTCGATCAATATTTCAGAGGATAACGCCGGTTAGGTCTGGGTTAGGCCTGGGTTATGCCCGCATCTGGCTCATGATTTTGCCTTCTTCGCATACTTGTTGGCCAGATCCTGGGATTTTTTCGTGTTTGAATCATGTAGTAATGTGGTAACACACTGAAGCAGTCAATTAATCCTGGTTTCGATCAATATTTCAGAGGATAACACCGGTTAGGTCTGGGTTAGGTCTGGGTTTTGCCCGCATCTGGCTCATGATTTTGCCTTCTTCGCATACTTGTTGGCCAGATCCTGGGTTTTTTTCGTGGTTGAATCACGTAGTAATGTGGTAACACACTGAAGCAGTCAATTAATCCTGGTTTCGATCAATATTTTAGAGGATAACACCGGTTAGGTCTGGGTTTGGTCTGGGATTTGCGCGCATCTGGCTTACACTTTCGCCTTTTTCGCAAACTTGTTGGCCAGATCCCGGGTATTTTCCGTGTTTGAATCACGTAGTAATGTGGTAACACACTGAAGCAGTCAATTAAACCTGGTTTCGATCAATATTTCAGAGGATAACACCGGTTAGGTCTGGGTTAGGTCTGGGTTATGCCCGCATCTGGCTCATGATTTTGCCTTCTTCGCATACTTGTTGGCCAGATCCTGGGTATTTCCCGTGTTTGAATCACGTAGTAATGTGGTAACACACTGAAGCAGTCAATTAAACCTGGTTTCGATCAATATTTCAGAGGATAACGCCGGTTAGGTCTGGGTTAGGCCTGGGTTATGCCCGCATCTGGCTCATGATTTTGCCTTCTTCGCATACTTGTTGGCCAGATCCTGGGTTTTTTTCGTGTTTGAATCACGTAGTAATGTGGTAATACACTGAAGCAGTCAATAAAACCTGGTTTCGATCAATATTTTAGAGGATAACACCGGTTAGGTCTGGGTTTGGTCTGGGTTATGCCCGCATCTGGCTCATGATTTTGCCTTCTTCGCATACTTGTTGGCCAGATCCTGGGATTTTTTCGTGTTTGAATCATGTAGTAATGTGGTAACACACTGAAGCAGTCAATTAAACCTGGTTTCGATCAATATTTCAGAGGATAACACCGGTTAGGTCTGGGTTAGGTCTGGGTTTTGCCCGCATCTGGCTCATGATTTTGCCTTCTTCGCATACTTGTTGGCCAGATCCTGGGTTTTTTTCGTGGTTGAATCACGTAGTAATGTGGTAACACACTGAAGCAGTCAATTAAACCTGGTTTCGATCAATATGTTAGAGGATAACACCGGTTTGGTCTGGGTTAGGTCTGGGATTTGCGCGCATCTGGCTTATACTTTCGCCTTTTTCGCAAACTTGTTGGCCAGATCCCGGGTATTTTCCGTGTTTGAATCACGTAGTAATGTGGTAACACACTGAAGCAGTCAATTAAACCTGGTTTCGATCAATATTTCAGAGGATAACACCGGTTAGGTCTGGGTTAGGTCTGGGTTTTGCCCGCATCTGGCTCATGATTTTGCCTTCTTCGCATACTTGTTGGCCAGATCCTGGGTTTTTTTCGTGGTTGAATCACGTAGTAATGTGGTAACACACTGAAGCAGTCAATTAAACCTGGTTTCGATCAATATTTTAGAGGATAACACCGGTTAGGTCTGGGTTAGGTCTGGGTTATGCCCGCATCTGGCTCATGATTTTGCCTTCTTCGCATACTTGTTGGCCAGATCCTGGGTATTTCCCGTGTTTGAATCACGTAGTAATATGGTAACACACTGAAGCAGTCAATTAAACCTGGTTTCGATCAATATTTCAGAGGATAACGCCGGTTAGGTCTGGGTTAGGCCTGGGTTATGCCCGCATCTGGCTCATGATTTTGCCTTCTTCGCATACTTGTTGGCCAGATCCTGGGATTTTTTCGTGTTTGAATCATGTAGTAATGTGGTAACACACTGAAGCAGTCAATTAAACCTGGTTTCGATCAATATGTTAGAGGATAACACCGGTTAGGTCAGGGTTAGGTCTGGGATTTGCGCGCATCTGGCTTATACTTTCGCCTTTTTCGCAAACTTGTTGGCCAGATCCCGGGTATTTTCCGTGTTTGAATCACGTAGTAATGTGGTAACACACTGAAGCAGTCAATTAAACCTGGTTTCGATCAATATTTCAGAGGATAACACCGGTTAGGTCTGGGTTAGGTCTGGGTTTTGCCCGCATCTGGCTCATGATTTTGCCTTCTTCGCATACTTGTTGGCCAGATCCTGGATATTTCCCGTGTTTGAATCACGTAGTAATGTGGTAACACACTGAAGCAGTCAATTAAACCTGGTTTCGATCAATATTTTAGAGGGTAACACCGGTTAGGTCTGGGTTAGGTCCGGGATATGCCCGCATCTGGCTCATGTTTTTGCCTTCTTCGCATACTTGTTGGCCAGATCCTGGGTTTTTTTCGTGGTTGAATCACGTAGTAATGTGGTAACACACTGGAGCAGTCAATTAAACCTGGTTTCGATCAATATTTTAGAGGATAACACCGGTTAGGTCTGGGTTAGGTCTGGGTTATGCCCGCATCTGGCTCATGATTTTGCCTTCTTCGCATACTTGTTGGCCAGATCCTGGGTTTTTTTCGTGTTTGAATCATGTAGTAATGTGGTAACACACTGAAGCAGTCAATTAAACCTGGTTTCGATCAATATTTCAGAGGATAACACCGGTTAGGTCTGGGTTAGGTCTGGGTTTTGCCCGCATCTGGCTCATGATTTTGCCTTCTTCGCATACTTGTTGGCCAGATCCTGGGTTTTTTTCGTGGTTGAATCACGTAGTAATGTGGTAACACACTGAAGCAGTCAATTAAACCCTGTTTCGATCAATATTTTAGAGGATAACGCCGGTTAGGTCTGGGTTAGGTCTGGGAAATGCGCGCATCTGGCTTATACTTTCGCCTTCTTCGCATACTTGTTGGTCAGATCCTGGGTTTTTTTCGTGTTTGAATCACGTAGGAATGTGGTAACACACTGAAGCAGTCAATTAAACCTGGTTTCGATCAATATTTCAGAGGATAACGCCGGTTAGGTCTGGGTTAGGCCTGGGTTATGCCCGCATCTGGCTCATGATTTTGTCTTCTTCGCATACTTGTTGGCCAGATCCTGGGATTTTTTCGTGTTTGAATCATGTAGTAATGTGGTAACACACTGAAGCAGTCAATTAAACCTGGTTTCGATCAATATTTCAGAGGATAACACCGGTTAGGTCTGGGTTAGGTCTGGGTTTTGCCCGCATCTGGCTCATGATTTTGCCTTCTTCGCATACTTGTTGGCCAGATCCTG
The DNA here is from genome assembly GCF_051014445.1 of Colletes latitarsis. Lineage (NCBI taxonomy): Eukaryota > Metazoa > Arthropoda > Insecta > Hymenoptera > Colletidae > Colletes > Colletes latitarsis. Next base: position 956,032 of record NC_135139.1, on the reverse strand, counting down.
GGTTTTTTTCGTGGTTGAATCACGTAGTAATGTGGTAACACACTGAAGCAGTCAATTAAACCTGGTTTCGATCAATATTTTAGAGGATAACACCGGTTAGGTCTGGGTTAGGTCTGGGTTATGCCCGCATCTGGCTCATGATTTTGCCTTCTTCGCATACTTGTTGGCCAGATCCTGGGTATTTTCCGTGTTTGAATCACGTAGTAATGTGGTAACACACTGAAGCAGTCAATTAAACCTGGTTTCGATCAATATGTTAGAGGATAACACCGGTTAGGTCAGGGTTAGGTCTGGGATTTGCGCGCATCTGGCTTATACTTTCGCCTTTTTCGCAAACTTGTTGGCCAGATCCCGGGTATTTTCCGTGTTTGAATCACGTAGTAATGTGGTAACACACTGAAGCAGTCAATTAAACCTGGTTTCGATCAATATTTCAGAGGATAACACCGGTTAGGTCTGGGTTAGGTCTGGGTTTTGCCCGCATCTGGCTCATGATTTTGCCTTCTTCGCATACTTGTTGGCCAGATCCTGGGTTTTTTTCGTGGTTGAATCACGTAGTAATGTGGTAACACACTGAAGCAGTCAATTAAACCTGGTTTCGATCAATATTTTAGAGGATAACACCGGTTAGGTCTGGGTTAGGTCTGGGTTATGCCCGCATCTGGCTCATGATTTTGCCTTCTTCGCATACTTGTTGGCCAGATCCTGGGTATTTCCCGTGTTTGAATCACGTAGTAATATGGTAACACACTGAAGCAGTCAATTAAACCTGGTTTCGATCAATATTTCAGAGGATAACGCCGGTTAGGTCTGGGTTAGGCCTGGGTTATGCCCGCATCTGGCTCATGATTTTGCCTTCTTCGCATACTTGTTGGCCAGATCCTGGGATTTTTTCGTGTTTGAATCATGTAGTAATGTGGTAACACACTGAAGCAGTCAATTAAACCTGGTTTCGATCAATATTTCAGAGGATAACACCGGTTAGGTCTGGGTTAGGTCTGGGTTTTGCCCGCATCTGGCTCATGATTTTGCCTTCTTCGCATACTTGTTGGCCAGATCCTGGGTTTTTTTCGTGGTTGAATCACGTAGTAATGTGGTAACACACTGAAGCAGTCAATTAAACCTGGTTTCGATCAATATTTTAGAGGATAACACCGGTTAGGTCTGGGTTAGGTCTGGGTTATGGCCGCATCTGGCTAATGATTTTGCCTTCTTCGCATACTTGTTGGCCAGATCCTGGGTATTTCCCGTGTTTGAATCACGTAGTAATGTGGTAACACACTGAAGCAGTCAATTAAACCTGGTTTCGATCAATATTTCAGAGGATAACGCCGGTTAGGTCTGGGTTAGGCCTGGGTTATGCCCGCATCTGGCTCATGATTTTGTCTTCTTCGCATACTTGTTGGCCAGATCCTGGGATTTTTTCGTGTTTGAATCATGTAGTAATGTGGTAACACACTGAAGCAGTCAATTAAACCTGGTTTCGATCAATATTTCAGAGGATAACACCGGTTAGGTCTGGGTTAGGTCTGGGTTTTGCCCGCATCTGGCTCATGATTTTGCCTTCTTCGCATACTTGTTGGCCAGATCCTGGGTTTTTTTCGTGGTTGAATCACGTAGTAATGTGGTAACACACTGAAGCAGTCAATTAAACCTGGTTTCGATCAATATTTTAGAGGATAACACCGGTTAGGTCTGGGTTAGGTCTGGGTTATGCCCGCATCTGGCTCATGATTTTGCCTTCTTCGCATACTTGTTGGCCAGATCCTGGGTATTTTCCGTGTTTGAATCACGTAGTAATGTGGTAACACACTGAAGCAGTCAATTAAACCTGGTTTCGATCAATATGTTAGAGGATAACACCGGTTAGGTCAGGGTTAGGTCTGGGATTTGCGCGCATCTGGCTTATACTTTCGCCTTTTTCGCAAACTTGTTGGCCAGATCCCGGGTATTTTCCGTGTTTGAATCACGTAGTAATGTGGTAACACACTGAAGCAGTCAATTAAACCTGGTTTCGATCAATATTTCAGAGGATAACACCGGTTAGGTCTGGGTTAGGTCTGGGTTTTGCCCGCATCTGGCTCATGATTTTGCCTTCTTCGCATACTTGTTGGCCAGATCCTGGGTTTTTTTCGTGGTTGAATCACGTAGTAATGTGGTAACACACTGAAGCAGTCAATTAAACCTGGTTTCGATCAATATTTTAGAGGATAACACCGGTTAGGTCTGGGTTAGGTCTGGGTTATGCCCGCATCTGGCTCATGATTTTGCCTTCTTCGCATACTTGTTGGCCAGATCCTGGGTATTTCCCGTGTTTGAATCACGTAGTAATATGGTAACACACTGAAGCAGTCAATTAAACCTGGTTTCGATCAATATTTCAGAGGATAACGCCGGTTAGGTCTGGGTTAGGCCTGGGTTATGCCCGCATCTGGCTCATGATTTTGCCTTCTTCGCATACTTGTTGGCCAGATCCTGGGATTTTTTCGTGTTTGAATCATGTAGTAATGTGGTAACACACTGAAGCAGTCAATTAAACCTGGTTTCGATCAATATTTCAGAGGATAACACCGGTTAGGTCTGGGTTAGGTCTGGGTTTTGCCCGCATCTGGCTCATGATTTTGCCTTCTTCGCATACTTGTTGGCCAGATCCTGGGTTTTTTTCGTGGTTGAATCACGTAGTAATGTGGTAACACACTGAAGCAGTCAATTAAACCTGGTTTCGATCAATATTTTAGAGGATAACACCGGTTAGGTCTGGGTTAGGTCTGGGTTATGGCCGCATCTGGCTAATGATTTTGCCTTCTTCGCATACTTGTTGGCCAGATCCTGGGTATTTCCCGTGTTTGAATCACGTAGTAATGTGGTAACACACTGAAGCAGTCAATTAAACCTGGTTTCGATCAATATTTTAGAGGGTAACACCGGTTAGGTCTGGGTTAGGTCCGGGATATGCCCGCATCTGGCTCATGATTTTGCCTTCTTCGCATACTTGTTGGCCAGATCCTGGGTTTTTTTCGTGGTTGAATCACGTAGTAATGTGGTAACACACTGGAGCAGTCAATTAAACCTGGTTTCGATCAATATTTTAGAGGATAACACCGGTTAGGTCTGGGTTAGGTCTGGGTTATGCCCGCATCTGGCTCATGATTTTGCCTTCTTCGCATACTTGTTGGCCAGATCCTGGGTTTTTTTCGTGTTTGAATCATGTAGTAATGTGGTAACACACTGAAGCAGTCAATTAAACCTGGTTTCGATCAATATTTCAGAGGATAACACCGGTTAGGTCTGGGTTAGGTCTGGGTTTTGCCCGCATCTGGCTCATGATTTTGCCTTCTTCGCATACTTGTTGGCCAGATCCTGGGTTTTTTTCGTGGTTGAATCACGTAGTAATGTGGTAACACACTGAAGCAGTCAATTAAACCTGGTTACGATCAATATTTTAGAGGATAACACCGGTTAGGTCTGGGTTAGGTCTGGGTTTTGCCCGCATCTGGCTCATGATTTTGCCTTCTTCGCATACTTGTTGGCCAGATCCTGGTTTTTTTTCGTGTTTGAATCACGTAGTAATGTGGTAATACACTGAAGCAGTCAATAAAACCTGGTTTCGATCAATATTTTAGAGGATAACACCGGTTAGGTCTGGGTTAGGTCTGGGTTATGCCCGCATCTAGCTCATGATTTTGCCTTCTTCGCATACTTGTTGGCCAGATCCTGGGTTTTTTTCGTGGTTGAATCACGTAGTAATGTGGTAACACACTGAAGCAGTCAATTAAACCCTGTTTCGATCAATATTTTAGAGGATAACGCCGGTTAGGTCTGGGTTAGGTCTGGGAAATGCGCGCATCTGGCTTATACTTTCGCCTTCTTCGCATACTTGTTGGTCAGATCCTGGGTTTTTTTCGTGTTTGAATCACGTAGGAATGTGGTAACACACTGAAGCAGTCAATTAAACCTGGTTTCGATCAATATTTTAGAGGATAACACCGGTTAGGTCTGGGTTAGGTCCGGGATATGCCCGCATCTGGCTCATGATTTTGCCTTCTTCGCATACTTGTTGGCCAGATCCTGGGTTTTTTTCGTGGTTGAATCACGTAGTAATGTGGTAACACACTGAAGCAGTCAATTAAACCTGGTTTCGATCAATATTTTAGAGGATAACGCCGGTTAGGTCTGGGTTAGGTCTGGGAAATGCGCGCATCTGGCTTATACTTTCGCCTTCTTCGCATACTTGTTGGTCAGATCCTGGGTTTTTTTCGTGTTTGAATCACGTAGGAATGTGGTAACACACTGAAGCAGTCAATTAAACCTGGTTTCGATCAATATTTTAGAGGATAACACCGGTTAGGTCTGGGTTAGGTCCGGGATATGCCCGCATCTGGCTCATGATTTTGCCTTCTTCGCATACTTGTTGGCCAGATCCTGGGTTTTTTTCGTGGTTGAATCACGTAGTAATGTGGTAACACACTGAAGCAGTCAATTAAACCTGGTTTCGATCAATATTTTAGAGGATAACGCCGGTTAGGTCTGGGTTAGGTCTGGGAAATGCGCGCATCTGGCTTATACTTTCGCCTTCTTCGCATACTTGTTGGTCAGATCCTGGGTTTTTTTCGTGTTTGAATCACGTAGGAATGTGGTAACACACTGAAGCAGTCAATTAAACCTGGTTTCGATCAATATCTTAGAGGATAACACCGGTTAGGTCTGGGTTACGTACGGGATATGCCCGCATCTGGCTCATGATTTTGCCTTCTTCGCATACTTGTTGGCCAGATCCTGGGTTTTTTTCGTGTTTGAATCACGTAGTAATGTGGTAACACACTGAAGCTGTCAATTAAACCTGGTTTCGATCAATATTTTAGAGGATAACACCGGTTAGGTCTGGGTTAGGTCTGGGTTATGCCCGCATCTGGCTCATGATTTTGCCTTCTTCGCATACTGGTTGGCCAGATCCTGGGTATTTTCCGTGTTTGAATCACGTAGTAATGTGGTAACACACTGAAGCAGTCTATTAAACCTGGTTTCGATCAATATTTCAGAGGATAACACCGGTTAGGTCTGGGTTAGGTCTGGGATATGCCCGCATCTGGCACATGATTTTGCCTTCTTCGCATACTTGTTGGCCAGATCCTGGGTTTTTTTCGTGTTTGAATCACGTAGTAATGTGGTAACACACTGAAGCAGTCAATTAAACCTGGTTTCGATCAATATTTCAGAGGATAACACAGGTTAGGTCTGGGTTAGGTCTGGGAAATGCGCGCATCTGGCTTATACTTTCGCCTTTTTCGCAAACTTGTTGGCCAGATCCTGGGTATTTTCCGTGTTTGAATCACGTAGTAATGTGGTAACACACTGAAGCAGTCAATTAAACCTGGTTTCGATCAATATTTCAGAGGATAACACCGGTTAGGTCTGGGTTAGGTCTGGGAAATGCGCGCATCTGGCTTATACTTTCGCCTTTTTCGCAAACTTGTTGGCCAGATCCTGGGTTTTTTTCGTGTTTGAATCACGTAGTAATGTGGTAATACACTGAAGCAGTCAATAAAGCCTGGTTTCGATTAATATTTTAGAGGATAACACCGGTTAGGTCTGGGTTAGGTCGGGGATTTGCGCGCATCTGGCTTATACTTTCGCATTTTTCGCAAACTTATTGGCCAGATCCCGGGTATTTTCCGTGTTTGAATCACGTAGTAATGTGGTAACACACTGAAGCAGTCAATTAACCCTGGGTTCGATCAATATTTTAGAGGATAACACCGGTTAGGTCTGGGTTAGGTCTGGGTTATGCCCGCATCTGGCTCATGATTTTGCCTTCTTCGCATACTTGTTGGCCAGATCCTGGGTATTTTCCGTGTTTGAATCACGTAGTAATGTGGTAACACGGTGAAGCAGTCAATTAAACCTGGTTTCGATCAATATTTTAGAGGATAACACCGGTTAGGTCTGGGTTAGGTCTGGGATTTGCGCGCATCTGGCTTATACTTTCGCCTTTTTCGCAAACTTGTTGGCCAGATCCCGGGTATTTTCCGTGTTTGAATCACGTAGTAATGTGGTGACACACTGAAGCAGTCAATTAAACCTGGTTTCGATCAATATTTCAGAGGATAACACCGGTTAGGTCTGGGATAGGTCTGGGTTATGCCCGCATCTGGCTCATGATTTTGCCTTCTTCGCATACTTGTTGGCCAGATCCTGGGTATTTTCCGTGTTTGAATCACGTAGTAATGTGGTAACACACTGAAGCAGTCAATTAAACCTGGTTTCGATCAATATTTTAGAGGATAAGACCGGTTAGGTCTGGGATAGGTCCGGGATATGCCCGCATCTGGCTCATGATTTTGCCTTCTTCGCATACTTGTTGGCCAGATCCTGGGTTTTTTTCGTGGTTGAATCACGTAGTAATGTGGTAACACACTGAAGCAGTCAATTAAACCTGGTTTCGATCAATATTTTAGAGGATAAGACCGATTAGGTCTGGGATAGGTCCGGGATATGCCCCCATCTGGCTCATGATTTTGCCTTCTTCGCATACTTGTTGGCCAGATCCTGGGTTTTTTTCGTGTTTGAATCACGTAGGAATGTGGTAACACACTGAAGCAGTCAATTAAACCTGGTTTCGATCAATATTTTAGAGGATAACACCGGTTAGGTCTGGGTTAGGTCCGGGATATGCCCGCATCTGGCTCATGATTTTGCCTTCTTCGCATACTTGTTGGCCAGATCCTGGGTTTTTTTCGTGGTTGAATCACGTAGTAGTGTGGTAACACACTGAAGCAGTCAATTAAACCTGGTTTCGATCAATATTTTAGAGGATAACGCCGGTTAGGTCTGGATTAGGTCTGGGAAATGCGCGCATCTGGCTTATACTTTCGCCTTCTTCGCATACTTGTTGGTCAGATCCTGGGTTTTTTTCGTGTTTGAATCACGTAGGAATGTGGTAACACACTGAAGCAGCCAATTAAACCTGGTTTCGATCAATATTTTAGAGGATAACACCGGTTAGGTCTGGGTTAGGTCCGGGATATGCCCGCATCTGGCTCATGATTTTGCCTTCTTCGCATACTTGTTGGCCAGATCCTGGGTTTTTTTCGTGTTTGAATCACGTAGTAATGTGGTAACACACTGAAGCTGTCAATTAAACCTGGTTTCGATCAATATTTTAGAGGATAACACCGGCTAGGTCTGGGTTAGGTCCGGGATATGCCCGCATCTGGCTCATGATTTTGCCTTCTTCGCATACTTGTTGGCCAGATCCTGGGTTTTTTTCGTGTTTGAATCACGTAGTAATGTGGTAAGACACTGAAGCAGTTAATTAAACCTGGTTTCGATCAGTATTTTAGAGGATAAGACCGGTTAGGTCTGGGATAGGTCCGGGATATGCCCGCATCTGGCTCATGATTTTGCCTTCTTCGCATACTTGTTGGCCAGATCCTGGGGTTTTTTCGTGTTTGAATCACGTAGTAATGTGGTAACACACTGAAGCAGTCAATTAAACCTGGTTTCGATCAATATTTTAGAGGATAACACCGGTTAGGTCTGGGTTAGGTCCGGGATATGCCCGCATCTGGCTCATGATTTTGCCTTCTTCGCATACTTGTTGGCCAGATCCTGGGTTTTTTTCGTGTTTGAATCACGTAGTAATGTGGTAACACACTGAAGCTGTCAATTAAACCTGGTTTCGATCAATATTTTAGAGGATAACACCGGTTAGGTCTGGGTTAGGTCTGGGTTATGCCCGCATCTAGCTCATGATTTTGCCTTCTTCGCATACTTGTTGGCCAGATCCTGGGGTTTTTTCGTGTTTGAATCACGTAGTAATGTGGTAACACACTGAAGCAGTCAACTAAACCTGGTTTCGATCAATATTTTAGAGGATAACACCGGTTAGGTCTGGGATAGGTCCGGGATATGCCCGCATCTGGCTCATGATTTTGCCTTCTTCGCATACTTGTTGGCCAGATCCTGGGTTTTTTTCGTGGCTGAATCACGTAGTAATGTGGTAACACACTGAAGCAGTCAATTAAACCTGGTTTCGATCAATATTTTAGAGGATAACGCCGGTTAGGTCTGGGTTAGGTCTGGGAAATGCGCGCATCTGGCTTATACTTTCGCCTTCTTCGCATACTTGTTGGTCAGATCTTGGGTTTTTTTCGTGTTTGAATCACGTAGGAATGTGGTAACACACTGAAGCAGTCAATTAAACCTGGTTTCGATCAATATTTTAGAGGATAACACCGGTTAGGTCTGGGATAGGTCTGGGTTATGCCCGCATCTGGCTCATGATTTTGCCTTCTTCGCATACTTGTTGGCCAGATCCTGGGTATTTTCCGTGTTTGAATCACGTAGTAATGTGGTAACACACTGAAGCAGTCAATTAAACCTGGTTTCGATCAATATTTCAGAGGATAACACCGGTTAGGTCTGGGTTAGGTCTGGGAAATGCGCGCATCTGGCTTATACTTTCGCCTTTTTCGCAAACTTGTTGGCCAGATCCTGGGTTTTTTTCGTGTTTGAATCACGTAGTAATGTGGTAATACACTGAAGCAGTCAATAAAGCCTGGTTTCGATTAATATTTTAGAGGATAACACCGGTTAGGTCTGGGTTAGGTCGGGGATTTGCGCGCATCTGGCTTATACTTTCGCATTTTTCGCAAACTTATTGGCCAGATCCCGGGTATTTTCCGTGTTTGAATCACGTAGTAATGTGGTAACACACTGAAGCAGTCAATTAACCCTGGGTTCGATCAATATTTTAGAGGATAACACCGGTTAGGTCTGGGTTAGGTCTGGGTTATGCCCGCATCTGGCTCATGATTTTGCCTTCTTCGCATACTTGTTGGCCAGATCCTGGGTATTTTCCGTGTTTGAATCACGTACTAATGTGGTAACACGGTGAAGCAGTCAATTAAACCTGGTTTCGATCAATATTTTAGAGGATAACACCGGTTAGGTCTGGGTTAGGTCTGGGATTTGCGCGCATCTGGCTTATACTTTCGCCTTTTTCGCAAACTTGTTGGCCAGATCCCGGGTATTTTCCGTGTTTGAATCACGTAGTAATGTGGTGACACACTGAAGCAGTCAATTAAACCTGGTTTCGATCAATATTTCAGAGGATAACACCGGTTAGGTCTGGGATAGGTCTGGGTTATGCCCGCATCTGGCTCATGATTTTGCCTTCTTCGCATACTTGTTGGCCAGATCCTGGGTATTTTCCGTGTTTGAATCACGTAGTAATGTGGTAACACACTGAAGCAGTCAATTAAACCTGGTTTCGATCAATATTTTAGAGGATAAGACCGGTTAGGTCTGGGATAGGTCCGGGATATGCCCGCATCTGGCTCATGATTTTGCCTTCTTCGCATACTTGTTGGCCAGATCCTGGGTTTTTTTCGTGGTTGAATCACGTAGTAATGTGGTAACACACTGAAGCAGTCAATTAAACCTGGTTTCGATCAATATTTTAGAGGATAAGACCGATTAGGTCTGGGATAGGTCCGGGATATGCCCCCATCTGGCTCATGATTTTGCCTTCTTCGCATACTTGTTGGCCAGATCCTGGGTTTTTTTCGTGTTTGAATCACGTAGGAATGTGGTAACACACTGAAGCAGTCAATTAAACCTGGTTTCGATCAATATTTTAGAGGATAACACCGGTTAGGTCTGGGTTAGGTCCGGGATATGCCCGCATCTGGCTCATGATTTTGCCTTCTTCGCATACTTGTTGGCCAGATCCTGGGTTTTTTTCGTGGTTGAATCACGTAGTAGTGTGGTAACACACTGAAGCAGTCAATTAAACCTGGTTTCGATCAATATTTTAGAGGATAACGCCGGTTAGGTCTGGATTAGGTCTGGGAAATGCGCGCATCTGGCTTATACTTTCGCCTTCTTCGCATACTTGTTGGTCAGATCCTGGGTTTTTTTCGTGTTTGAATCACGTAGGAATGTGGTAACACACTGAAGCAGCCAATTAAACCTGGTTTCGATCAATATTTTAGAGGATAACACCGGTTAGGTCTGGGTTAGGTCCGGGATATGCCCGCATCTGGCTCATGATTTTGCCTTCTTCGCATACTTGTTGGCCAGATCCTGGGTTTTTTTCGTGTTTGAATCACGTAGTAATGTGGTAACACACTGAAGCTGTCAATTAAACCTGGTTTCGATCAATATTTTAGAGGATAACACCGGCTAGGTCTGGGTTAGGTCCGGGATATGCCCGCATCTGGCTCATGATTTTGCCTTCTTCGCATACTTGTTGGCCAGATCCTGGGTTTTTTTCGTGTTTGAATCACGTAGTAATGTGGTAAGACACTGAAGCTGTCAATTAAACCTGGTTTCGGTCAATATTTTAGAGGATAACACCGGTTAGGTCTGGGTTATGCCCGCATCTAGCTCATGATTTTGCACTCTTCGCACACTTGTTGGCCAGATCCTGCGGTTTTTTCGTGTTTGAATCACGTAGTAATGTGGTAACACACTGAAGCAGTTAATTAAACCTGGTTTCGATCAGTATTTTAGAGGATAAGACCGGTTAGGTCTGGGATAGGTCCGGGATATGCCCGCATCTGGCTCATGATTTTGCCTTCTTCGCATACTTGTTGGCCAGATCCTGGGGTTTTTTCGTGTTTGAATCACGTAGTAATGTGGTAACACACTGAAGCAGTCAATTAAACCTGGTTTCGATCAATATTTTAGAGGATAACACCGGTTAGGTCTGGGTTAGGTCCGGGATATGCCCGCATCTGGCTCATGATTTTGCCTTCTTCGCATACTTGTTGGCCAGATCCTGGGTTTTTTTCGTGTTTGAATCACGTAGTAATGTGGTAACACACTGAAGCTGTCAATTAAACCTGGTTTCGATCAATATTTTAGAGGATAACACCGGTTAGGTCTGGGTTAGGTCTGGGTTATGCCCGCATCTAGCTCATGATTTTGCCTTCTTCGCATACTTGTTGGCCAGATCCTGGGGTTTTTTCGTGTTTGAATCACGTAGTAATGTGGTAACACACTGAAGCAGTCAACTAAACCTGGTTTCGATCAATATTTTAGAGGATAACACCGGTTAGGTCTGGGATAGGTCCGGGATATGCCCGCATCTGGCTCATGATTTTGCCTTCTTCGCATACTTGTTGGCCAGATCCTGGGTTTTTTTCGTGGCTGAATCACGTAGTAATGTGGTAACACACTGAAGCAGTCAATTAAACCTGGTTTCGATCAATATTTTAGAGGATAACGCCGGTTAGGTCTGGGTTAGGTCTGGGAAATGCGCGCATCTGGCTTATACTTTCGCCTTCTTCGCATACTTGTTGGTCAGATCTTGGGTTTTTTTCGTGTTTGAATCACGTAGGAATGTGGTAACACACTGAAGCAGTCAATTAAACCTGGTTTCGATCAATATTTTAGAGGATAACACCGGTTAGGTCTGGGATAGGTCTGGGTTATGCCCGCATCTGGCTCATGATTTTGCCTTCTTCGCATACTTGTTGGCCAGATCCTGGGTATTTTCCGTGTTTGAATCACGTAGTAATGTGGTAACACACTGAAGCAGTCAATTAAACCTGGTTTCGATCAATATTTCAGAGGATAACACCGGTTAGGTCTGGGTTAGGTCTGGGAAATGCGCGCATCTGGCTTATACTTTCGCCTTTTTCGCAAACTTGTTGGCCAGATCCTGGGTTTTTTTCGTGTTTGAATCACGTAGTAATGTGGTAATACACTGAAGCAGTCAATAAAGCCTGGTTTCGATTAATATTTTAGAGGATAACACCGGTTAGGTCTGGGTTAGGTCGGGGATTTGCGCGCATCTGGCTTATACTTTCGCATTTTTCGCAAACTTATTGGCCAGATCCCGGGTATTTTCCGTGTTTGAATCACGTAGTAATGTGGTAACACACTGAAGCAGTCAATTAACCCTGGGTTCGATCAATATTTTAGAGGATAACACCGGTTAGGTCTGGGTTAGGTCTGGGTTATGCCCGCATCTGGCTCATGATTTTGCCTTCTTCGCATACTTGTTGGCCAGATCCTGGGTATTTTCCGTGTTTGAATCACGTACTAATGTGGTAACACGGTGAAGCAGTCAATTAAACCTGGTTTCGATCAATATTTTAGAGGATAACACCGGTTAGGTCTGGGTTAGGTCTGGGATTTGCGCGCATCTGGCTTATACTTTCGCCTTTTTCGCAAACTTGTTGGCCAGATCCCGGGTATTTTCCGTGTTTGAATCACGTAGTAATGTGGTGACACACTGAAGCAGTCAATTAAACCTGGTTTCGATCAATATTTCAGAGGATAACACCGGTTAGGTCTGGGATAGGTCTGGGTTATGCCCGCATCTGGCTCATGATTTTGCCTTCTTCGCATACTTGTTGGCCAGATCCTGGGTATTTTCCGTGTTTGAATCACGTAGTAATGTGGTAACACACTGAAGCAGTCAATTAAACCTGGTTTCGATCAATATTTTAGAGGATAAGACCGGTTAGGTCTGGGATAGGTCCGGGATATGCCCGCATCTGGCTCATGATTTTGCCTTCTTCGCATACTTGTTGGCCAGATCCTGGGTTTTTTTCGTGGTTGAATCACGTAGTAATGTGGTAACACACTGAAGCAGTCAATTAAACCTGGTTTCGATCAATATTTTAGAGGATAAGACCGATTAGGTCTGGGATAGGTCCGGGATATGCCCCCATCTGGCTCATGATTTTGCCTTCTTCGCATACTTGTTGGCCAGATCCTGGGTTTTTTTCGTGTTTGAATCACGTAGGAATGTGGTAACACACTGAAGCAGTCAATTAAACCTGGTTTCGATCAATATTTTAGAGGATAACACCGGTTAGGTCTGGGTTAGGTCCGGGATATGCCCGCATCTGGCTCATGATTTTGCCTTCTTCGCATACTTGTTGGCCAGATCCTGGGTTTTTTTCGTGGTTGAATCACGTAGTAGTGTGGTAACACACTGAAGCAGTCAATTAAACCTGGTTTCGATCAATATTTTAGAGGATAACGCCGGTTAGGTCTGGATTAGGTCTGGGAAATGCGCGCATCTGGCTTATACTTTCGCCTTCTTCGCATACTTGTTGGTCAGATCCTGGGTTTTTTTCGTGTTTGAATCACGTAGGAATGTGGTAACACACTGAAGCAGCCAATTAAACCTGGTTTCGATCAATATTTTAGAGGATAACACCGGTTAGGTCTGGGTTAGGTCCGGGATATGCCCGCATCTGGCTCATGATTTTGCCTTCTTCGCATACTTGTTGGCCAGATCCTGGGTTTTTTTCGTGTTTGAATCACGTAGTAATGTGGTAACACACTGAAGCTGTCAATTAAACCTGGTTTCGATCAATATTTTAGAGGATAACACCGGCTAGGTCTGGGTTAGGTCCGGGATATGCCCGCATCTGGCTCATGATTTTGCCTTCTTCGCATACTTGTTGGCCAGATCCTGGGTTTTTTTCGTGTTTGAATCACGTAGTAATGTGGTAAGACACTGAAGCTGTCAATTAAACCTGGTTTCGGTCAATATTTTAGAGGATAACACCGGTTAGGTCTGGGTTATGCCCGCATCTAGCTCATGATTTTGCACTCTTCGCACACTTGTTGGCCAGATCCTGCGGTTTTTTCGTGTTTGAATCACGTAGTAATGTGGTAACACACTGAAGCAGTTAATTAAACCTGGTTTCGATCAGTATTTTAGAGGATAAGACCGGTTAGGTCTGGGATAGGTCCGGGATATGCCCGCATCTGGCTCATGATTTTGCCTTCTTCGCATACTTGTTGGCCAGATCCTGGGGTTTTTTCGTGTTTGAATCACGTAGTAATGTGGTAACACACTGAAGCAGTCAATTAAACCTGGTTTCGATCAATATTTTAGAGGATAACACCGGTTAGGTCTGGGTTAGGTCCGGGATATGCCCGCATCTGGCTCATGATTTTGCCTTCTTCGCATACTTGTTGGCCAGATCCTGGGTTTTTTTCGTGTTTGAATCACGTAGTAATGTGGTAACACACTGAAGCTGTCAATTAAACCTGGTTTCGATCAATATTTTAGAGGATAACACCGGTTAGGTCTGGGTTAGGTCTGGGTTATGCCCGCATCTAGCTCATGATTTTGCCTTCTTCGCATACTTGTTGGCCAGATCCTGGGGTTTTTTCGTGTTTGAATCACGTAGTAATGTGGTAACACACTGAAGCAGTCAACTAAACCTGGTTTCGATCAATATTTTAGAGGATAACACCGGTTAGGTCTGGGATAGGTCCGGGATATGCCCGCATCTGGCTCATGATTTTGCCTTCTTCGCATACTTGTTGGCCAGATCCTGGGTTTTTTTCGTGGCTGAATCACGTAGTAATGTGGTAACACACTGAAGCAGTCAATTAAACCTGGTTTCGATCAATATTTTAGAGGATAACGCCGGTTAGGTCTGGGTTAGGTCTGGGAAATGCGCGCATCTGGCTTATACTTTCGCCTTCTTCGCATACTTGTTGGTCAGATCTTGGGTTTTTTTCGTGTTTGAATCACGTAGGAATGTGGTAACACACTGAAGCAGTCAATTAAACCTGGTTTCGATCAATATTTTAGAGGATAACACCGGTTAGGTCTGGGATAGGTCTGGGTTATGCCCGCATCTGGCTCATGATTTTGCCTTCTTCGCATACTTGTTGGCCAGATCCTGGGTATTTTCCGTGTTTGAATCACGTAGTAATGTGGTAACACACTGAAGCAGTCAATTAAACCTGGTTTCGATCAATATTTTAGAGTATAAGACCGGTTAGGTCTGGGATAGGTCCGGGATATGCCCGCATCTGGCTCATGATTTTGCCTTCTTCGCATACTTGTTGGCCAGATCCTGGGTTTTTTTCGTGGCTGAATCACGTAGTAATGTGGTAACACACTGAAGCAGTCAATTAAACCTGGTTTCGATCAATATTTTAGAGGATAACGCCGGTTAGGTCTGGGTTAGGTCTGGGAAATGCGCGCATCTGGCTTATACTTTCGCCTTCTTCGCATACTTGTTGGTCAGATCTTGGGTTTTTTTCGTGTTTGAATCACGTAGGAATGTGGTAACACACTGAAGCAGTCAATTAAACCTGGTTTCGATCAATATTTTAGAGGATAACACCGGTTAGGTCTGGGTTAGGTCCGGGATATGCCCGCATCTGGCTCATGATTTTGCCTTCTTCGCATACTTGTTGGCCAGATCCTGGGTTTTTTTCGTGGTTGAATCACGTAGTAGTGTGGTAACACACTGAAGCAGTCAATTAAACCTGGTTTCGATCAATATTTTAGAGGATAACGCCGGTTAGGTCTGGATTAGGTCTGGGAAATGCGCGCATCTGGCTTATACTTTCGCCTTCTTCGCATACTTGTTGGTCAGATCCTGGGTTTTTTTCGTGTTTGAATCACGTAGGAATGTGGTAACACACTGAAGCAGCCAATTAAACCTGGTTTCGATCAATATTTTAGAGGATAACACCGGTTAGGTCTGGGTTAGGACCGGGATATGCCCGCATCTGGCTCATGATTTTGCCTTCTTCGCATACTTGTTGGCCAGATCCTGGGTTTTTTTCGTGTTTGAATCACGTAGTAATGTGGTAACACACTGAAGCTGTCAATTAAACCTGGTTTCGATCAATATTTTAGAGGATAACACCGGCTAGGTCTGGGTTAGGTCCGGGATATGCCCGCATCTGGCTCATGATTTTGCCTTCTTCGCATACTTGTTGGCCAGATCCTGGGTTTTTTTCGTGTTTGAATCACGTAGTAATGTGGTAAGACACTGAAGCTGTCAATTAAACCTGGTTCGGTCAATATTTTAGAGGATAACACCGGTTAGGTCTGGGTTATGCCCGCATCTAGCTCATGATTTTGCATTCTTCGCATACTTGTTGGCCAGATCCTGCGGTTTTTTCGTGTTTGAATCACGTAGTAATGTGGTAACACACTGAAGCAGTTAATTAAACCTGGTTTCGATCAGTATTTTAGAGGATAAGACCGGTTAGGTCTGGGATAGGTCCGGGATATGCCCGCATCTGGCTCATGATTTTGCCTTCTTCGCATACTTGTTGGCCAGATCCTGGGGTTTTTTCGTGTTTGAATCACGTAGTAATGTGGTAACACACTGAAGCAGTCAATTAAACCTGGTTTCGATCAATATTTTAGAGGATAACACCGGTTAGGTCTGGGTTAGGTCCGGGATATGCCCGCATCTGGCTCATGATTTTGCCTTCTTCGCATACTTGTTGGCCAGATCCTGGGTTTTTTTCGTGTTTGAATCACGTAGTAATGTGGTAACACACTGAAGCTGTCAATTAAACCTGGTTTCGATCAATATTTTAGAGGATAACACCGGTTAGGTCTGGGTTAGGTCTGGGTTATGCCCGCATCTAGCTCATGATTTTGCCTTCTTCGCATACTTGTTGGCCAGATCCTGGGGTTTTTTCGTGTTTGAATCACGTAGTAATGTGGTAACACACTGAAGCAGTCAACTAAACCTGGTTTCGATCAATATTTTAGAGGATAACACCGGTTAGGTCTGGGATAGGTCCGGGATATGCCCGCATCTGGCTCATGATTTTGCCTTCTTCGCATACTTGTTGGCCAGATCCTGGGTTTTTTTCGTGGCTGAATCACGTAGTAATGTGGTAACACACTGAAGCAGTCAATTAAACCTGGTTTCGATCAATATTTTAGAGGATAACGCCGGTTAGGTCTGGGTTAGGTCTGGGAAATGCGCGCATCTGGCTTATACTTTCGCCTTCTTCGCATACTTGTTGGTCAGATCTTGGGTTTTTTTCGTGTTTGAATCACGTAGGAATGTGGTAACACACTGAAGCAGTCAATTAAACCTGGTTTCGATCAATATTTTAGAGGATAACACCGGTTAGGTCTGGGTTAGGTCCGGGATATGCCCGCATCTGGCTCATGATTTTGCCTTCTTCGCATACTTGTTGGCCAGATCCTGGGTTTTTTTCGTGGTTGAATCACGTAGTAGTGTGGTAACACACTGAAGCAGTCAATTAAACCTGGTTTCGATCAATATTTTAGAGGATAACGCCGGTTAGGTCTGGATTAGGTCTGGGAAATGCGCGCATCTGGCTTATACTTTCGCCTTCTTCGCATACTTGTTGGTCAGATCCTGGGTTTTTTTCGTGTTTGAATCACGTAGGAATGTGGTAACACACTGAAGCAGCCAATTAAACCTGGTTTCGATCAATATTTTAGAGGATAACACCGGTTAGGTCTGGGTTAGGACCGGGATATGCCCGCATCTGGCTCATGATTTTGCCTTCTTCGCATACTTGTTGGCCAGATCCTGGGTTTTTTTCGTGTTTGAATCACGTAGTAATGTGGTAACACACTGAAGCTGTCAATTAAACCTGGTTTCGATCAATATTTTAGAGGATAACACCGGCTAGGTCTGGGTTAGGTCCGGGATATGCCCGCATCTGGCTCATGATTTTGCCTTCTTCGCATACTTGTTGGCCAGATCCTGGGTTTTTTTCGTGTTTGAATCACGTAGTAATGTGGTAAGACACTGAAGCTGTCAATTAAACCTGGTTTCGGTCAATATTTTAGAGGATAACACCGGTTAGGTCTGGGTTATGCCCGCATCTAGCTCATGATTTTGCATTCTTCGCATACTTGTTGGCCAGATCCTGCGGTTTTTTCGTGTTTGAATCACGTAGTAATGTGGTAACACACTGAAGCAGTTAATTAAACCTGGTTTCGATCAGTATTTTAGAGGATAAGACCGGTTAGGTCTGGGATAGGTCCGGGATATGCCCGCATCTGGCTCATGATTTTGCCTTCTTCGCATACTTGTTGGCCAGATCCTGGGGTTTTTTCGTGTTTGAATCACGTAGTAATGTGGTAACACACTGAAGCAGTCAATTAAACCTGGTTTCGATCAATATTTTAGAGGATAACACCGGTTAGGTCTGGGTTAGGTCCGGGATATGCCCGCATCTGGCTCATGATTTTGCCTTCTTCGCATACTTGTTGGCCAGATCCTGGGTTTTTTTCGTGTTTGAATCACGTAGTAATGTGGTAACACACTGAAGCTGTCAATTAAACCTGGTTTCGATCAATATTTTAGAGGATAACACCGGTTAGGTCTGGGTTAGGTCTGGGTTATGCCCGCATCTAGCTCATGATTTTGCCTTCTTCGCATACTTGTTGGCCAGATCCTGGGGTTTTTTCGTGTTTGAATCACGTAGTAATGTGGTAACACACTGAAGCAGTCAACTAAACCTGGTTTCGATCAATATTTTAGAGGATAACACCGGTTAGGTCTGGGATAGGTCCGGGATATGCCCGCATCTGGCTCATGATTTTGCCTTCTTCGCATACTTGTTGGCCAGATCCTGGGTTTTTTTCGTGGCTGAATCACGTAGTAATGTGGTAACACACTGAAGCAGTCAATTAAACCTGGTTTCGATCAATATTTTAGAGGATAACGCCGGTTAGGTCTGGGTTAGGTCTGGGAAATGCGCGCATCTGGCTTATACTTTCGCCTTCTTCGCATACTTGTTGGTCAGATCTTGGGTTTTTTTCGTGTTTGAATCACGTAGGAATGTGGTAACACACTGAAGCAGTCAATTAAACCTGGTTTCGATCAATATTTTAGAGGATAACACCGGTTAGGTCTGGGTTAGGTCCGGGATATGCCCGCATCTGGCTCATGATTTTGCCTTCTTCGCATGCTTGTTGGCCAGATCCTGGGTTTTTTTCGTGTTTGAATCACGTAGTAATGTGGTAACACACTGAAGCTGTCAATTAAACCTGGCTTCGATCAATATTTTAGAGGATAACACCGGTTAGGTCTGGGTTAGGTCCGGGATATGCCCGCATCTGGCTCATGATTTTGCCTTCTTCGCATACTTGTTGGCCAGATCCTGGGTTTTTTTCGTGTTTGAATCACGTAGTAATGTGGTAACACACTGAAGCTGTCAATTAAACCTGGTTTCGATCAATATTTTAGAGGATAACACCGGTTAGGTCTGGGTTAGGTCTGGGTTATGCCCGCATCTAGCTCATGATTTTGCATTCTTCGCATACTTGTTGGCCAGATCCTGGGGTTTTTTCGTGTTTGAATCACGTAGTAATGTGGTAACACACTGAAGCAGTCAATTAAACCTGGTTTCGATCAATATTTTAGAGGATAACACCGGTTAGGTCTGGGTTAAGTCCGGGATATGCCCGCATCTGGCACATGATTTTGCCTTCTTCGCATACTTGTTGGCCAGATCCTGGGTTTTTTTCGTGTTTGAATCGCGTAGTAATGTGGTAACACACTGAAGCTGTCAATATAAACCTGGTTTCGATCAATATTTTAGAGGATAACACCGGTTAGGTCTGGGATAGGTCCGGGATATGCCCGCATCTGGCTCATGATTTTGCCTTCTTCGCATACTTGTTGGCCAGATCCTGGGTTTTTTCGTGGTTGAATCACGTAGTAATGTGGTAACACACTGAAGCAGTCAATTAAACCTGGTTTCGATCAATATTTTAGAGGATAAGACCGGTTAGGTCTGGGATAGGTCCGGGATATGCCCGCATCTGGCTCATGATTTTGCCTTCTTCGCATACTTGTTGGCCAGATCCTGGGGTTTTTTCGTGTTTGAATCACGTAGTAATGTGGTCACACTGAAGCAGTCAATTAAACCTGGTTTCGATCAATATTTTAGAGGATAACACCGGTTAGGTCTGGGTTAGGTCCGGGATATGCCCGCATCTGGCTCATGATTTTGCCTTCTTCGCATACTTGTTGGCCAGATCCTGGGTTTTTTTCGTGTTTCAATCACGTAGTAATGTGGTAACACACTGAAGCTGTCAATTAAACCTGGTTTCGATCAAAATTTTAGAGGATAACACCGGTTAGGTCTGGGTTAGGTCTGGGTTATGCCCGCATCTAGCTCATGATTTTGCCTTCTTCGCATACTTGTTGGCCAGATCCTGGGGTTTTTTCGTGTTTGAATCACGTAGTAATGTGGTAACACACTGAAGCAGTCAACTAAACCTGGTTTCGATCAATATTTTAGAGGATAAGACCGGTTAGGTCTGGGATAGGTCCGGGATATGCCCGCATCTGGCTCATGATTTTGCCTGCTTCGCATACTTGTTGGCCAGATCCTGGGTTTTTTTCGTGGCTGAATCACGTAGTAATGTGGTAACACACTGAAGCAGTCAATTAAACCTGGTTTCGATCAATATTTTAGAGGATAACGCCGGTTAGGTCTGGGTTAGGTCTGGGAAATGCGCGCATCTGGCTTATACTTTCGCCTTCTTCGCATACTTGTTGGTCATATCTTGGGTTTTTTTCGTGTTTGAATCACGTAGGAATGTGGTAACACACTGAAGCAGTCAATTAAACCTGGTTTCGATCAATATTTTAGAGGATAACACCGGTTAGGTCTGGGATAGGTCCGGGATATGCCCGCATCTGGCTCATGATTTTGCCTTCTTCGCATACTTGTTGGCCAGATCCTGGGTTTTTTCGTGGTTGAATCACGTAGTAATGTGGTAACACACTGAAGCTGTCAATTAAACCTGGTTTCGATCAATATTTTAGAGGATAACACCGGTTAGGTCTGGGTTAGGTCTGGGTTATGCCCGCATCTAGCTCATGATTTTGCATTCTTCGCATACTTGTTGGCCAGATCCTGGGGTTTTTTCGTGTCTGAATCACGTAGTAATGTGGTAACACACTGAAGCAGTCAATTAAACCTGGTTTCGATCAATATTTTAGAGGATAACACCGGTTAGGTCTGGGTTAGGTCCGGGATATGCCCGCATCTGGCACATGATTTTGCCTTCTTCGCATACTTGTTGGCCAGATCCTGGGTTTTTTTCGTGTTTGAATCGCGTAGTAATGTGGTAACACACTGAAGCTGTCAATTAAACCTGGTTTCGATCAATATTTTAGAGGATAACACCGGTTAGGTCTGGGATAGGTCCGGGATATGCCCGCATCTGGCTCATGATTTTGCCTTCTTCGCATACTTGTTGGCCAGATCCTGGGTTTTTTCGTGGTTGAATCACGTAGTAATGTGGTAACACACTGAAGCAGTCAATTAAACCTGGTTTCGATCAATATTTTAGAGGATAAGACCGGTTAGGTCTGGGATAGGTCCGGGATATGCCCGCATCTGGCTCATGATTTTGCCTTCTTCGCATACTTGTTGGCCAGATCCTGGGGTTTTTTCGTGTTTGAATCACGTAGTAATGTGGTCACACTGAAGCAGTCAATTAAACCTGGTTTCGATCAATATTTTAGAGGATAACACCGGTTAGGTCTGGGTTAGGTCCGGGATATGCCCGCATCTGGCTCATGATTTTGCCTTCTTCGCATACTTGTTGGCCAGATCCTGGGTTTTTTTCGTGTTTGAATCACGTAGTAATGTGGTAACACACTGAAGCTGTCAATTAAACCTGGTTTCGATCAAAATTTTAGAGGATAACACCGGTTAGGTCTGGGTTAGGTCTGGGTTATGCCTGCATCTAGCTCATGATTTTGCCTTCTTCGCATACTTGTTGGCCAGATCCTGGGGTTTTTTCGTGTTTGAATCACGTAGTAATGTGGTAACACACTGAAGCAGTCAACTAAACCTGGTTTCGATCAATATTTTAGAGGATAAGACCGGTTAGGTCTGGGATAGGTCCGGGATATGCCCGCATCTGGCTCATGATTTTGCCTGCTTCGCATACTTGTTGGCCAGATCCTGGGTTTTTTTCGTGGCTGAATCACGTAGTAATGTGGTAACACACTGAAGCAGTCAATTAAACCTGGTTTCGATCAATATTTTAGAGGATAACGCCGGTTAGGTCTGGGTTAGGTCTGGGAAATGCGCGCATCTGGCTTATACTTTCGCCTTCTTCGCATACTTGTTGGTCATATCTTGGGTTTTTTTCGTGTTTGAATCACGTAGGAATGTGGTAACACACTGAAGCAGTCAATTAAACCTGGTGTCGATCAATATTTTAGAGGATAACACCGGTTAGGTCTGGGTTAGGTCCGGGATATGCCCGCATCTGGCTCATGATTTTGCCTTCTTCGCATACTTGTTGGCCAGATCCTGGGTTTTTTTCGTGTTTGAATCACGTAGTAATGTGGTAACACACTGAAGCAGTCAATTAAACCTGGTTTCGATCAATATTTTAGAGGATAACACCGGTTAGGTCAGGGATAGATCCGGGATATGCCCGCATCTGGCTTATACTTTCGCCTTTTTCGCAAACTTGTTGGCTAGATCCTGGGTTTTTTTCCGGTTTGAATAACGCAGTAATGTGGTACCACACTGAAGCAGTCAATTAAACCTGGTTTCGATCAATATTTCAGAGGATAACTCCGGTTAGGTCTGGGTTAGGTCCGGGATATGCCCGCATCTGGCTCATGATTTTGCCTTCTTCGCATACTTGTTGGCCAGATCCCGGGGTTTTTTCGTGTTTGAATCACGTAGTAATGTGGTAACACACTGAAGCAGTCAATTAAACCTGGTTTCGATCAATATTTCAGATGATAACAACGGTTAGGTCTGGGTTAGGTCTGGGAAATGCGCGCATCTGGCTTATAGTTTCGCCTTTTTCGCAAACTTGTTGGCCAGATCCTGGGTTTTTTTCGTGTTTGAATCACGTAGTAATGTGGTAATACACTGAAGCAGTCAATAAAACCTGGTTTCGAGTAATATTTTTGAGGATAACACCGGTTAGGTCTGGGTTAGGTCTGGGATTTGCGCGCGTCTGGCTTATACTTTCGCCTTTTTCGCAAACTTGTTGGCCAGATCCCGGGTATTTTCCGTGTTTGAATCACGCAGTAATGTGGTAACACACTGAAGCAGTCAATTAAACCTGGTTTCGATCAATATTTTAGAGGATAACACCGGTTAGGTCTGGGTTAGGTCTGGGTTATGCCCGCATCTGGCTCATGATTTTGCCTTCTTCGCATACTTGTTGGCCAGATCCTGGGTATTTTCCGTGTTTGAATCACGTAGGAATGTGGTAACACACTGAAGCAGTCAATTAAACCTGGTTTCGATCAATATTTTAGAGGATAACACCGGTTAGGTCTGGGATAGGTCCGGGATATGCCCGCATCTGGCTCATGATTTTGCCTTCTTCGCATACTTGTTGGCCAGATCCTGGGTTTTTTCGTGGTTGAATCACGTAGTAATGTGGTAACACACTGAAGCTGTCAATTAAACCTGGTTTCGATCAATATTTTAGAGGATAACACCGGTTAGGTCTGGGTTAGGTCTGGGTTATGCCCGCATCTAGCTCATGATTTTGCATTCTTCGCATACTTGTTGGCCAGATCCTGGGGTTTTTTCGTGTCTGAATCACGTAGTAATGTGGTAACACACTGAAGCAGTCAATTAAACCTGGTTTCGATCAATATTTTAGAGGATAACACCGGTTAGGTCTGGGTTAGGTCCGGGATATGCCCGCATCTGGCACATGATTTTGCCTTCTTCGCATACTTGTTGGCCAGATCCTGGGTTTTTTTCGTGTTTGAATCGCGTAGTAATGTGGTAACACACTGAAGCTGTCAATTAAACCTGGTTTCGATCAATATTTTAGAGGATAACACCGGTTAGGTCTGGGATAGGTCCGGGATATGCCCGCATCTGGCTCATGATTTTGCCTTCTTCGCATACTTGTTGGCCAGATCCTGGGTTTTTTCGTGGTTGAATCACGTAGTAATGTGGTAACACACTGAAGCAGTCAATTAAACCTGGTTTCGATCAATATTTTAGAGGATAAGACCGGTTAGGTCTGGGATAGGTCCGGGATATGCCCGCATCTGGCTCATGATTTTGCCTTCTTCGCATACTTGTTGGCCAGATCCTGGGGTTTTTTCGTGTTTGAATCACGTAGTAATGTGGTCACACTGAAGCAGTCAATTAAACCTGGTTTCGATCAATATTTTAGAGGATAACACCGGTTAGGTCTGGGTTAGGTCCGGGATATGCCCGCATCTGGCTCATGATTTTGCCTTCTTCGCATACTTGTTGGCCAGATCCTGGGTTTTTTTCGTGTTTGAATCACGTAGTAATGTGGTAACACACTGAAGCTGTCAATTAAACCTGGTTTCGATCAAAATTTTAGAGGATAACACCGGTTAGGTCTGGGTTAGGTCTGGGTTATGCCCGCATCTAGCTCATGATTTTGCCTTCTTCGCATACTTGTTGGCCAGATCCTGGGGTTTTTTCGTGTTTGAATCACGTAGTAATGTGGTAACACACTGAAGCAGTCAACTAAACCTGGTTTCGATCAATATTTTAGAGGATAAGACCGGTTAGGTCTGGGATAGGTCCGGGATATGCCCGCATCTGGCTCATGATTTTGCCTGCTTCGCATACTTGTTGGCCAGATCCTGGGTTTTTTTCGTGGCTGAATCACGTAGTAATGTGGTAACACACTGAAGCAGTCAATTAAACCTGGTTTCGATCAATATTTTAGAGGATAACGCAGGTTAGGTCTGGGTTAGGTCTGGGAAATGCGCGCATCTGGCTTATACTTTCGCCTTCTTCGCATACTTGTTGGTCATATCTTGGGTTTTTTTCGTGTTTGAATCACGTAGGAATGTGGTAACACACTGAAGCAGTCAATTAAACCTGGTGTCGATCAATATTTTAGAGGATAACACCGGTTAGGTCTGGGTTAGGTCCGGGATATGCCCGCATCTGGCTCATGATTTTGCCTTCTTCGCATACTTGTTGGCCAGATCCTGGGTTTTTTTCGTGTTTGAATCACGTAGTAATGTGGTAACACACTGAAGCAGTCAATTAAACCTGGTTTCGATCAATATTTTAGAGGATAACACCGGTTAGGTCAGGGATAGATCCGGGATATGCCCGCATCTGGCTTATACTTTCGCCTTTTTCGCAAACTTGTTGGCTAGATCCTGGGATTTTTTCCGGTTTGAATAACGCAGTAATGTGGTACCACACTGAAGCAGTCAATTAAACCTGGTTTCGATCAATATTTCAGAGGATAACTCCGGTTAGGTCTGGGTTAGGTCCGGGATATGCCCGCATCTGGCTCATGATTTTGCCTTCTTCGCATACTTGTTGGCCAGATCCCGGGGTTTTTTCGTGTTTGAATCACGTAGTAATGTGGTAACACACTGAAGCAGTCAATTAAACCTGGTTTCGATCAATATTTCAGATGATAACAACGGTTAGGTCTGGGTTAGGTCTGGGAAATGCGCGCATCTGGCTTATACTTTCGCCTTTTTCGCAAACTTGTTGGCCAGATCCTGGGTTTTTTTCGTGTTTGAATCACGTAGTAATGTGGTAATACACTGAAGCAGTCAATAAAACCTGGTTTCGAGTAATATTTTTGAGGATAACACCGGTTAGGTCTGGGTTAGGTCTGGGATTTGCGCGCATCTGGCTTATACTTTCGCCTTTTTCGCAAACTTGTTGGCCAGATCCCGGGTATTTTCCGTGTTTGAATCACGCAGTAATGTGGTAACACACTGAAGCAGTCAATTAAACCTGGTTTCGATCAATATTTTAGAGGATAACACCGGTTAGGTCTGGGTTAGGTCTGGGTTATGCCCGCATCTGGCTCATGATTTTGCCTTCTTCGCATACTTGTTGGCCAGATCCTGGGTATTTTCCGTGTTTGAATCACGTAGTAATGTGGTAACACACTGAAGCAGTCAATTAAACCTGGTTTCCATCAATATGTTAGAGGATAACACCGGTTAGGTCTGGGTTTGGTCTGGGATTTGCGCGCATCTGGCTTACACTTTCGCCTTTTTCGCAAACTTGTTGGCCAGATCCCGGGTATTTTCCGTGTTTGAATCACGTAGTAATGTGGTAACACACTGAAGCAGTCAATTAAACCTGGTTTCGATCAATATTTCAGAGGATAACACCGGCTAGGTCTGGTTAGGTCTGTGTTTTGCCCGCATCTGGCTCATGATTTTGCCATCTTCGCATACTTGTTGGCCAGATCCTGGGATTTTTTCGTGTTTGAATCATGTAGTAATGTGGTAACACACTGAAGCAGTCAATTAAACCTGGTTTCGATCAATATTTCAGAGGATAACACCGGTTAGGTCTGGGTTAGGTCTGGGTTTTGCCCGCATCTGGCTCATGATTTTGCCATCTTCGCATACTTGTTGGCCAGATCCTGGGTTTTTTTCGTGGTTGAATCACGTAGTAATGTGGTAACACACTGAAGCTGTCAATTAAACCTGGTTTCGATCAATATTTTAGAGGATAACACCGGTTAGGTCTGGGTTAGGTCTGGGTTATGCCCGCATCTGGCTCATGATTTTGCCTTCTTCGCATACTTGTTGGCCAGATCCTGGGTATTTCCCGTGTTTGAATCACGTAGTAATGTGGTAACACACTGAAGCAGTCAATTAAACCTGGTTTCGATCAATATTTCAGAGGATAACGCCGGTTAGGTCTGGGTTAGGCCTGGGTTATGCCCGCATCTGGCTCATGATTTTGCCTTCTTCGCATACTTGTTGGCCAGATCCTGGGATTTTTTCGTGTTTGAATCATGTAGTAATGTGGTAACACACTGAAGCAGTCAATTAATCCTGGTTTCGATCAATATTTCAGAGGATAACACCGGTTAGGTCTGGGTTAGGTCTGGGTTTTGCCCGCATCTGGCTCATGATTTTGCCTTCTTCGCATACTTGTTGGCCAGATCCTGGGTTTTTTTCGTGGTTGAATCACGTAGTAATGTGGTAACACACTGAAGCAGTCAATTAAACCTGGTTTCGATCAATATTTTAGAGGATAACAGCGGTTAGGTCTGGGTTAGGTCTGGGTTATGCCCGCATCTGGCTCATGATTTTGCCTTCTTCGCATACTTGTTGGCCAGATCCTGGGTATTTCCCGTGTTTGAATCACGTAGTAATGTGGTAACACACTGAAGCAGTCAATTAAACCTGGTTTCGATCAATATTTCAGAGGATAACGCCGGTTAGGTCTGGGTTAGGCCTGGGTTATGCCCGCATCTGGCTCATGATTTTGCCTTCTTCGCATACTTGTTTGCCAGATCCTGGGTTTTTTCCGTGTTTGAATCACGTAGTAATGTGGTAATACACTGAAGCAGTCAATAAAACCTGGTTTCGATCAATATTTTAGAGGATAAGACCGGTAAGGTCTGGGATAGGTCCGGGATATGCCCGCATCTGGCTCATGATTTTGCCTTCTTCGCATACTTGTTGGCCAGATCCTGGGTTTTTTTCGTGGTTGAATCACGTAGTAATGTGGTAACACACTGGAGCAGTCAATTAAACCTGGTTTCGATCAATATTTTAGAGGATAACACCGGTTAGGTCTGGGTTAGGTCCGGGATATGCCCGCATCTGGCTCATGATTTTGCCTTCTTCGCATGCTTGTTGGCCAGATCCTGGGTTTTTTTCGTGTTAGAAACACGTAGTAATGTGGTAACACACTGAAGCTGTCAATTAAACCTGGTTTCGATCAATATTTTAGAGGATAACACCGGTTAGGTCTGGGTTAGGTCCGGGATATGCCCGCATCTGGCTCATGATTTTGCCTTCTTCGCATACTTGTTGGCCAGATCCTGGGTTTTTTTCGTGTTTGAATCACGTAGTAATGTGGTAACACACTGAAGCTGTCAATTAAACCTGGTTTCGATCAATATTTTAGAGGATAACACCGGTTAGGTCTGGGTTAGGTCTGGGTTATGCCCGCATCTAGCTCATGATTTTGCATTCTTCGCATACTTGTTGGCCAGATCCTGGGGTTTTTTCGTGTTTGAATCACGTAGTAATGTGGTAACACACTGAAGCAGTCAATTAAACCTGGTTTCGATCAATATTTTAGAGGATAACACCGGTTAGGTCTGGGTTAGGTCCGGGATATGCCCGCATCTGGCACATGATTTTGCCTTCTTCGCATACTTGTTGGCCAGATCCTGGGTTTTTTTCGTGTTTGAATCGCGTAGTAATGTGGTAACACACTGAAGCTGTCAATTAAACCTGGTTTCGATCAATATTTTAGAGGATAACACCGGTTAGGTCTGGGATAGGTCCGGGATATGCCCGCATCTGGCTCATGATTTTGCCTTCTTCGCATACTTGTTGGCCAGATCCTGGGTTTTTTCGTGGTTGAATCACGTAGTAATGTGGTAACACACTGAAGCAGTCAATTAAACCTGGTTTCGATCAATATTTTAGAGGATAAGACCGGTTAGGTCTGGGATAGGTCCGGGATATGCCCGCATCTGGCTCATGATTTTGCCTTCTTCGCATACTTGTTGGCCAGATCCTGGGGTTTTTTCGTGTTTGAATCACGTAGTAATGTGGTCACACTGAAGCAGTCAATTAAACCTGGTTTCGATCAATATTTTAGAGGATAACACCGGTTAGGTCTGGGTTAGGTCCGGGATATGCCCGCATCTGGCTCATGATTTTGCCTTCTTCGCATACTTGTTGGCCAGATCCTGGGTTTTTTTCGTGTTTGAATCACGTAGTAATGTGGTAACACACTGAAGCTGTCAATTAAACCTGGTTTCGATCAAAATTTTAGAGGATAACACCGGTTAGGTCTGGGTTAGGTCTGGGTTATGCCCGCATCTAGCTCATGATTTTGCCTTCTTCGCATACTTGTTGGCCAGATCCTGGGGTTTTTTCGTGTTTGAATCACGTAGTAATGTGGTAACACACTGAAGCAGTCAACTAAACCTGGTTTCGATCAATATTTTAGAGGATAAGACCGGTTAGGTCTGGGATAGGTCCGGGATATGCCCGCATCTGGCTCATGATTTTGCCTGCTTCGCATACTTGTTGGCCAGATCCTGGGTTTTTTTCGTGGCTGAATCACGTAGTAATGTGGTAACACACTGAAGCAGTCAATTAAACCTGGTTTCGATCAATATTTTAGAGGATAACGCCGGTTAGGTCTGGGTTAGGTCTGGGGAATGCGCGCATCTGGCTTATACTTTCGCCTTCTTCGCATACTTGTTGGTCATATCTTGGGTTTTTTTCGTGTTTGAATCACGTAAGAATGTGGTAACACACTGAAGCAGTCAATTAAACCTGGTTTCGATCAATATTTTAGAGGATAACACCGGTTAGGTCTGGGTTAGGTCCGGGATATGCCCGCATCTGGCTCATGATTTTGCCTTCTTCGCATACTTGTTGGCCAGATCCTGGGTTTTTTTCGTGTTTGAATCACGTAGTAATGTGGTAACACACTGAAGCAGTCAATTAAACCTGGTTTCGATCAATATTTTAGAGGATAACACCGGTTAGGTCAGGGATAGGTCCGGGATATAGCCGCATCTGGCTTATACTTTCGCCTTTTTCGCAAACTTGTTGGCTAGATCCTGGGTTTATTTCCGGTTTGAATAACGCAGTAATGTGGTACCACACTGAAGCAGTCAATTAAACCTGGTTTCGATCAATATTTCAGAGGATAACTCCGGTTAGGTCTGGGTTAGGTCCGGGATATGCCCGCATCTGGCTCATGATTTTGCCTTCTTCGCATACTTGTTGGCCAGATCCCGGGGTTTTTTCGTGTTTGAATCACGTAGTAATGTGGTAACACACTGAAGCAGTCAATTAAACCTGGTTTCGATCAATATTTCAGATGATAACACCGGTTAGGTCTGGGTTAGGTCTGGGAAATGCGCGCATCTGGCTTATACTTTCGCCTTTTTCGCAAACTTGTTGGCCAGATCCTGGGTTTTTTTCGTGTTTGAATCACGTAGTAATGTGGTAATACACTGAAGCAGTCAATAAAACCTGGTTTCGAGTAATATTTTAGAGGATAACACCGGTTAGGTCTGGGTTAGGTCTGGGATTTGCGCGCATCTGGCTTATACTTTCGCCTTTTTCGCAAACTTGTTGGCCAGATCCCGGGTATTTTCCGTGTTTGAATCACGCAGTAATGTGGTAACACACTGAAGCAGTCAATTAAACCTGGTTTCGATCAATATTTTAGAGGATAACACCGGTTAGGTCTGGGTTAGGTCTGGGTTATGCCCGCATCTGGCTCATGATTTTGCCTTCTTCGCATACTTGTTGGCCAGATCCTGGGTATTTTCCGTGTTTCAATCACGTAGTAATGTGGTAACACACTGAAGCAGTCAATTAAACCTGGTTTCCATCAATATGTTAGAGGATAACACCGGTTAGGTCTGGGTTAGGTCTGGGTTATGCCCGCATCTGGCTCATGATTTTGCCTGCTTCGCATACTTGTTGGCCAGATCCTGGGTTTTTTTCGTGGCTGAATCACGTAGTAATGTGGTAACACACTGAAGCAGTCAATTAAACCTGGTTTCGATCAATATTTTAGAGGATAACGCCGGTTAGGTCTGGGTTAGGTCTGGGAAATGCGCGCATCTGGCTTATACTTTCGCCTTCTTCGCATACTTGTTGGTCATATCTTGGGTTTTTTTCGTGTTTGAATCACGTAGGAATGTGGTAACACACTGAAGCAGTCAATTAAACCTGGTTTCGATCAATATTTTAGAGGATAACACCGGTTAGGTCTGGGTTAGGTCCGGGATATGCCCGCATCTGGCTCATGATTTTGCCTTCTTCGCATACTTGTTGGCCAGATCCTGGGTTTTTTTCGTGTTTGAATCACGTAGTAATGTGGTAACACACTGAAGCAGTCAATTAAACCTGGTTTCGATCAATATTTTAGAGGATAACACCGGTTAGGTCAGGGATAGGTCCGGGATATGCCCGCATCTGGCTTATACTTTCGCCTTTTTCGCAAACTTGTTGGCTAGATCCTGGGTTTTTTTCCGGTTTGAATAACGCAGTAATGTGGTACCACACTGAAGCAGTCAATTAAACCTGGTTTCGATCAATATTTCAGAGGATAACTCCGGTTAGGTCTGGGTTAGGTCCGGGATATGCCCGCATCTGGCTCATGATTTTGCCTTCTTCGCATACTTGTTGGCCAGATCCCGGGGTTTTTTCGTGTTTGAATCACGTAGTAATGTGGTAACACACTGAAGCAGTCAATTAAACCTGGTTTCGATCAATATTTCAGATGATAACAACGGTTAGGTCTGGGTTAGGTCTGGGAAATGCGCGCATCTGGCTTATACTTTCGCCTTTTTCGCAAACTTGTTGGCCAGATCCTGGGTTTTTTTCGTGTTTGAATCACGTAGTAATGTGGTAATACACTGAAGCAGTCAATAAAACCTGGTTTCGAGTAATATTTTTGAGGATAACACCGGTTAGGTCTGGGTTAGGTCTGGGATTTGCGCGCATCTGGCTTATACTTTCGCCTTTTTCGCAAACTTGTTGGCCAGATCCCGGGTATTTTCCGTGTTTGAATCACGCACTAATGTGGTAACACACTGAAGCAGTCAATCAAACCTGGTTTCGATCAATATTTTAGAGGATAACACCGGTTAGGTCTGGGTTAGGTCTGGGTTATGCCAGCATCTGGCTCATGATTTTGCCTTCTTCGCATACTTGTTGGCCAGATCCTGGGTATTTTCCGTGTTTGAATCACGTAGTAATGTGGTAACACACTGAAGCAGTCAATTAAACCTGGTTTCCATCAATATGTTAGAGGATAACACCGGTTAGGTCTGGGTTTGGTCTGGGATTTGCGCGCATCTGGCTTACACTTTCGCCTTTTTCGCAAACTTGTTGGCCAGATCCCGGGTATTTTCCGTGTTTGAATCACGTAGTAATGTGGTAACACACTGAAGCAGTCAATTAAACCTGGTTTCGATCAATATTTCAGAGGATAACACCGGCTAGGTCTGGGTTTGGTCTGGGTTATGCCCGCATCTGGCTCATGATTTTGCCTTCTTCGCATACTTGTTGGCCAGATCCTGGGATTTTTTCGTGTTTGAATCATGTAGTAATGTGGTAACACACTGAAGCAGTCAATTAAACCTGGTTTCGATCAATATTTCAGAGGATAACACCGGTTAGGTCTGGGTTAGGTCTGGGTTTTGCCCGCATCTGGCTCATGATTTTGCCATCTTCACATACTTGTTGGCCAGATCCTGGGTTTTTTTCGTGGTTGAATCACGTAGTAATGTGGTAACACACTGAAGCTGTCAATTAAACCTGCATTCCATCAATATTTAAGAGGATAACACCGGTTAGGTCTGGGTTAGGTCTGGGTTATGCCCGCATCTGGCTCATGATTTTGCCTTCTTCGCATACTTGTTGGCCAGATCCTGGGTATTTCCCGTGTTTGAATCACGTAGTAATGTGGTAACACACTGAAGCAGTCAATTAAACCTGGTTTCGATCAATATTTCAGAGGATAACGCCGGTTAGGTCTGGGTTAGGCCTGGGTTATGCCCGCATCTGGCTCATGATTTTGCCTTCTTCGCATACTTGTTGGCCAGATCCTGGGATTTTTTCGTGTTTGAATCATGTAGTAATGTGGTAACACACTGAAGCAGTCAATTAATCCTGGTTTCGATCAATATTTCAGAGGATAACACCGGTTAGGTCTGGGTTAGGTCTGGGTTTTGCCCGCATGTGGCTCATGATTTTGCCTTCTTCGCATACTTGTTGGCCAGATCCTGGGTTTTTTTCGTGGTTGAATCACGTAGTAATGTGGTAACACACTGAAGCAGTCAATTAAACCTGGTTTCGATCAATATTTTAGAGGATAACACCGGTTAGGTCTGGGTTAGGTCTGGGTTATGCCCGCATCTGGCTCATGATTTTGCCTTCTTCGCATACTTGTTGGCCAGATCCTGGGTATTTCCCGTGTTTGAATCACGTAGTAATGTGGTAACACACTGAAGCAGTCAATTAAACCTGGTTTCGATCAATATTTCAGAGGATAACGCCGGTTAGGTCTGGGTTAGGCCTGGGTTATGCCCGCATCTGGCTCATGATTTTGCCTTCTTCGCATACTTGTTTGCCAGATCCTGGGTTTTTTCCGTGTTTGAATCACGTAGTAATGTGGTAATACACTGAAGCAGTCAATAAAACCTGGTTTCGAGTAATATTTTTGAGGATAACACCGGTTAGGTCTGGGTTAGGTCTGGGATTTGCGCGCATCTGGCTTATACTTTCGCCTTTTTCGCAAACTTGTTGGCCAGATCCCGGGTATTTTCCGTGTTTGAATCACGCACTAATGTGGTAACACACTGAAGCAGTCAATCAAACCTGGTTTCGATCAATATTTTAGAGGATAACACCGGTTAGGTCTGGGTTAGGTCTGGGTTATGCCAGCATCTGGCTCATGATTTTGCCTTCTTCGCATACTTGTTGGCCAGATCCTGGGTATTTTCCGTGTTTGAATCACGTAGTAATGTGGTAACACACTGAAGCAGTCAATTAAACCTGGTTTCCATCAATATGTTAGAGGATAACACCGGTTAGGTCTGGGTTTGGTCTGGGATTTGCGCGCATCTGGCTTACACTTTCGCCTTTTTCGCAAACTTGTTGGCCAGATCCCGGGTATTTTCCGTGTTTGAATCACGTAGTAATGTGGTAACACACTGAAGCAGTCAATTAAACCTGGTTTCGATCAATATTTCAGAGGATAACACCGGCTAGGTCTGGGTTTGGTCTGGGTTATGCCCGCATCTGGCTCATGATTTTGCCTTCTTCGCATACTTGTTGGCCAGATCCTGGGATTTTTTCGTGTTTGAATCATGTAGTAATGTGGTAACACACTGAAGCAGTCAATTAAACCTGGTTTCGATCAATATTTCAGAGGATAACACCGGTTAGGTCTGGGTTAGGTCTGGGTTTTGCCCGCATCTGGCTCATGATTTTGCCATCTTCACATACTTGTTGGCCAGATCCTGGGTTTTTTTCGTGGTTGAATCACGTAGTAATGTGGTAACACACTGAAGCTGTCAATTAAACCTGCATTCCATCAATATTTAAGAGGATAACACCGGTTAGGTCTGGGTTAGGTCTGGGTTATGCCCGCATCTGGCTCATGATTTTGCCTTCTTCGCATACTTGTTGGCCAGATCCTGGGTATTTCCCGTGTTTGAATCACGTAGTAATGTGGTAACACACTGAAGCAGTCAATTAAACCTGGTTTCGATCAATATTTCAGAGGATAACGCCGGTTAGGTCTGGGTTAGGCCTGGGTTATGCCCGCATCTGGCTCATGATTTTGCCTTCTTCGCATGCTTGTTGGCCAGATCCTGGGATTTTTTCGTGTTTGAATCATGTAGTAATGTGGTAACACACTGAAGCAGTCAATTAATCCTGGTTTCGATCAATATTTCAGAGGATAACACCGGTTAGGTCTGGGTTAGGTCTGGGTTTTGCCCGCATGTGGCTCATGATTTTGCCTTCTTCGCATACTTGTTGGCCAGATCCTGGGTTTTTTTCGTGGTTGAATCACGTAGTAATGTGGTAACACACTGAAGCAGTCAATTAAACCTGGTTTCGATCAATATTTTAGAGGATAACACCGGTTAGGTCTGGGTTAGGTCTGGGTTATGCCCGCATCTGGCTCATGATTTTGCCTTCTTCGCATACTTGTTGGCCAGATCCTGGGTATTTCCCGTGTTTGAATCACGTAGTAATGTGGTAACACACTGAAGCAGTCAATTAAACCTGGTTTCGATCAATATTTCAGAGGATAACGCCGGTTAGGTCTGGGTTAGGCCTGGGTTATGCCCGCATCTGGCTCATGATTTTGCCTTCTTCGCATGCTTGTTGGCCAGATCCTGGGATTTTTTCGTGTTTGAATCATGTAGTAATGTGGTAACACACTGAAGCAGTCAATTAATCCTGGTTTCGATCAATATTTCAGAGGATAACACCGGTTAGGTCTGGGTTAGGTCTGGGTTTTGCCCGCATGTGGCTCATGATTTTGCCTTCTTCGCATACTTGTTGGCCAGATCCTGGGTTTTTTTCGTGGTTGAATCACGTAGTAATGTGGTAACACACTGGAGCAGTCAATTAAACCTGGTTTCGATCAATATTTTAGAGGATAACACCGGTTAGGTCTGGGTTAGGTCCGGGATATGCCCGCATCTGGCTCATGATTTTGCCTTCGTCGCATACTTGTTGGCCAGATCCTGGGGTTTTTTCGTGTTTGAATCACGTAGTAATGTGGTAACACACTGAAGCAGTCAATTAAACCTGGTTTCGATCAATATTTTAGAGGATAACACCGGTTAGGTCTGGGTTAGGTCCGGGATATGCCCGCATCTGGCACATGATTTTGCCTTCTTCGCATACTTGTTGGCCAGATCCTGGGTTTTTTTCGTGTTTGAATCGCGTAGTAATGTGGTAACACACTGAAGCTGTCAATTAAACCTGGTTTCGATCAATATTTTAGAGGATAACACCGGTTAGGTCTGGGATAGGTCCGGGATATGCCCGCATCTGGCTCATGATTTTGCCTTCTTCGCATACTTGTTGGCCAGATCCTGGGTTTTTTCGTGGTTGAATCACGTAGTAATGTGGTAACACACTGAAGCAGTCAATTAAACCTGGTTTCGATCAA
Organism: Colletes latitarsis; assembly: GCF_051014445.1. Classification (NCBI taxonomy): domain Eukaryota; kingdom Metazoa; phylum Arthropoda; class Insecta; order Hymenoptera; family Colletidae; genus Colletes; species Colletes latitarsis. Next base: position 920,617 of record NC_135139.1, on the reverse strand, counting down.
TATTTTAGAGGATAAGACCGGTTAGGTCTGGGATAGGTCCGGGATATGCCCGCATCTGGCTCATGATTTTGCCTTCTTCGCATACTTGTTGGCCAGATCCTGGGGTTTTTTCGTGTTTGAATCACGTAGTAATGTGGTCACACTGAAGCAGTCAATTAAACCTGGTTTCGATCAATATTTTAGAGGATAACACCGGTTAGGTCTGGGTTAGGTCCGGAATATGCCCGCATCTGGCTCATGATTTTGCCTTCTTCGCATACTTGTTGGCCAGATCCTGGGTTTTTTTCGTGTTTGAATCACGTAGTAATGTGGTAACACACTGAAGCTGTCAATTAAACCTGGTTTCGATCAAAATTTTAGAGGATAACACCGGTTAGGTCTGGGTTAGGTCTGGGTTATGCCCGCATCTAGCTCATGATTTTGCCTTCTTCGCATACTTGTTGGCCAGATCCTGGGGTTTTTTCGTGTTTGAATCACGTAGTAATGTGGTAACACACTGAAGCAGTCAACTAAACCTGGTTTCGATCAATATTTTAGAGGATAAGACCGGTTAGGTCTGGGATAGGTCCGGGATATGCCCGCATCTGGCTCATGATTTTGCCTGCTTCGCATACTTGTTGGCCAGATCCTGGGTTTTTTTCGTGGCTGAATCACGTAGTAATGTGGTAACACACTGAAGCAGTCAATTAAACCTGGTTTCGATCAATATTTTAGAGGATAACGCCGGTTAGGTCTGGGTTAGGTCTGGGAAATGCGCGCATCTGGCTTATACTTTCGCCTTCTTCGCATACTTGTTGGTCATATCTTGGGTTTTTTTCGTGTTTGAATCACGTAGGAATGTGGTAACACACTGAAGCAGTCAATTAAACCTGGTTTCGATCAATATTTTAGAGGATAACACCGGTTAGGTCTGGGTTAGGTCCGGGATATGCCCGCATCTGGCTCATGATTTTGCCTTCTTCGCATACTTGTTGGCCAGATCCTGGGTTTTTTTCGTGTTTGAATCACGTAGTAATGTGGTAACACACTGAAGCAGTCAATTAAACCTGGTTTCGATCAATATTTTAGAGGATAACACCGGTTAGGTCAGGGATAGGTCCGGGATATGCCAGCATCTGGCTTATACTTTCGCCTTTTTCGCAAACTTGTTGGCTAGATCCTGGGTTTTTTTCCGGTTTGAATAACGCAGTAATGTGGTACCACACTGAAGCAGTCAATTAAACCTGGTTTCGATCAATATTTCAGAGGATAACTCCGGTTAGGTCTGGGTTAGGTCCGGGATATGCCCGCATCTGGCTCATGATTTTGCCTTCTTCGCATACTTGTTGGCCAGATCCCGGGGTTTTTTCGTGTTTGAATCACGTAGTAATGTGGTAACACACTGAAGCAGTCAATTAAACCTGGTTTCGATCAATATTTCAGATGATAACACCGGTTAGGTCTGGGTTAGGTCTGGGAAATGCGCGCATCTGGCTTATACTTTCGCCTTTTTCGCAAACTTGTTGGCCAGATCCTGGGTTTTTTTCGTGTTTGAATCACGTAGTAATGTGGTAATACACTGAAGCAGTCAATAAAACCTGGTTTCGAGTAATATTTTAGAGGATAACACCGGTTAGGTCTGGGTTAGGTCTGGGATTTGCGCGCATCTGGCTTATACTTTCGCCTTTTTCGCAAACTTGTTGGCCAGATCCCGGGTATTTTCCGTGTTTGAATCACGCAGTAATGTGGTAACACACTGAAGCAGTCAATTAAACCTGGTTTCGATCAATATTTTAGAGGATAACACCGGTTAGGTCTGGGTTAGGTCTGGGTTATGCCCGCATCTGGCTCATGATTTTGCCTTCTTCGCATACTTGTTGGCCAGATCCTGGGTATTTTCCGTGTTTGAATCACGTAGTAATGTGGTAACACACTGAAGCAGTCAATTAAACCTGGTTTCCATCAATATGTTAGAGGATAACACCGGTTAGGTCTGGGTTTGGTCTGGGATTTGCGCGCATCTGGCTTACACTTTCGCCTTTTTCGCAAACTTGTTGGCCAGATCCCGGGTATTTTCCGTGTTTGAATCACGTAGTAATGTGGTAACACACTGAAGCAGTCAATTAAACCTGGTTTCGATCAATATTTCAGAGGATAACACCGGCTAGGTCTGGGTTTGGTCTGGGTTATGCCCGCATCTGGCTCATGATTTTGCCTTCTTCGCATACTTGTTGGCCAGATCCTGGGATTTTTTCGTGTTTGAATCATGTAGTAATGTGGTAACACACTGAAGCAGTCAATTAAACCTGGTTTCGATCAATATTTCAGAGGATAACACCGGTTAGGTCTGGGTTAGGTCTGGGTTTTGCCCGCATCTGGCTCATGATTTTGCCTTCTTCGCATACTTGTTGGCCAGATCCTGGGTTTCTTTCGTGGTTGAATCACGTAGTAATGTGGTAACACACTGAAGCTGTCAATTAAACCTGGTTTCGATCAATATTTTAGAGGATAACACCGGTTAGGTCTGGGTTAGGTCTGGGTTATGCCCGCATCTGGCTCATGATTTTGCCTTCTTCGCATACTTGTTGGCCAGATCCTGGGTATTTCCCGTGTTTGAATCACGTAGTAATGTGGTAACACACTGAAGCAGTCAATTAAACCTGGTTTCGATCAATATTTCAGAGGATAACGCCGGTTAGGTCTGGGTTAGGCCTGGGTTATGCCCGCATCTGGCTCATGATTATGCCTTCTTGGCATACTTGTTGGCCAGATCCTGGGATTTTTTCGTGTTTGAATCATGTAGTAATGTGGTAACACACTGAAGCAGTCAATTAATCCTGGTTTCGATCAATATTTCAGAGGATAACACCGGTTAGGTCTGGGTTAGGTCTGGGTTTTGCCCGCATCTGGCTCATGATTTTGCCTTCTTCGCATACTTGTTGGCCAGATCCTGGGTTTTTTTCGTGGTTGAATCACGTAGTAATGTGGTAACACACTGAAGCAGTCAATTAAACCTGGTTTCGATCAATATTTTAGAGGATAACACCGGTTAGGTCTGGGTTAGGTCTGGGTTATGGCCGCATCTGGCTCATGATTTTGCCTTCTTCGCATACTTGTTGGCCAGATCCTGGGTATTTCCCGTGTTTGAATCACGTAGTAATGTGGTAACACACTGAAGCAGTCAATTAAACCTGGTTTCGATCAATATTTCAGAGGATAACGCCGGTTAGGTCTGGGTTAGGCCTGGGTTATGCCCGCATCTGGCTCATGATTTTGCCTTCTTCGCATACTTGTTTGCCAGATCCTGGGTTTTTTCCGTGTTTGAATCACGTAGTAATGTGGTAATACACTGAAGCAGTCAATAAAACCTGGTTTCGATCAATATTTTAGAGGATAAGACCGGTTAGGTCTGGGATAGGTCCGGGATATGCCCGCATCTGGCTCATGATTTTGCCTTCTTCGCATACTTGTTGGCCAGATCCTGGGTTTTTTTCGTGGTTGAATCACGTAGTAATGTGGTAACACACTGGAGCAGTCAATTAAACCTGGTTTCGATCAATATTTTAGAGGATAACACCGGTTAGGTCTGGGTTAGGTCTGGGTTATGACCGCATCTGGCTCATGATTTTGCCTTCTTCGCATACTTGTTTGCCAGATCCTGGGTTTTTTCCGTGTTTGAATCACGTAGTAATGTGGTAATACACTGAAGCAGTCAATTAAACCTGGTTTCGATCAATATTTCAGAGGATAACACCGGTTAGGTCTGGGTTAGGTCTGGGTTTTGCCCGCATCTGGCTCATGATTTTGCCTTCTTCGCATACTTGTTGGCCAGATCCTGGGTTTTTTTCGTGGTTGAATCACGTAGTAATGTGGTAACACACTGAAGCAGTCAATTAAACCTGGTTTCGATCAATATTTTAGAGGATAACACCGGTTAGGTCTGGGTTAGGTCTGGGTTATGCCCGCATCTGGCTCATGATTTTGCCTTCTTCGCATACTTGTTGGCCAGATCCTGGGTATTTTCCGTGTTTGAATCACGTAGTAATGTGGTAACACACTGAAGCAGTCAATTAAACCTGGTTTCGATCAATATGTTAGAGGATAACACCGGTTAGGTCTGGGTTAGGTCTGGGATTTGCGCGCATCTGGCTTATACTTTCGCCTTTTTCGCAAACTTGTTGGCCAGATCCCGGGTATTTTCCGTGTTTGAATCACGTAGTAATGTGGTAACACACTGAAGCAGTCAATTAAACCTGGTTTCGATCAATATTTCAGAGGATAACACCGGTTAGGTCTGGGTTAGGTCTGGGTTTTGCCCGCATCTGGCTCATGATTTTGCCTTCTTCGCATACTTGTTGGCCAGATCCTGGGTTTTTTTCGTGGTTGAATCACGTAGTAATGTGGTAACACACTGAAGCAGTCAATTAAACCTGGTTTCGATCAATATTTTAGAGGATAACACCGGTTAGGTCTGGGTTAGGTCTGTTTTATGCCCGCATCTGGCTCATGATTTTGCCTTCTTCGCATACTTGTTGGCCAGATCCTGGGTATTTCCCGTGTTTGAATCACGTAGTAATATGGTAACACACTGAAGCAGTCAATTAAACCTGGTTTCGATCAATATTTCAGAGGATAACGCCGGTTAGGTCTGGGTTAGGCCTGGGTTATGCCCGCATCTGGCTCATGATTTTGCCTTCTTCGCATACTTGTTGGCCAGATCCTGGGATTTTTTCGTGTTTGAATCATGTAGTAATGTGGTAACACACTGAAGCAGTCAATTATACCTGGTTTCGATCAATATTTCAGAGGATAACACCGGTTAGGTCTGGGTTAGGTCTGGGTTTTGCCCGCCTCTGGCTCATGATTTTGCCTTCTTCGCATACTTGTTGGCCAGATCCTGGGTTTTTTTCGTGGTTGAATCACGTAGAAATGTGGTAACACACTGAAGCAGTCAATTAAACCTGGTTTCGATCAATATTTTAGAGGATAACACCGGTTAGGTCTGGGTTAGGTCTGGGTTATGGCCGCATCTGGCTCATGATTTTGCCTTCTTCGCATACTTGTTGGCCAGATCCTGGGTATTTCCCGTGTTTGAATCACGTAGTAATGTGGTAACACACTGAAGCAGTCAATTAAACCTGGTTTCGATCAATATTTCAGAGGATAACGCCGGTTAGGTCTGGGTTAGGCCTGGGTTATGCCCGCATCTGGCTTATACTTTCGCCTTCTTCGCATACTTGTTGGTCAGATCCTGGGTTTTTTTCGTGTTTGAATCACGTAGGAATGTGGTAACACACTGAAGCAGTCAATTAAACCTGGTTTCGATCAATATTTTAGAGGATAACGCCGGTTAGGTCTGGGTTAGGTCTGGGAAATGCGCGCATCTGGCTTATACTTTCGCCTTCTTCGCATACTTGTTGGTCAGATCCTGGGTTTTTTTCGTGTTTGAATCACGTAGGAATGTGGTAACACACTGAAGCAGTCAATTAAACCTGGTTTCGATCAATATTTTAGAGGATAACACCGGTTAGGTCTGGGTTAGGTCCGGGATATGCCCGCATCTGGCTCATGATTTTGCCTTCTTCGCATACTTGTTGGCCAGATCCTGGGTTTTTTTCGTGGTTGAATCACGTAGAAATGTGGTAACACACTGAAGCAGTCAATTAAACCTGGTTTCGATCAATATTTTAGAGGATAACACCGGTTAGGTCTGGGTTACGTCCGGGATATGCCCGCATCTGGCTCATGATTTTGCCTTCTTCGCATACTTGTTGGCCAGATCCTGGGTTTTTTTCGTGTTTGAATCACGTAGTAATGTGGTAACACACTGAAGCTGTCAATTAAACCTGGTTTCGATCAATATTTTAGAGGATAACACCGGTTAGGTCTGGGTTAGGTCTGGGTTATGCCCGCATCTGGCTCATGATTTTGCCTTCTTCGCATACTGGTTGGCCAGATCCTGGGTATTTTCCGTGTTTGAATCACGTAGTAATGTGGTAACACACTGAAGCAGTCTATTAAACCTGGTTTCGATCAATACTTTAGAGGATAACACCGGTTAGGTCTGGGTTAGGTCTGGGATTTGCGCGCATCTGGCTTATACTTTCGCCTTTTTCGCAAACTTGTTGGCTAGATCCTGGGTTTTTTCCGGTTTGAATAACGCAGTAATGTAGTACCACACTGAAGCAGTCAATTAAACCTGGTTTCGATCAATATTTCAGAGGATAACACCGGTTAGGTCTGGGTTAGGTCCGGGATATGCCCGCATCTGGCACATGATTTTGCCTTCTTCGCATACTTGTTGGCCAGATCCTGGGTTTTTTTCGTGTTTGAATCACGTAGTAGTGTGGTAACACACTGAAGCAGTCAATTAAACCTGGTTTCGATCAATATTTTAGAGGATAACACAGGTTAGGTCTGGGTTAGGTCTGGGAAATGCGCGCATCTGGCTTATACTTTCGCCTTTTTCGCAAACTTGTTGGCCAGATCCTGGGTATTTTCCGTGTTTGAATCACGTAGTAATGCGGTAACACACTGAAGCAGTCAATTAAACCTGGTTTCGATCAATATTTCAGACGATAACACCGGTTAGGTCTGGGTTAGGTCTGGGAAATGCGCGCATCTGGCTTATACTTTCGCCTTTTTCGCAAACTTGTTGGCCAGATCCTGGGTTTTTTTCGTGTTTGAATCACGTAGTAATGTGGTAATACACTGAAGCAGTCAATAAAGCCTGGTTTCGATTAATATTTTAGAGGATAACACCGGTTAGGTCTGGTTTAGGTCTGGGATTTGCGCGCATCTGGCTTATACTTTCGCCTTTTTCGCAAACTTATTGGCCAGATCCCGGGTATTTTCCGTGTTTGAATCACGTAGTAATGTGGTAACACACTGAAGCAGTCAATTAAACCTGGGTTCGATCAATATTTTAGAGGATAACACCGGTTAGGTCTGGGTTAGGTCTGGGTTATGCCCCCATCTGGCTCATGATTTTGCCTTCTTCGCATACTTGTTGGCCAGATCCTGGGTATTTTCCGTGTTTGAATCACGTAGTAATGTGGTAACACAGTGAAGCAGTCAATTAAACCTGGTTTCGATCAATATTTTAGAGGATAACACCGGTTAGGTCTGGGTTAGGTCTGGGATTTGCGCGCATCTGGCTTATACTTTCGCCTTTTTCGCAAACTTCTTGGCCAGATCCTGGGTATTTTTCGTGTTTGAATCACGTAGTAATGTGGTAAAACTCTGAAGCAGTCAATTAAACCTGGTTTCGATCAATATTTCAGAGGATAACGCCGGTTAGGTCTGGGTTAGGTCTGGGTTATGCCTGCATCTGGCTCATGATTTTGCCTTCTTCGCATACTTGTTGGCCAGATCCTGGGTTTTTTCCGTGTTTGAATCACGTAGTAATGTGGTAATACACTGAAGCAGTCAATAAAACCTGGTTTCGATCAATATTTTTGAGGATAACACCGGTGAGGTCTGGGTTAGGTCTGGGTTATGCCCGCATCTAGCTCATGATTTTGCATTCTTCGCATACTTGTTGGTCAGATCCTGGGTTTTTTTCGTGTTTGAATCACGTAGGAATGTGGTAACATCCCTCAGGGGCTGCCAGCCTTTCAGCTGCAGTACGGGCTTAACGAACCCGGGGTACCCGAGTCATACACACACCGTAAGCCTCCTGTTGGTCGTCACAACGACCCATTCACAATTCCCTATTGGTTTTGTGAATGGTACGTGACGGCAGGAGGAACGGGGGTCTTGGCTTAACCGCCTGGGCCACGAGTATGGCGACTCTATAAAATCGCCCTCCAATCCTAAGCTATGGTGCGCGGCGATGGGATGCATGGTTGGGGGAGAAGGCCCAATCCCAAGCGACCACCTCCGGGGAACCTGCCGAACCCCCGGAGTATATAGGCTTACCCGGGTAAGGCGGCTCTGCCCGGGCGGACCTTTTCTTCCGACCTGCTCGTGGGAATATTATGGAGTTCAATATTAAAACGGGGATGGGACGGGGTAAGTCAGAGGGGGAGGACGAAGGCGGTGTTGGGACTGGAGTGACGGCGCTCGCGCCGCCTCCAGCGCCTGGCCCGGCTTCGTGGAAAGTGGAGGAGGACGACGAGACTGCGTCAGTCTCGTCCTTCTCCTCCACCAGAAGCCTCATAGGCTCTAAGAGGAAGAGGACGGGGCAGGCCGTCGTCGAGGTGGGCGGGGCGATGAGCCCGTCGGTGAGGCTGAGTTGCCTCAGGGACGAGGTGACCGAGGAGATATCGGAGAGGATCTCCTCGTCCCTGAGGCGGGTGGAGAGAGTCGCCGCTGCCTGCGCCTTTAAGGGGCAGAAAAGCGGTGGCGCGGAGGCCCTGAAGGCCGCGGCGGAGGAGATGAGGGAGGCGGCGCGGGAGCTCAGAGGGCGGAACGCCCGTCTGCAGCTCCTGTTGGAGGAGGAGCGACAGGGGAGGAGGAGGGCAGAGGCGCTGTGGAACAGCGCGGCCCTCCCTCCCATCCTCCCTCCTCCTCCACCGCCGCGTCCCTCGGCGGAGGTAAAGAAGCGGAGTGCGGCGGCAGTGGTGCGGGGCAACCCTCAGGGGCTGCCAGCCTTTCAGCTGCAGTACGGGCTTAACGAACCCGGGGTACCCGAGTCATACACACACCGTAAGCCTCCTGTTGGTCGTCACAACGACCCATTCACAATTCCCTATTGGTTTTGTGAATGGTACGTGACGGCAGGAGGAACGGGGGTCTTGGCTTAACCGCCTGGGCCACGAGTATGGCGACTCTATAAAATCGCCCTCCAATCCTAAGCTATGGTGCGCGGCGATGGGATGCATGGTTGGGGGAGAAGGCCCAATCCCAAGCGACCACCTCCGGGGAACCTGCCGAACCCCCGGAGTATTAGGCTTACCCGGGTAAGGCGGCTCTGCCCGGGTGGACCTTTATTTCCGACCATCTCGTGGGACTATTATGGACACAGAAAATAAAATGGGGATGGGGCGGGTTTTGTCGGTTGGGGAGGACGGAGACGGGGCTGGGGTTAGGGTGGCGGCGCTCGCGCCCCACTCAGCGCCAGGTCCGGCTTCGTGGAAGGTGGAGGAGGACGACGAGACGGCGTCGGTCTCGTCCTTCTCCTCCAGCACGAGCCACATAGGCTCTAAGAGGAAGAGGACGGGGCAGGCCGTCGTCGAGGTGGGCGGGGCGATGAGCCCGTCGGTGAGGCTGAGTTGCCTCAGGGACGAGGTGACCGAGGAGATATCGGAGAGGATCTCCTCGTCCCTGAGGCGGGTGGAGAAAGTCGCCGCTGCCTGCGCCTTTAAGGGGCAGAAAAGCGGTGGCGCGGAGGCCCTGAAGGCCGCGGCGGAGGAAATGAGGGAGGCGGCGCGGGAGCTCAGAGGGCGGAACGCCCGTCTGCAGCTCCTGTTGGAGGAGGAGCGACAGGGGAGGAGGAGGGCAGAGGCGCTGTGGAACAGCGCGGCCCTCCCTCCCATCCTCCCTCCTCCTCCACCGCCGCGTCCCTCGGCGGAGGTAAATAAGCGGGGTGCGGCGGCAGTGGTGCGGGGCACCGCGGGCCCCTCCAACCGCCCTCCGCCCGTGAAGAAGTCCCCGTCCTCCTCAGAAGACGATCTTCTGAGGAGGATTGGGGACATGATTGATGGCAAGCTGGCCGCCTTCCGGGAGGAGCTCCTCGCCGGAAGAGCGGTCAGCAGGAAGGCGGTGCCTCGGGGACAGTACAGTCGGGGAAGGCAAAGAAGGGCGGAGTGAAGGCTCCGCCCAGCGTTGCGGCACCAGGGCCCCGGGTCGCGACCCCCAAGGGGGGTGGTGTACCCGTGGTCGCGGTGGTAGCGTCCTCCACAGCACCCTCCCAAGGGGGGGTGGCGTGGAGTGAGGTGGTGGGGCGGAAGGCGAAGCGGGCGGCGAGGAAGGCCTCGCAACCGCAGCCTCCGCCTCCGCCGCCGGCGGCCAAGGTAAAGGCCGCGAAGGTCGGGAAGGCACGACCAGGTCGTCCCCCAAAAACGGCAGCGGTGACGCTGACCGTTCCGCAGGGGGGCGACCTGACCCTCGCGGAGGCGATGCGGCTCGCCAGGGAGAATATCTCCCTGGAAGAGCTGGGCATCGCCTCCGTGAGGGCGAAGAGGGCCGTGACCGGGGGTCTCTTGCTGGAGATCCCCGGTGCAGAAGGCGGCGCGAAGGCGGATCGTCTCGCCCAGAGGCTCCGGGAGCAGCTGGGCGAGCGAGGTGTCCGGGTCGCCCGGCCCACGAAGCGCACGGAGATGCGCGTTTGTGGGCTGGACGACTCGGTCAGCGCACAGGATGTGTCCCGTGCCCTTGCGAGGGCGGGGGACTGTCCTGTGGAGGACCTGCGGATCGGAGAGATCCGCAGGTCGCCCTCCGGCCTCGGGTCGGTGTGGGCCCGGTGCCCCCTCTCCGCCGCCCGTAAGGTGGCGGAATCCGGGAGGGTGTTGGTGGGGTGGGTTTCGGCGCGAGTGGAAATCCTCGCGCCGCGCCCGCTCCAGTGTCACCGCTGCCTCGAATTGGGGCACGTGAGGCAGTGGTGCACCTCGCCGGTGGACCGCAGCGGTCAGTGTTACCGCTGCGGTGCCAAAGAGCACCGTGCGAGCCAGTGCTCGGCGGCCCCCCACTGCCCGCTGTGTGCGGACATGGGGAGGCCAGCCGATAACAGGGTGGGGAGCAAGAAGTGCTCCCCCCCCTCCCGGAAGGAGAGGAAGAGGCGGGCTGCACCGGCTCCGGTGCCGAGGGCGGTGGCATCGTCCTCCATGGAGGTGGACGGTGCTACGGGGACGGACGGCCGGGAGGAGGCTGGCGCGGCCATTAATTAATGCCGCCCCGCCTCCTCCTCCAGGCCAACCTCAACCACTGCCGCGCGGCACAGGACTTGATGTCCCAAGTCCTCGCGGAGTGGGGGGTTGGCCTGGCGGTCGCCGCCGAGCCGTACCGCGTCCCTGATCACCCTCATTGGGTGGGCGACGCGGACGGCTTGGTGGCGACGGTATGGGGAGGGGGCGACGGGTCCCCACCGTTCTCCTTGTTGGAGCGCGGTCGGGGATTCGTCGCCGTGGACTGGGGGGGAGTCGCTGTGGTGGGGTGCTACATTTCGCCCCGTAGCGGTCACGCTGCGTTCGAGCTGTACTTGGCCGAGGTCGCGGCATGCGTGCAGCGCTACGCGGCCCGGCCGGTGCTGGTCCTGGGGGATTTTAATGCCAAGTCGGTGGCTTGGGGATCCCCCAGGACCTCCGTTCGCGGCGGGATCCTGGGCGATTGGGCGGCGGGGCTCGACCTCCGGATATTGAACCGGGGGTCGGAGCACACATGCGTGCGGCGATATGGGGGGTCCATCGTGGATGTTGGATTCGCGACCCCCAACGCCGTGCGCATGGTGTCGGGTTGGCACGTGGTCGCGGGGGCAGAGACACTCTCCGATCACCGGTACATCCGGATGGAGGTCTCTGCCGCCGCGAGTGCATCCCGACACGGCCGCCTGCGTGGCACCCCACCACGCCGCTGGGCGCTTCGGCGCCTGGACAAGGACGCCCTGATG